>NC_091624.1:2691500-2997000 GCF_027580195.1 Bos mutus
GAATTTTAGTGCCCACAGAAGGCTTGGAGACGCCCTGTTGCAATTCCTTTTTTAGTTTTTTACAGATGGGGTAACTGAGACCCACTGTGAGGAAGTGAGTTTCACCTCTGGATGAGGCAGAGCTCGTAAGCAGGGAACTTTCATATTTGGACCTGCCTCCAGAACCCTGGGGATTTCCACTGGAGTGGTGATCACCCCCACTGAGAATCCCAGACTGCTTGGAGGGCCCAGGGAACACAGACAAGTCAGGGACTGGAGCTCTCTCTGCCCCTGTCCCTGGGGAGGAGGTGGAGGAAGCCAGTGGCAGCCTGAGGTCCCCCGACAGGGGAAACTCTGAACTGCCGTCCCTGAAAGTCCGTGACGTGGTTCTTCTCTCTGTCTGACTTGCTCTTCACCTCCCTCTCACTCGAAAGAATGACTGGACACTCCTGAAGCCTGCAGTTACCATCCAGGGGATTTTTTGCACCACCAAGGGTAATTCCTGTCTCTTCCCTGCTGTGACTCAGCTGTGACGTCAAACCATACAAGCCAGCGAGAAGATAAAGGCATCAGCCGCCCGCATATCAGAGCCGGTGGCCCAGCAGAGAGCACTTCTCCAGCACAGACTTCGCAGGGCTGGGCCCCTGCCCTGAGGAGCTTTGACTAGGCCCTGCACCCCCGGCCCGCCTGGGACCCCGGGATGGCCTCTGGCTCAGCCAGCAGCCCCCGCCCGGCCCCCGATGAGAACGAGTTCCCCTTTGGGTGCCCCCCCACCGCCTGCCAGGACCCCCCAGAGCCCGGGCCTCTCTGCTGCACCGTCTGTCTCTCTGAGAAAGTGAGGTGAGGGGTCGGAGGAGAAGGGGCGGGTGGGGAGGAGGCGCCAGGGAGGGACTCCTGATGGGAGGCGAGGGCGAGCGGACCCCTGGCTCTCAGGCAGGTGACTGCATCTCTCTGGCCTCGGCTTCCCCGATACCACCCCATCTGACTTCTGGTGGAAGGAGAAGGGGCCACAGAAAGCCCTCAGCTCCCTCTGCTGAAGGCCGTCAAGGGTGGCAGAGCCTCTGAGCCCAGCTGGGCTACTTACTTACTATATGGCCTGTGCGCATGGCTTAATGTCCCAAAACCTCAGCCCCCTTGTCAATAAAATGCCCGTAAAGTGATTTTCTACCTCCCAGGATTGTTACAAGGCCCAATCAGTAACATTTCAAAAGATTCTTATGATAGGGAATTTATCTATAAACTCCTGGGTAAATGACAAACCGCTGGACAGATGTGTCTCCTGCCACAGTATCACCCGTCACCTCGGACTGTGCTGAGAAGTCTTCCAAAGGGGACAGAAGTATCTAGTACACTGTTGTATGTTCATGTATTACGGATTTATATATGTGTATATTGGCTTCGTTCAGTTGCTAAGTCATGTCCAACTCTTTGCGACCCCATGGACTGCACCACGCCGGGCTTCCCTGTCCTTCACCATCTCCCATATATTTGTACATAAATGTCTTTATATTTTATATTGTATACAAATACCTTTATATTTCCCTGGTGGCTCAAATGGTAAAGAATCTACCTGCAGTGCAGGAGACCTGGGTTCGATCCCTAGGTCAGGAAGATCTCTTGGAGAACGGAATGGTGACTCACTCCAATATTCTTGCCTGGAGAATCCCATGGACGGAGGAGCCTGGCAGGCTATGGTCATGGGGTTGCAATGAGAGTCAGATGCAATTGAGCAGTGAACGCATCTTTATATATAATACATGCATTTGGCGTATGTATAAAAATATACAATATACACCATATATATTAAAATGTGTATATTATAAATAATTCAAAGAGGTGCGACATCAATATGATCATCAGTATCCCACCTTATTATGCAACTGTTATGTACCAGCTGTGTGCCAAACACTCCTCAGAAGAGCCTTGGAAAGGTGGACACTGTTATAAGAGGACAGCAAGGCCTAATGGAGAGATGAGGTCAGTTTCCTGGCAGAGGTATTCTTAAACGGCCATGCGCCCCCAGCGTGACCTTTGCTGGGGACTTTACAGGTTAGGGGTTGGGAAACTTCTGAGGCAAACTTGAGAAGTTCAAATGCTTTGACAAAGGAGAAGGCTAAGAGAAAGACAAGAGAGGTGGTGATGCTGGCAAGGGCAGATGGGGCGGGGAGCAGAGCTTGACTGGTCTTACCATCCTGGGCTCGTCTCAGGCTTTGGCAGTGGGTCTCTTGGTTTCCTTCCCTTTTCTTCCAAAACGTGGTGGGGCGGGGAAGGGTTCCAGGTCTGCCCTGCATCTCTCTACCTCGGGCCACCCCTACGTCCTCTGAGGCCTCGTTCTCCTCCCTGTGAAATGGGCCTGACCGGGGGCACTTGCTGGGCAACAGATCACTTTACAAAAGCATGTAAGCCCATGTGTCATCGCATTCAGAATCTGACACCCACTCCTGGTTAGGAATCCCAGGATGGGCATTCTCGGAGGCCCCTTCTTATTCTGAAAGGCCGGAGTCATCTGTAATTACTAAAAATAAGAGACCAGAATAAAATAGAGGAACCTGCAAAGAACTTAAATAGTACACACCCACAATCCCTTAACCGAACCCCTGGGCTCAGATGTATTGAAGAAAAAAACGAGAAAGTTTTTCAGATTTTTGAAAAGCCAGTCAGTACATTACTCTGCCATTCTCCCGGCAGGGACTGGGGACATGCCTTATGTTCAAGCATCAAGCTGTGATACTTCTGCAAACGTAAATATTCATACTAAGTGGGATAAGAAGGGCTTTAACAGCCTAGTCAGTTCAAATCAGGTTCGGCTGCCAGAGAAGCTCACTGCAAGCTATGGGAAGACGTTGGGTGCCCAGTGTTTTTGAGGTGTGGGAATGGTGGGTCTGGGATGGAGCCATATGCTCATGGGTATCAGCTGCCATGCTGGGCAAGGCCCAGGCCTCTGGGGCTCTGGGGATGGAGGTTGGTGTCATGGAGTCTTGAAGGCTTTGCTCAGTGGCATTCGTTCTCGTGTTCCCAGGAATGACGAGGATCGGATCTGTCCCAAATGCAAAGGGGATGACACCCCATCTGAAAGTCCAGGAAGCCTTCTGTCTCAGGAGAAGGTAAGCTGGTGCTGCCGGGAAAGATTGTCCATTGTCTGCGCTGGTAGGCACCTCCCTGCTTGTCCTGAGTCTAGACTGTTCACAGCGGGAAAGCCCCTTGTCCCACGCCTCCTGGCTGACCCACAGGTTCAGGGTGAGAGTGGGAGTCTGTTCGGGGATCCACACACCACGGCCTTCGGGCCCAGCCCGGCCTGCCCCCTGTTTGAACACAGTCACGGGCTGAGAATGGTTTTTACACGTAAAGGGTTTTCAAAAGTCAACAGGGGAATGAGATTTTGTGACGCATGAAAATGATCCAGCCTTCAAGCTTCCAGATCCCTAAATAGAGTTGGATTGGGTCACAGCCACAGCTCAGTCATGTATGTCTTGTGGCCGCTTTGGCCCTGAGAAGGCAGAGGTGAATAGTTGTAACAGAGGCCTTCCAGCCCCCAAATATTCACTCTCTGGCTCTTTCCGGAAAGAGTTTGCCAACTCTTGGTGCAGACAGCTCTTTCTGACCCTGTTTGCTCTCTGACAGGGTCAGGCCAGCCTCAGCTCACTACTCCGGCTTCCCCAAGCTGTGTGGAAGGAGTAAGAGGGGCCAAAGAGACATCCTCAGGCACCGTTTTAGAACCCCGACCCTTCTGAGCTGGAAAGACCCTTGCGGGTCATCTGTCCAGCCCAGAGGTGCCCACATGGCAACCCACCCTGGTTCATTCCCAAACCAGTTCATGACAAAAAAGGTAAAAAAAGAAAAAAGAAAGAAAATTGCCATGACTTTTTCTTACAAAACTAAGTTCTTTGCATTTATAGAATCACCCTTTACTCTGAGACGATGCCCTTCCTGTGCTTGTCTTTGTATAAAGGAAATGATCGTGACAGATGATGGAATTGGGGGTAAAGCCTTTTTTGGGGTAAAATTAAAAAGCGGCAATCTTTATGTTGATCTCCTAATTTAAAAAGCAAACAAAACTGGTACTGGTCTGTGAATCCAGAGCTTTTAACCCCGGCTCTAAATCTAACCCCCTTTTCTTACATGTGGGGCCCCGACACCCACTGGGGATTCTCATTGCAAAGCTCCCTGGTGACCAAGGTCTCACCAGCCCAGCCACCCGAGCTGTCCACACTGCCAGGCACCCGGCTCCTTTGGACCAAAGCTCTTCCCTTGGCCAAACTGTGGCCCTGGGTGGGGGTAGGGGGCATCAGGAGCCTGGTGTCAAGGATGGCTATATAATTCAGCGCACGGCTGAGATGGCTCCTGTTTGTCTCCCTGTGAAATGAAGACGCTGCCTTGGACACGGCCTTTTCAGTGCCCGCAATGTCCCACTGCCAGTCACTGGCTGGCGGGGCGCTCTCCCTCCTGCTGTCCAGGTCTCCATGCTTCCTTCCCCCTTCCCCGCTCCGGCCCCCTCTCCTCCAGAAAGTTGGGGGGACGCCTGTCCCACCAGGGCTGGTTTTGAGGGCTTTCCTCTCTTCTCTTCAGCAGCCCTCTGCCCCACAGACCCTCAAGGGAATCACAGTAAGGATCTAATGCATTTTCCCGGAACTTTATTCTCTACCACTGGTGAGAGCTGATAGGATTAACACCCCTGGAATAACTTCCCAAACCTCCCTCTAGGGCATCTTTGTGCTCAGTGGGCCTCCACCCTTTGTGCTGCACCCTCCAAAGGCAACTACCTGCCTGAAGGCATCAGGACGATTGTTTCTGGTTTGCTTTAGTCTTGCCTCTTAACGGAATGAATCCAGATTCATTGTGTAAATCCTAGCTAACATAAAGCAGAGATATTTTAATATCTCCCAATTCAGTAGTTCTAATTTTTTCATCCTTGTTAGTGTGAAATCAGATGGAAGTAGAAGGGGAGCCTGGACCCCTGGCCCTGCGGTCACCCCTCTTCCTTCTCCTGCCCCAGCCCCCGGAGACTGTAGATTCCTAGGGCCCTGCAGGGTGCAGTGTGAAACCTGATGCCTTTGACCCAGTGGAGTGGCTCCAGAGATGGAATTACAGGCTCTCAGCAGGCTACAGCGCAGGGGGTGGGGGGTGCACCCCGTGGAAAGCTGGGGCGGCGGGAGCCAGTGGTCTGACACCTGCACAAAGCCACAGTGGAAAGACCAGGGACTCCGCCAGCTCCTGGCCCGATGGGAACTTTGGGGGGACTTTTGACCAAAGGAAAGCAGCGGATGATAAAGCAACACTTTGCACACGTGTCTGAGGAAACCTGGGAGTGGAGGTGGGTGGGGCGGAGGGGCGGGGCCGGAAGCCGGCTGAGCTGAGCCCTCTCTGCGCTCCTCAGTCTGTCCTCCTCCTCCGGCTTTGTTAAGCGCTCAGAGCCCTGGACTGATTAGCTCCTGTAAGAGGCAGACGTTAAAGGATGGTTGTTGAGCCAGTTAGAGACTTGGTTCTGGCTGGAATGACCTTCCTCCAGGAGTGACCGTGAAGTCGGGACTGCCTGGCGGGACAGCCTGGGAAATAGCAATCAGTCCTGGCTGCGGGAGACCCTGGGGACGGGATTGCTGCTCTTGTCTCTTCCCTCTGAGGCCACTCGAAAAGATCGAAAGCAGGCTGGCCTCTGCTGCCAGTGGCTTACAAGAATGCCTCAAATTATCCTAGAATCTGAGAACCATCAGAGATCGAGCCGTCTAGTCCCATTTCCGTTCTGTACTGGATTCCTGCCAAGTGGCTTGGTGTCCCTGCAGTGACGGGCAGCTCATCGCTGCACAAAAGCACCGTGTCCACCGTGAAGAACTAACTGCCGTGCATTTTCTTCTCCCTTTGTACTGAGCTGACGTGTCTCCCTCGGGCCGCAAAAGGCAAGGCGTCAGCCTCCTGCGCCCCGAGGCCGTCCTGCGTCTGTGTGAGGACGCTGACTGCTTCCCTCTCGAATCCGTCTTCGGCCTCCATGCTGATTGTGTCTGTTGAAATCCAGCCCCTGGAAATGAGGCCCCTCACACTTCTGAGCTTGGCAGTTGCATCTGTGACCTCATCTGTCCCATGACATCCTACGTCATGGGCTGTGGCGATACCAATGGGTGACATATGGAGGCTCAGGGAAGAGGCGTGCCTGCACCAGTCTTAGCGCAAAGGGGAAGCAGAGCCAGCCTCCTTCTTCCTGCCCCCGGGCCTCCTGGCACCTCTCTACTGCCTCCAGAGGGGGGATCACCCCAAGTGTTTTGTTTACACAGGTTTAAATACCTAGTCAGTCTTAAGTGCTGGAATCCAGCAAGTACTGGGAAAACAGGAATGGGCAAGACTCCTTTCAACCAGGAGAATCAAGCAGGACTTCTGGAGGAGGTGGCAGTTGAGCCAAGCAGAGGTTGCCAGAAAGGAAACTGGCTCAGATGCAGAGGAGGGCAGGACCTGGCGGGTGGACCGGGCCCACCCTGTCCTGGTAGAAAGCCTCTCCCTCAGCGCTAGCTGAGATGTAAGCAAAAACACCCCGTCCAGCCCTCAAAGACCTTGGCCAGCCTCTGTGCCCAGCACAGCAGTGTGGGCAGTGCCCGGCACATTGCAGGCCCTCTCTTCCATGCGGTGGCTTCACGGAGGTTTCTCTCGTGCCCCCAGTATCCTCTTAACACCCACATTATCAGAGGCCCCCGGGTCCTCAAGTGGAGGCCCCCCAACAGCCCTCTGCTGACCCCGTCCCAAAGGGCCTGGGTCAGTAGGCAGCCGGGAACACCACGCCCCCTGACTTCTCGGACGTGGACAGAAGGACAAGTGTTCGCTCAGGGCTGGGATTGTGTTTTCTCTGTTTCCTCCTCAGAGGAAATTCCACCGCAAGTTTTATTTTTAGCGGTTTGCCAGCCATGAGGCCGCTCACACAGGGGCCGCTTGTGGCACAGGCTTGGCCCAGGACGGATGCCCTCTTCTTCCTCCGTGGCTCCAGCCCGCTTGCCTCTCTAGTGCCCTGCCTTCAGATGAGCTACCCCTCTTTCCCCAGTGGGGAGGAAGGGCCCTGGACGTGGATCCCAGGCGCCTGGCCTCCACCACAGCTTTGCCCCAAACTTGCATCGTCTCCTGTAAGTCAGCAGCCTTCCCTGAGCTTCAGTTTCGTCACCTCCGTGAAGAGAAGCAGAACTTCAGAGCCCCGACCTCCTCTGGGTGGTCCTGGGAGGCCCAGCAGGGCTGTGCTCACACGGGGGTGGAGAAAGCCGCGGCCCCGGAAGGGCTCGTGCCTGCGGGACACTGGGCCCCTCTCTAGTACAAGCTCCGCATGACCCAGGCTGAGCCACTCGCCCAGGTCTCCCACGTGTACTGAGGTGAAACCAACTCCACCCTGCCTGCCTTGAAGGATGACTGCAGGGATCCTAGGAGGTGGCTTGCAAAAATGCTTTGGTTCTCTAGAAATACACGTGCATGTAGGGATGCTCCTCGCCTCGACCAGCCCCTGAGAAATCCAATGGGGAAACAGGGTTTTACAGAATTCCTGCAACTTTGAGGTGTGAAGATTAAACAGGTGCGTGTGTGACAGCCATGAAGGGGGAGGAGAAAGATGTCCCACGGGCAGTGCTTCATCCACACGAATAATTATCCTAATAGCAGGTCTGCCCCTGCTCATCAGGGCTAAACCAAGTATGTGTCAGGCAGAATGATGCTCCCCAGAGCTGTCCACGTGTTAATCCCGGGAACCTGTGAATACGTTGGCTTCTGTAACTATTAGTCTGCTCGGGCTGCCGTGACAAAGGACCACAGACTGGGTGGTGGGAACAGTAGAGATGGATTTCTTCGAAGTTCTGGAGGCAAGAAGTTCAGGCAGGGTCAGCTTCTCCTGAGGCCTCTCTCCTTGGCTTGTGGATGCCGTCTTCTCCCAGCATCTTCGCATCCTCTTCCCTCTGAATGCCTGTGTCCTCGCTTCCTCTTCTTATAAGGACACCAGTCACACTGGAGCAGGGCCCATCCTAATGACCTCATTCTAACTTAATCACCTCGTTAAAGACCAGGTCTCCAGGGACTTCCCAGGTGGTCCAGTGGTTAAGACTCTGAGCTTCAAATGCAGGAGGCACAGGTTCAATCCCTGGGTTGGGAAGATCCCCCGGAGGAGGGCATGGCAACCCACTCCAGCATTCTTGCCTAGAGAATCCTGTGGTCAGAGGAGCCTGGGGGGCTGCAGTTCATAGGGTCACAAACAGACAGACACTGCTGAAGCGACTTAGTACGCACAGACGCTGCTCAGCCCATGGCAATGGCAAAAGGGTCTTTGTACTTTGCAGACGTTACTAAGTTAAGGATCTTGTGATGGGGAGATGACTCGGTTATTTGGTGAGCTCACTGTAATCACAATGGTCCTCAAAAGAGGAAGACAAGAGAGGCAGAATCAGAGGGAAGCTGGAAGATGCTCTGCTGCTGCCTCTGACTCTGGAGGGAGGGACCATGAGCCAAGGAATGCAGGCAGCCTCTGGAAGCTGGAAGAGATCAGAAAACAGGTTCTCCCCTCTGGTCTCCAGAAGGAACACAGTCCTGCTGACACCTTGATGTTAGCACTTATGATTTCCAGAACCGTAAGATAATAAATGTGGGCTGTTTAAGCCATTAAATTTGTGGTATGTTATTATAACAGAATAGGTCACTCGTATCAGAATTTATGTGTATTGTGGCATTTAATCCTCACCATAACTCCATGGGGTGGGGGGGTTCTATTATTGTCTCCATTTTCCAGATTGGGAAACTGAGACGTGGGGGAGTTAATAAGTCCCCCAGGACCACACAGCTAAGTGTGTGAACTGACAGAAACGTGCTTTGCACCCCAACGAGGCGGCTCCAGAGCCACCCCCTGTAGGCACCCCAGGGAGCGAGAGGCAGTGCTGGCGGTGGCAGTCTGGCCGGCCCCCAGCAGCCTCTGCTCTGCCTGCATGAGCGGCCGGCCCCAGGCTCCTCTGCCACACGTGGTAACCAGGATGCCTGCTCCGCGCACGCAGCGCTTGCCGGTCCGCCTGGGCTCTCATGCACAGCACAACGCCATGAGGCTCAGCTGCCAGAGGGACGCCTGCCTCCACCCGTGTGCGACTCTGGGACCACACCATCAGTCTTCTCACTTGCACCTTCTTACCTCCCTCTGCCTCTCACTTCGAGCCGCAGAGGATTCGAATCGCGGGCTTGGAGGCAGTTTCAGGGCCTGAGCAGTCACCCCTCATCCATCACCAGGTCCCCATCGGCCTCGGGTCTTCTGCCCTCCCTGCACATCAGGAAGCTACCTGCTGGGAGAAGCTGCATCGCGGGGTACTTTGCGGAGCCCGCCTGGTCTCCCTGCCAAGGCTGCCTCCCTCCCAGAAAACATCTGTTTTCTGTTCCTTGTTGGGAACATCTTGTGCCCGAAGCCTGAGGCAGTGGGGCCCCGTGGGGCGGCCCTCTGCTGGGCTGTGCTCTGTGTTCCAGTCAACTGCCTCGTGAAACCCACAGCTCTCTCTTGTTTAACTTGTACGGAAGGATGACTAGTATGACTTTATATTTGCCCAAAGACTTCTGTCATCCCGTCCAGATCTCCCCTCACATCGCCCCGTGAGCTTATTAAAAACAGCAACAAAGCTCTTGGAAAGTCAGTATATTATTTATGTGTAATAAAATTCACTCATTTTAAGTGTACAGATCGATGGATGCCGGTAAATACCTGCAATCATGTGACCTGCAATTAAGAACGTGAGTGCTTCTGCACCAGATAAAACTTTCTTGCGCCCCTGGCTAGTCAGCCTCCCCCAGCTGCAGCCCCAGGCAGCCACCGATCTGCTTTCTGTTTACGGTTTTGCCTTTTCTAGAATCTCATGAGAATGAAATCCTAGGGACTTCCCTGGCGGTCCAGTGGTTCAGACTCCGCACTTTCAAAGCAGTGGGCACAGGTTTGATCCCTGGTCAGGCATCTGAGATCCCACATGCTGCATGGTGAAGCCAAAACAATTTTTTTTTATTATCAGAAGAAAAAATTAACTTGGAATAGAATTCTAGTATGCGGTCTTCCGTGTTTGACTCTTCATTCAGCAGAATGTTTTGAGGTCGCTCTGTTACTGCACACGTTAGTAATTTAGTCCATCCAGTTGCTGAGTGGTGAGTGTCCTTGGGTATGAACACCCCACACTTTGTTCACCCATCTACCAGCAGATGAAAACTCGGACAGCCTCCAGTGTGGGCCTGTTACGAGTAAAGCTGTGGAACGTTTACATAACACATGGAAACATTTTCAGTTTCTCCTGGGTAAATCCCTAGGAGTGGAATGTGTGGGTTATCTGCTAGCTTGGTAAGCATGATCTGTAGGTTCCTTTATGATTTAACTTTATGAGATGATGCCATAGTTTGTCCCAAAGCAGCTGCACCGTTTTGCATTCCCACTCAGTTCAGTTCAGTCGCTCAGTTGTGTCCGACTCTTTGCGACCCCATGAATCACAGCACGCCAGGCTTCCCTGTCCATCACCAACTCCCAGAGTTCACTCAGACTCACGTCCATCGAGTCAGTGATGCCATCCAGCCATCTCATCCTCTGTCATCCCCTTCTTCTCCTGCCCCCAATCCCTCCCAGCATCAGAGTCTTTTCCAGTGAGTCAACTCTTCGCATGAGGTGGCCAAAGTACTGGAGTTTCAGCTTTAGCATCAGTCCTTCCAAAGAACACCCAGGGCTGATCTCCTTTAGAATGGACTGGTTGGATCTCCTTGCAGTCCAAGGGACTCTTAAGAGTCTTCTCCAACACCACAGTTCAAAAGCATCAATTCTTTGGCGCTCAGCCTTCTTCACAGTCCAACTCTCACATCCATACATGACCACAGGAAAACCATAGCCTTGACTAGACCGACCTTTGTTGGCAAAGTAACGTCTCTGCTTTTCAACATGCTGTCTGGGTTCGTCATAACTTTTATTCCCACTAGCAACCTGCAAGTATTTTCCAGTTCTTCCACATTCTCCCCAAAGCTTGGTATTGCCATTCTTTTTAAATTTTAGCCATTTAGTGAGCAGACAATGGCATTTTATAATAATTTGCGGTTCTCTGACAGCTGGTGATGATGACCCTACTTTCATAGGCTTGTCATTTATGTGTCTCCTTTTATGAAGTATCTGTTCAGTGTTTTACCCATTTTGTGTTAGGCTCTCTGTCTTATTATTGAATTGTAAGAGTTCTTTATATATTCTGTATTTAAGGCCTTTATAGGTGTATGTTTTGGGGGAAAAAAGTCCTCCCAGTCTCTCTTGGGTTTGCTTTTGGTAAGAGACAGAGATGGCATTACCAACTCAATGGACATGAGCTTGAGCAAATTCTGGGAGATAGTGAAGGACAGGGAAGCCCGGAGTGCTGCAGTGCATGGGGTCAAAAAGAGACCGACACGACTTAGCGGCTGAACGACAACAAGAGACATGTGGTGGGAAGAGTCCTGAGCTGTGCAGTCTCCTAGCTGTTCCTCCTTGAGTAAATCCCTTCCGCTCTGTGAGCCTCAGTTTCTTCATCAATCAAATGGGAACAGAAAACCTACCCTGCCATCCCAGAGTGTTGTTTGGGGCCCTCAGAAGAACTATGACCATGAAAGCCATTTTCCAAACTCCTCAGACCTATGCATAGGTTAACGGTATTGCCAGGTTGCTTGTTTGGGACCCTCGGGGAGCTCCCAGACCAGTGGGGGCAACCAAAGAGTGAGTTGGGTGGAACCTGTCCCAGCAAGAGGGGCGGCAGTGCTTCCCAGGATCACAGCAGGAGCTCTGATCTCATTTTGAAGGAGGGTCACAGAAGGGCTGAAGCTTGAAGGGTGGAAAGAAATCAGCCAGGCAGAATGAACAGCTTGTGCAAAGTTTCGTGGCCCAGCCCAGCCCCTGCCTGGTGGATGCTGGTGCTTCACAGACAGCGCCCGTGCCACTGGGACCCCCACAACATCCAGTGACGTGGTTCTTATTTCCAGGATCACCCCGAGGTGGCTGAGGCTGGAGTTGGGTGCCCCTTTGCAGGTGTTGGCTGCTCCTTCAAGGTAAGTATCTAGGTGTGAGAAAGGAGGTCTGTACACTGCAGTCTCAGACCTCCTTGCTCAGCCCCTCGGGTTTTCCCCCAACATCTAGCTGCTGCTCTGGATGTACCTTACGTGGCTCACAAGCCAAAAAATCACTAGTAAATCATCTTTGTATTCAGGGGAGTTCTTCTTAAAGTCTCACCTGAGCATTGTAGTAGCATCACAAAAATGACCCTCCCCTCCCCACTACCCCCAACCCCTGTGCCTCTCTCCATGGTCCTGAATCATCACTGTGCTGAGGGCAGGACAGAACGGCTGCTCTGGAAGCTGGAGTGCACACGGCTCAGCACGGGCGTGTCTAACGCCAGGGCCCTTCTCCACGTCCCTCTCGCTGTGTACTTCCCGTTGCTGGGTGAATGGATATGACATCCCTTGGTAACCTGTGATGGCAGGACTCTCCTTGGCTCCTTGGTGCTCCCTCCTCCTCCTCCTCCTCTGTTTTCACTGATCAGCCCCACTCTTTCGGCAGGGAAGCCCAAAGTTCATGGAGGAGCATGAGGTCACCTCCCAGGCCGCCCACCTGAACCTGCTGTTGGGGTTCATGAAGCAGTGGAAGGCCCAGCTGGGCTCTGGCCTGGGGTACGGGCCCATGGCCCTGGAACGGAACCTGTCAGACCTGCAGCTGCAGGGGGCCGTGGAGGTGGCCGGGGACCTGGAGGTGGACTGCTACCGGGCCCCCTGCTCCGAGAGCCAGGACGAGCTGGCCCTGCATCACTTCATGAAGGAGAAGCTCCTGACTGAGCTGGAAGGGAAGCTGTGTGTGTTCGAGAACATTGTCGCTGTCCTCAACAAGGAGGTGGAGGCCTCCCACCTGGCCCTGGCCGCCTCCATTCACCAGAGCCAGCTGGACCGCGAACACATCCTGAGCCTGGAGCAGAGGGTGAGCCTGGGAGGCAAGTTCACCTTCAAGGCAGCTCAGGGCCCCCCTACCCCTTGCCCCATCTGGTCTCCAGAGCAAATGGACCAGCCTTCCTCCTATGCCTCCTCCCTGTACAGACCAGCCGTGCCCTCATCAAAAATCTCTCTCCTGTGTCCTGAGACCTTCTAGGAAGAGGACTGAAGCAGAAGTGATAGTTCAACCCCCCATCCAGCGCCTCCTTTTGTTTGCGTCAATTCTTCTGCAGTAGACTATTCCCACCCCAAGCACCTCATTCCACTGTCGGACACTTTTCACGCTTAGAAAGCTCTCCCTCATACTAAGCCAAAGTTAGTCCCTCTGTCTTCCCTGCTCCTTGGGGCCCACAAAACATCTGACTTCTAGCCCCCATGGAAGTTCTTCGGAGATGAGAAGTCAGTAATAATGCCCTGGCTGAGTGTTTCCTTCTTTAGGCTAAACACCCCCAGTGTCCACACTTCTTCAGAGGACTGTGTTTCTTGTGTTCTGGCTCAGTCTCTAAAGAATTCCACCCTTCAGCATGATGGTACCACACCACCAGATAATTCACTTATCTGACAGTTCTTGGTTGAGTCAGACTGTAACCTCCTTTGTTGCAGAGCTTATACTTCTCTTAATATGACCAGTCACAATGCTGTGTTGCTTCTTGTGGGGCAACAATATTACATCACCATCTTATGTTGAGCTCAGCCTGGATTTTGGTTCCAGGCCCACCATTCACTTGCTATGTAGATCTGAGCAAGTCACAGGACTGTGACTTTTTCATCTGTAAAATTAGGGATTTGATTTTCTTTAAGGATGCTCACTTCCATTCCTGACTTCCCTACCTGAATATCCCTGGGAATAAATTTGTATTTTTTTTCAAATGTCAATGGAGGAACTACTAGAAGAGCCCAACACGGGCTTTGAGGGACAGAGTGAAGAATTGATTTATGCAACTCTTGCCCTCGTTGGAAGGCAGTGCCTGCCCGCTCCCCACAAGGGCAGTGACCATGTCTTCAGTTCCTTGACAAGTTTTGTGGCTCAACCCTTACATGCCAGGCACTATGCAACTCATGTGGAAGCCACTCAGTCACGTCCAACTCCTTGGAACCCCATGGACTGTAGCCCGCCAGGCACCTCTGTCCATGGAATTCTCCAGGCAAGAATACTGGAGTAGGTTGCCACTCCCTTCTCCAGGGGTCTTCCCAACCCAAGGATCAAACCTGCATCTCCTGTGTTGCAGGCACATTCTTTACCATCTGAGCCAAATGGCCACAGATAAAATGAGCATGGGCCCAGCCCTTGATAGGGGAGACCATCTATCCTGTAGGAAAAGCAGAAAAATATATCGCAGACGCTTGTAAGAACAGAGAGGGAAGAGGGAAACCAGCGGAACTAGGGCAGTGGTCGAAGACTTCCCAGGGGAAGGGCTATGTGAGCCGGGTTCCTGACGGATGAATAGGAGTTGGCCAGTGGGGAAGGGAGGGAGAAGAATTCCAGGCAGGAGGGCAGCATATGCAGAGAGAGACGCCTGCAGCTGAGGGAGGCAAGGTCAGGAAGGCCATCTGGGGAACAGCTGTGTCTGTCTCTACATCCCGCCATCCATACCTCACGCTCAGGCTGGGTTCTGTGCCTCTGGCTAAATGGGTTCCCCCGCCTCAGGTGCTGGAGTTGCAGCAGACCCTGGCCCAGAAGGACCAGGCCTTGGGCAAGCTGGAGCAGAGCCTGCGCCTCGTGGAGGAGGCCTCCTACGACGGCACCTTCCTCTGGAAGATCACCAACGTTACCCGCCGATGCCATGAGTCGGCCTGTGGCAGGACCGTCAGCCTCTTCTCCCCAGGTAACTCCTCCCGGGACGGCAAGCGCGGGGCGGCCGGTACCGGCACCTGCAGGGGAGGCAGGCCCCACGGGGCCCAGGAGACAAGCCGGGGGTAGGGGGTGGTCCGCTCTGACAGCTGTGCTGCATACGGTTAGGCCTGCGGCCGTTCAGAGGCCCGGCCCTGCCAGGCCTGTGGAGGTGGCGGGCTCCTCCCCACCCTGCCGTGTGGAGCAGTGGCTGTGGGCACCAGGCTGGCCTTCTGCCTCCCTGAACACCAGTTACATTCTGCAACTAGGAATAAGTCACCTGAGTCATTTGTGTGGATACCGGTTTTGAAAGGGAGTGCGCTGTGAACCCGAGTCTGTGCAGACTCGAGGGGAGTGGAGGATGGCTTTCACAGGGGCCCCAGCCCTCCGAGACCCAGTGACCTGAAATCAGACAAGGGGAGATCTAGGTAAAACCACAGGCATCTGTGTACAATTGTGGGGAGCATGTGAGTGAGTATTGTGTAAATCAGGGCAGTTCTTACTCATTCCTGGGATCCCGGGGCCTGGCACACCATCTTGCGTAAAGCAGGCAGTTACTCGGTCGGTGTTGCTCTTCCTCAGCTGAGACCTGCTTATGTAACGCTGTGTGTGTCTGTGCTCAGACCTTGTGCTTTCCCCCTTGCCTCCCTCGTGTGCATCTAAGGAAAATGGGTGGGTTGTTAAGGAGGATTTCTGCTGAAGGCAGTGTTAACCCCCACTCACGTCTGCTCCAACCTCATGCCTTTCCAGTCCGTCAGCTCCTCTGACTCACCCAAGCCCAACAGCGCTAGGATTAAGAGGGGGCATGGGAGTCTGCCCCACCCCACAGGGCAGGTGGGCCCCCAAGCCAGGCGCCTTGCCTCAGGAACCGGGGCAGCTCCTTCGTGGGGTGGCCTTGCCCTCTACACGTAAGCTTTTTGTCCTGGCTGCTTTCCAAAGAGGGAAAAAGCAAGCAGTGTCTCTGGCTTCCTGTTCTACCAAAGCACAGAGGGCAGAGATGAGTCAGACCGTCAGCCTGTCCCCGCTCCACGCCTTCCTGCCCTGCACAAGCTGTCCCCGCTCTGCCCCTCCCAGACGGGCCCTCATGGGGACAGCTGCTGGAACCCACACTCAGATGGCTCTTTCAGCTGCCCAGGAGAGAGCCCACAGGCCCTATACCTAATCACCAGGGGATGATTCATCCCAGGGGCCTGTGCCGAGGCAGGTTGTGAGTCTCCCCACTCCCTCCCAGCCCCCAGGAGACCCCAGCCGCTTAGCCTGGGGCTGCAGAAAGAGCTGCGTGTTGGGACGTAGGAGGCCGGGCCCCTCACTCTGGCCCTGACCCCAGCTCGCTGTGACTTTGTGGGCCGGTCACTTCCCCTTGCTGGGCTCCGGCTCCTGACTACGAAGTGCACGTCGGTTAAATCGGGAGTGTGGTGGGGCCAGCAGCGCCTCTGTGCCCTGGCAGAAACATAAATTCTCAGTCCTCACCCTGCACTGCTGAGTCAGAAACTCCAGGCCTGGGTCCTGGCAGTCTGTGATTCTGGTGGCCCTTGACATCCAGCGGTTCAGGTGGTCTCCAAGATTTAATGCTCTATGTTTTTGTTTATTGTTGAGTCGCTAAGTCATGTTCAACTCTTTTGCGACCCCATGGACTGTAGCCCGCCAGGCTCCTCTGTCTGTGGGATTTCCCAGGCAAGAACACTGGAGAGGGTTGCCATTTCCTTCTCCAGGGGATCTTCCTGACCCAGGGTTTGAAGCCGCGTCTCCGGCCTTCCAGGCAGATTCTTTACCGCTGAGCCACCGGGGAAGCCCCCTGATGCTCTATGGTGGAGAAGCGGCTCCAATCCCAGATGTCACAGTCTGGGGCCATGACCTGGGCTTGCCTAACTGCCAGCCCCAGTTTCCTCATCTGCAAAGTCTAGCACTTGCCAGCTGCCCTGGCAATGACTCTGGCTTCCGCATTTCAGCTTTCTACACCGCCAAGTACGGATACAAGCTGTGCCTGCGGCTCTACCTGAATGGGGATGGGACGGGGAAGAGGACCCACCTGTCCCTCTTCATCGTGATCATGAGAGGGGAGTATGATGCTCTGCTGCCATGGCCTTTCAGGAACAAGGTACGGGACTGGGAAACGAGGGGCTTCCTCGGGTGGAGGAGACCTGGGTCCTGCTCCTGGGTTAGCCACGAGCTTATCTGTGTGCAGAGAGCCCTTCACCCTCTGTGTTATCAGTTTCCCCGATTATGAAACAAGAGTCTGAGTTCCCCTCTAGTAGCCAAGGCTGCTGCTTGCATGAGTCCAGGAGCTGAAATGCCTGGACCAGCCACCCTGGAAGACATGTAGAGATGGAGTTCACACAGCGGGGTGAATAAAGAAAACTTCCTATAGGAGGTACTGTGGGTCTAGCCTGCCAGCAGCACTCTCAGAAAAAGGGCGAGAGGCAGATGCCACCGTATCCCTTTAAGAATGGCCACAATCCAGTGCTGGCAACGCCAGGTGTTGGCAAGGACATGGCGCAGCAGGGACCCTCACGCATGGCTGGTGGGAGTGTAAAATGGTCCGGCCACTTTGATGACGGTTTGCAGTTTCTTACAAAACTGAACATACTCTTACCATGTGACTCCTTGGCATTTACTCAAATGAGTTGAAAACTTAAGTCCACCCAAAACCCTGCAGACAGATATTGATAGCACCTTTGTTCATGACTGCCAACACTTGGAAGCAGCCAAGATGTCCTTCAGTAGGTGAATGCGTAGATAAACCGGCCCGTCTAGACAACAGAGTATTATTTAGCCTCCAAAGAAATAAGCGAGGGAGCACGAAAAGATATGGAGGAACCTTAAATGCATGTTAACTGAGTGAAAGAAGTCAATCTGAAGAAGCTACATACTGCTGCTGCTGCTAAGTCGCTTCAGTGGTGTCCGACTCTGTGCGACCCCATAGACGGCAGCCCACATACGGTAGGATTCCAATTATATGATATTCTGGAAGAGGCAAACTGTGAAGACAGTGAGAAGATCAAAGGTTGCCAGGGTTTCATGGAGGAGAGGAGAGATGAATAGGTGGAACGCAGAGGGTTTAGGGCAGTGTAAATACTCTGAGGGACTTCCCTGTAACTCAGACGGTCAGGAATCCGCCTGCAGTGCAGGAGACCCGGGATCGGTCCCTGGGATCAGGAAGACCCCCTGGAGGAGGGCATGGCAACCCACTCCAGTATTCTTGCCTGGAGACTCCCACGTACAGAGGAGCCTGGAGGGCACCGGTCCATGAGACTGCAAAGAGCTGGACACGACTGAGCCACTAACACTACACTACTGGATACTCTGATATGATACTGACAGATTCCTGTCCTTATACACCTTCCAGACCCGAGAATGTACAAAACCAGGCGTGAACCTTAAAGTAAACTAGGGACTTCGGGTGAAGATGATGTCTCAGCACAGGTTCATCAGTTGCAGCCAACGTTCCTCTCGGGTGGGGGACGTTGACAGTGTAGGAGGCAGTGTGGCGAGGCTTGAAATCTCTGTATTTTCCATTCAATTTTGCCATGCACCTAAAACTGCTCTAAAATATAAAGTTTGTTAAGAATGTTTCAAAGGGCAGCCGGAGGCGGAGGTGTGGCAGGCATTCCCCCAAAAGTGAGCAGCAGCAGCAAGAGGGTGGGGGAGAGTGTGGACTCCAGACCTCAGCGGCGGTGAAGGGGGATGAGGGAGAGCAAATGGCTGGGGGCGGGGCACCACGGGGTCTGGGTATGAGTCAGTAGGTCAAAACCGGTTCCCATACGTTCTGGGGGAGTTTTAAAAATTCTAATGACTGGGCCCCACTACCGTAAACGGTGAGCCCTGGGCACTGGGAATTTTCAGACCTTCCCAGGGAATTCTAAAGTGCAGCCGAGTTTGAGAACCATTGCGGCGGGGGTGACGGGTATTTCAGTGGTGTGGGCCGGAGGGGAGAATATATGTCACTTCAAGATCACTGGCTTCCTGGGGACACACAGGGCCCCTGTGCAGAACAGAAGCTGGGTTTGTGTTTCAGGATGGAATTGACATCCGCTCAGTGGAAGGCCTGGCTGCTCTTACCCCTCTGCCTTGTCCCAGAGGATCCAGCTGCGGTTGAAGGGTCAACCTCTCCGAGCAGAAAGGGGCATCTTGGCTTAAGGGGTCCAGCCTCCTTGTCAGGACTCAGTCTCGCCTTTAGCCCCTAACAGCCAACCACAGTTGACAGTTGCCCCTTCCTGTCAGATAGAACGTCTGAGCCCTGATCGTAGAACACCCCTGGAGCCTACTCATGGTACCAGGAGTTTCTACTTTCAAGCTCTCACCACGTGCCACGTGTGGCTTTTCTTTCTTTCTTTGGCTTCTGCTCAGCGTGAGCTCAGGCTTTCCCGGTGGCACAGTGGTAAGGAATCCACCTTCAGTACAGGAGATGTGGGTTCGATCCCTGGGTGGGGAAGATGCCCTGGAGAAGGGAATGGCTACCCACTCCAGTATTCTGGCCCAGAAAATCCTGTGGACAGAGGAGCCTGGCTGGCTATCGTCCATGGGGTTGCAAAAGAGTCCGGAGGAGCTAAATCAAAGCAACAGCAGTGTGAGCTCAGCATCAGAGGGACGGCAGGGTGAGACCCGGGCCTGACCTAGCACGCTGCCCGGCAGGTCACCTTCATGCTGCTGGACCAGAACAACCGTGAACACGCCATCGACGCCTTCCGGCCCGACCTGAACTCCGC
This sequence comes from Bos mutus, assembly GCF_027580195.1. Lineage (NCBI taxonomy): Eukaryota > Metazoa > Chordata > Mammalia > Artiodactyla > Bovidae > Bos > Bos mutus. The sequence continues at coordinate 2,710,959 of NC_091624.1, forward strand.
TTCCTTCCAGCGGCCCCAGAGCGAGACCAACGTGGCCAGCGGCTGCCCGCTCTTCTTCCCCCTCAACAAGCTGCAGTCGCCCAAGCACGCCTACGTGAAGGACGACACCATGTTCGTCAAGTGCGTCGTGGACACTAACACTTAGAGCGGCGGGCCGAGCCATCCACGCCCGAGTCCTCGGGAGACCCGCTCGGAAGAGGCTGCACGATGACCGAGGTCCCGGCCCCCGTGCCCAGGACCCCAGGGCATGATGACGGGCCGGGGCTGGCACCACCTGAGCCCGGCTGACAGATTGGCTGGGACTCGCCGTCAACTTAGTGGCGGGACCCTGGGGCCGACCCATGAAGGCGGAAGGTCCAGAGGGAGGTGGTGCAGGACTGACCCCCCAGCACTCACCACGCAGAACTGGAGGCCGAGAGCCACCCCAGCCCTGAACGTGGACATGGACTCTGGCCAAGAGCGGGAGGGTGTGGGGACCAGGCTGGGGCGTGGATGCTGAGCTGGAGATGCGGGACCTCAGCCAAGGGCTCCAGGGATGGGGAGGCCTCTGCGGGTCACCGTGGAGACCGTGCTTGCTCTCTTCCTGCTCGGGGGTCAGAACCGGAACCAGGGGTGGAAAGGATGGAGCCCAGTGTAATTCAGTCTGTCCCAGGCTGGACTGAGTTCCCCGGCACTGGAGGTGAACAAGCAACCGCAGAGGGCTACGCTTTGGGGAGGGCATCAAACGGGGGTGGATTTGAAGACCTTCACGGTTCCTTCCAAGCCCAGAAAGTCTCTAACTCTTGGCCCCCTGGGCCAGCTGAGGCCACGAGCTGCAGCGTTCAGGAGCCCCATGCCCTCCAGTGTCCTGACTCACCTTCAGCACCTCGAGGTGGGCGAGCTGGCCCTCATGGCACTGCCCCTCCTGGGCCTGGCAGTCGGCTTCCCCTCTATACAGAGCCACACGCAGGCCCTGTGTCCTGCGCCTCCCCCAGCCAAAGGCCCCTCCACCTCCTCCAGGTGAAACCGGGGCTCTGAGCTCCCAGGAGCGTGGAGAAGGAGAGGGACCCACACTCCCTGTGCTCCTGCCTGGGGGCCCCACCCTCGGCCACAGAATCCTATGTCACCTGCTGAACCCAGGTAACCACATCTCTGGTTGACGGGTCAGGACCTCTGAGCCACCCGCAGATGCTGTCCTTTTGTGTGTATAAAACCAGAGAAAGAACCGTTCTTTAATCTCGTTTGCAGTTTTCATGAAGGGTTGTGAGAGTTGGTGGTGACTTTTGAGCTCGGGGTGGACTAGTTTTGCAGGTGGTACCCAAGCTTCTCCTCCTTGGTCCTCTGTCTGTAACGGGGGAACTGCCCCGCCTGCCTCACTCACCAAGTTCGCTGACCTCAGAGGAGATGCTACACAGGAGAGGCTGGCAAGAAGCGGGGGCACGCTGCCTGGCTGGCTGGGCCAGGGCTCGCTTGTCCTCTCACCTTGGAGGTCGCTACGCAACCTGCTGCAGGACCCTGGCCCATCCTCCCAGAGCCCTGAGGCTTCATGTTGCCATGCAGAGCTCCAGAGCAGCCCCCTCACCTTTCCCCCTCCAGCCTTCTCTGCAGCTTACTCCTCCTGTACCTGCTGAGGCTGTGAATCACTCCTCAGACCCTCAGTGTTCTCATCTGTGAAATGGGTTAGCAGCCCTGCCTGTCCTCTCCAGCCCGATGTTTCTGAGGCTGGCCCTCCCTGGGAGGTGAGGGGGCAGCACGGCCCAGTGGGCTCAGTGTATCAGAAAACCAAGAGCCCAGCCCCCAGGACAGACCCGGTATCCCATCTTGCCTCAGCCTCTTCACTTACAAACGCGGAGAAGCGCCCTGCCTGGCCCCGCCCCGCCCACAGGGCTTTCACGAGGCTGAAATACAATGCCAGAGCTCCAGGGTAGTGGCATCTCGCCAAACACGACAGGCTACCAACACGTCAGGACTTCTTTTTCTCGTCCCCAGTGCTGACAACCTGTCATGAGGCTGACTTGCTTCCTTGACGCGTGTGGAAACCAGAGACGAGTGATGGGGACACTTGTCTCAAAGCTGGTGTCCTGACAAAGGAATAACCATGCCTGCTCGCTGAGCTAATAAGGGCTTTGTGGGACGAGCACTTCTAGAGACAACTGCCACGCTGTGCCTTTCACCACCTGTGTCTGATGGGAGGAGACACGCTCTCTTCTGACAGTGTGAGCCGCAGCCATTCTTTCGTCCGAGCTTTATTGAGACCTACGGTGCTGGACCCTGGTGGGCGGGGAAAGATAAGCGGTGCACTCTATCTTCACGGAACTCTTAGCTCAGTGGGCAAAACAGATCCATAAGATCAATGAAAGTGATACATAAGAGAAGCTCGGAGAAAGCATGGGAAGTCCAGACCCATTGGTTGAAGCAGGGAGGGCTCCCTGGAAGAGGTGGCGTGTAAACTCAGCCTTTAAATATTTGGAGATGCAGAGGATAGGGGTGTGGGGAAGAGTAAACGCCCAGAGATGGGATGCTGTCTTGCCTTCAGGTAACGTGTGGAAGGCAGAACCAAAGAGGAAGAGGCAAGAATGTAGGATGGGCTGGAGTGTAGAAGGCATCCTAGGTGGTCCCAACTGCCTGGCATTATCAGGGTGGGAGGGCCTCCAATCACCTGTGTGTGGGCCTTCAGGCAGTTGGCAGCAGGGTGAGATGGTGATTTTAAGCCTTCACTCATTTATCTTCCACCAGAGCCCTGTGTTACATGCGCCGTGCCCAGAGGCCCCACCACTTACAGGTGGTTCAGGGGCGGGGAGGCAAGACGCAGGCAAATCCACTCTTTCGCTGGCTCCTCATAAACCCCTATGAGGCAGGCAGAGCTGAATATCCTTTTAGAAACTGGGAACCTGAGGCGGGGAGACCAGGTGCCCTCCCTAAGGTCAAGTGGGAACAAGGGAGGCAGTGGAGTTAGGAGCCGGTCTCTGGCTTCTAATTGCTCTCCTTCTAGACTAACGAGGAATTTCCGTTCCTTTTGTGTCTTCAGCCAAGATGAGGTCACATCTTCATGGGGGGCCTTGGGAGGAGATGGGTCTCTCTGCTCCCAGCCTGAGGGCCAGCCTGTGGGAACCACCCTGTCACCCCAACGGTGCCCGTGAGGAGGGGCATGTGGGCACAACCGCAGGAACTTCACTCTCACTGGGCACTCATAGGCCAGCTCAGTGGGGTCTGCAGGGCATCTCGGACCACCCTGAGCCATAGGGGCAGCTATTAGGTCTGCCTTTAATTGTCCATTTCTAATGGGAAGAGACATGTCCTCTGGTAGAAACACTGGATAACTACAAAAGTGATGTACAAAAAGGAAAAAAAAAAAAAAAACCAGTCGTGGGCCCAGTGTCCTGAGAGAGCTACTGGGAACATTTTAGTAAATGTTCTTTGTCGTTTTGAAACAGTACATACACAGACACACACAGAGAGAGACTTAAAAAAAAATCCGTTTAAATCATACTAATTACAGCTTTACTCTCGTTTTTTCACTTAACACCCCCTTATCACACCCATCCGTTGGCTCCTGTTTGTAGGCAAAGACACGGAAGCTAAGAAGAGGGAAGTGATGTGTTCAAGCCCCATCCGGGTCAGTGGTGGGGTCAGGGTTCACTCTTCCGGTGTGAGTCACACTCAGATGGAGAAACCAAGGCCCCGAGAAGAGGAGGTCACTCGAGGCCACGTGACTGTGGGGCTCCTGGACCCTTCTCTGCCCGCCCCGGGAAGTCTCAGGAGAGGATCTGCCCTCTGGGTCTGGAGGAGATGGTGTGTGCAGGAGCCAGAGGGTGGGATGCTGGGCCCGCCCGGGCAGCAGGAGAGAGACGTCCTCTGCCTTCCCGCAGCTGTACCCCAGGAGAGCAGACAGGCCCTGCACCACCCCTCATGGCCCCTGCTCCCTACGGACCTCCAGACCAGAGACCTGCTGAGCCTCGGTTTCCTCTTCGGCATGAAGGTGAAAATCCTAGCCTCGCAGGGTTGCTCTGAGGGTGCCAGGGTCCAGGAAACCACTCACTTTGTATCCTGTGGGGTCCCAGTCTAGTAATAACAGAAACAAGAATCCCAGACAGTGATGGAGTGCCTGGCCAACTGACAGACACCAAGCTGAGCGCTCACAGGCATCATTTCATGAAACTTGCATAAAAAACCCCACGAGGAGGTGGGATTATGATCGTCCTCTTTTATAGAGGAGGAAACCCAGGCTCTGAGGGGTAAAAAATCACTCACCCAAGGTCACACCAGGGCCGGAAGCCAGGACTTAGACCGAAATGCCAGATTCAGACCCGTAATCCCCTGATGTCATCAGCGTAATATTGTGGAAACAGTACAGAAAGATGAGATGGCTTTTAATTCTGCACAGGCTGCAGGTCCATTTTTAAACAACCATGAAATGATGAGAACTCCCGTTTACTGAGCGCCCACTGCACTTGCTTCACTCGTGAGCACCACCCTTAAGTTGGTGACTGACCTGGGAGGAAGGCATGTTTTCCCCACTTTATAGATAAAGATACAAGCTGAGAGAGGTCAGGCCACTTCCCCAAGGTCACACAGCTAACAGGCAGACCTCTGTTTTATCCGTGACAGTCAGAGGTTTTACCGGATGGCGGGGTCCTCTCCGGTGCCTTGGGAGCAGGAGAAGGTCAAATGGATGTGATGTCCCTTCTGGACCGACTGTCAGCCCTTCTCCTCCAGGGGAGATGCCCCTGCCTGGAGTGCTCAGCCTGGCGGGACCCCTTTGGGTGGGATTGACACAGGCCACGGGGATGAAGGACGAAGTGGGGGGGCCACTGGCGGGCCAGTGAGCCTTTGCCAGTAGCTGGATCTCCTTTGCTGCCTCGGCGTCTGGGACCTGAGAGTTCATTTTAACCAAAGCACAGTTAGGTGGCACAGAGGTAGGGACCATTCCAGAGGGGCCGGGGTGTCACAGTCGTCTGGGTGATGCCAGCTCTCCCTTTTCTGGTCCTTTCCTCAAGCCCTACCCACTTCAAGGCATTTTCCTCCTTAGAAAACCTGGGGTGTCAGGTGCTAAAGTCATCATCGCCGCCCCAGCTGATCTTGGTAAGGCCGGGAGGAAGGTCACCCAGTGGGTCAGGGGCTCAGCTGCGGTGGCCTGTGATTCCTCTCTGGTGGGAAGAGGTCAGCTGAGCCATCATCCCTCCCTGTCCATTGCTCTCTCCCTCCTGCCAACTTCTGGGCAGCCGGATCCATTCTTTTGGCAGTAGGGCCCCGGCTACCTTTGTGCAAATGAAAAGAAGGTGCTCAGAGAAGAGACTCCCTTGGGGCAGCAGGTGCCTAGAGGCAGAGCCGCCCAGCCCCGGCATCTTCTGCCACACACACCCCTGCTGCACCCCTAACGTGGTGATGTCAATACTGCAGAGTCTCTTTATGGGACAGCTGGTTTCTGTCCCTCACAAGCACGGCCCCATTGGTGCAGGAAGCCCAGGACCAGCACTGGAGGGGCATCCACGTGGGACACAGGCGTCTGAGACTGGGCTGAGTGAGAAGAGCTCTTCTCTGCTGCTGCTGTGCCCCCTGGAGGGTTGCCTGCCCTGTGGACATCTCCTGGGGCCAGGGTGGGGGCCTGAGGACACTCCCAAGCCCCTAGACTATCGAGTGCCCGGTGTCCCGCCGGCCGGGGACTCCATGCTCTGGCTGTGGGACCTTGGGCCAGTCACTTGCCGCCTCTGAGCTCACGTTCCCATCCGCACAGTGGATGGGTGGTTGGGAGAGATGCAAGGCTGACCATGTGGGATTCTGGGACAAAGAGAGCGACGGAGGTCCTCTTCCCCTGGCACAGGAGAAGCATGCCCATGCACGGGTCAGGGCATGCAGGTCACTTCAGACCGCACCCCCAGCCTCACACCTGCGTGCATTCGGTCAGGAGCAGGTGTTGGAGTCCGGCAGTCCAGTTCAAGTCCTGGTTCTGTCACTTAGTAGCTGCGTGTCCTTGGGCAAGTCATTTAACTTCTCTGTGCCCCCATTCCCCCAGGGGTAAAAAGGAGATACGAAATTCCTACCTCGTGTGGGTGTGGTGGGGATGAAGCAGACCAACACACGGGAGGAACTTGGATGGAGCTCCGAGGGTGAGGAGTACCTAGCATGCCTGCTACAGCCATCGTCAGGGTCCTGACCCGCGGGCCCGAGAAGTCAAGGCCGTATAGCTCTCCTCCCACCAGCCCTGGCTGCCTCCGGATCACTGACGGAGCTGGGGCCAGCCCCTTCCCCTCGTGGGGCCTGGGTGACCCCGCCCAGAAAATGACGCTCGGACTGTAAGAGGGCGGGAACCACGGTGTCTTCACTCTGGGTCCCAAGACACAGAGCCGAGCTGGCACTGAGACAGTGAACAGATCCGCCGACCAGGCGCCCTTGCCCCTCGGGGGCTGTTTCTGCAAAGTCCCGGGTCTGCAGCACCCCAGGGGGCCGGGGCATGCCCACCCGGTACTCCCTCCAGCGTGGAACTTCGCTAAACAGCGAGATGGGTTGTTAAGACCTGGAGAGACCCGTTCTCAGCTGCAGTCAGGTGTTTTCTTTTCCTTTCTTTATTTTTAAATGAAACAAAGATGAATATTCTTAATGATAAAAGGTACAATTCACAAAGAAGATAGACATCATAAACCACTAGATACCTAACAACAAAGAAACAAAGATACATAAAGCAAAAATCAGAAGAAATATAAGGGGAAAGAAAAAAATATATATATAATCATAGTGAGACATATTAACATTTCTCTGATAATTTAAATATAATACATTTATAATTATAGTAATTTATATTATAGTCTACACAAATATATTTAAAATTTTGTGGCTCATACATTGTTATTAGATTTCCATAGGACAGTTAGAAAAATTGGCAAAAAGATAAACATGACTAAATTTCAAAAAGCAGAACTCTGATTTTGTGTGATTCAGTTGTGCATATACGCATATATTATTTTTGAATTATTTTCCATTATGGGTCATTACAAGATATTGACCACAGTTCCCTGTGCTACGCAGTAAACCTTTGTTGCTTGGTGCATATCTATTTTTGTAAATTAGCAATCTAGCATTCTATTCATTAGTCAGGCTTTTTCAGACCTCCCCACTGATGCCGACACCCACTCCTCCTGACACAGAGGCCTCTTTGCGGCTCCGCAGGACAGCCCTGCCCCCTGCCCACTGCCCGCTGCCCCCGGCCTCGGTTCAGGTTGGAGCCAGAAGGCTGGTGGGAGGAGAGAGCTGGACGCAGATGGAGGCCCCCTGCGTTCCTGCTTCACCCTGCCTCTCCCCGGGGCCCCTGCCATCCCGCCAGCCCTGCTCACCTGTGCAGCTGGGAGTTGGAGTCAGGAATAGATTGTCTTTCGGCTCCTGTGAAGACAGTGAAGGAAGCCCCAGAATCCTAGGCTCGCGGGGCTGTGGGCATCTCTGTCCCCTCCCACCCTCTATGCAATCGGACACAGGGAGGCCAGGAACGTGCAAAGGCTGCTCAGCCAAAAGGGGAGTGGAGCTCCTCCATCCAGGCCTGCGAGAGTGCTCACCTGGCCCCCTGCCCCAACCAGAGCACAGCACCACCCCCCACCTCCCCCCAAGGAGGAACAGAGCTTAGGGAGGGCCATGCCCACAGGAGGTCACTTTTCGGGAGAGGGCTGTGGGCCCTAGTCAGCCAACGGAAAGCCTGCCTCCTGCCTGTCTGAGGCTGGCTTCTAGAAGTGAGAACCAGGACGGATAAACAGGACTGACACCCTCCAAGGTGCCCAGAGCCTTGCAGGCCGGGTAGGTAGAGGGAGCAGCCAGCCCTGCCCTGGAGGGAGGCCATAATCACCTGTGCTCAGGTGTCATGTGACCTTCCTTTACCCAACCCTCTAGCTGCTTCTTGAGCATATTCACACCTGAGAGTTCTTTTCACCTCCACAAAGCCTGAAAACATGCATTATTATTTGCATTTTATAGTTGAGGAAACTCAGGGGGTGGGCAGGGAACAGTGTCCCACTGGATCCCCTCCCTGGCTCAGCTGCCAACTCATGGGGCGCTCTGGCAAGCCTCCTCTCCACTCTGGGCCTCAGTTTTCCCATCTGCAAAATGAGACAGCTGAACCCAATGGCCTCTGAGGACTCTCCTAGTATTCAATTCTCCCACCACAGGGCAACAACCCTCAACAGCCTGTTAACTGGACTGCTCCCATGCCTCTACAGCTGAATAAGCTCCTGTGTCCCTCCCAGCTTGTGGCATTTTCCAAGCATGGCTTATTATCAACCCCATTTTACATACAAGGCAAGTACAGGCAACCAGGGGCAGGAGGAGACTGCTTGAGATCCCACCAGGAGTCAGTGGCTAAAATGGAGTGTGAAGCTAAGAGATCCAACTAGATTTCCCCCCATCTTCCCTAGATCTGTGCTGTCCAGTCCGGCAGCCACTGGCACATGTGGCTGTAAAGTGTGTGTGGCTGGCGGAATAACGCCCTCCACAGGTGCCCACATTCTAATCCTCGGATCTGTGAGCACACTACTTTACATGGCAAAAGGGACTTTGCAGGTGTGATTAAGGATCTTGAGATAGGGGAGGTCATCCTGGATTTTTGAGTGGACTCAGTATCATCCCAAGGGTCCTCATAAGAGAGAGTTGAGAGGTTTAGAGTCAGAGAAGGCAAAGAGACAACTAAAGCAAAGAGAAAGAAGATGTGACAACAGAATCAGAGTTTGGATTATGCACTTTGAAGATGGAGAAAGGGATAGATGGATGGGTGGATGGGTGGATGGGTGGATGGATGGGAGGTGGGTGGATGGATTGGAGGGTGGATGGATGGATGGGTGGATGGATGGATGGATGGATGGGTGGGTGGATGGGTGGATGGATGGATGGATAGATGGATGGATGGGTAGATGGATGGATGGATGGGTGGGTGGATAGATTGATGAATGGGTGGGTGGATGGGTGGATAAATGGATGGATGGATGGGTAGATGGATGGACGGGTGGGTGGATGGATGGATGGGTGGGTGGGAGGGTAGATGGATGGGTGGGTGGGTGGATAGCTGGCTGGATGGGTGAGTGGATGGATGGATGGATGGATGGATGGGTTGATGGATGGATGGATGGGTAGATGGATGGATGAGAGGGTGGATGGATGGATGGACGGATGGGTGGATAGATAGATGGGGGACTCCTGAGGCTCGATCCCGCCTTTGCGTATGCCGAGCCTCCTCCCTCATGACCTTTGTCATGGGCGGAGTTCCTCACACTGGCTCCCGGCAGTGATAGAATTCCAGTTGAGCTATTCCAGATCCTGAAAGATGATGCTGTGGAAAGTGTTGCACTCAATATGCAATATGCACTCAATATGCAATATGCCGGCTCCCGGCAGATAGGTGGATAAATGGATGGGTGGGTGGGTGGATGGATGGATGGGGGGGTGGATGGATAGATGGATGGGTGAATGGGTGGATGGATGGGTGGGTGGATGGGTGGGTGGACAGATGGATGGATGGGTGTGTGGGTGGATGGATGGATGGATGAATGGGTGGATGGATGGGTGGGTGGATGGATGGATGGATGGGTGAATGGGTGGGTGGATGGGTGGGTGGATAGATGGATGGATGGGTGGATAGATGGATGGGTAGATGGATGGATGGATGGATGGGTGGGTGGATAGATGGGTGGGTGGATGGATGGATGGGTGAATGGGTGGGTGGATGGTGAATGGGTGGATGGATGGGTGGGTGGATGGATGGATGGATGGGTGGGTGGATGGATGAAAGGCAGTCTGGAGAAGACAAGGAACCAATTCTCCCCTGGAGTCTCAGGAAGAAATACAGCACTTGATGACATCTTAACTTTCGTCCCATGAGACTCATTTCCAAACCTTTCTAACCTCCGGCACTGTAAGATAATGACTTTGTGCTGTTTCAAAGTATTAGGTGTTAATTGGAAACTAATATGGCACTTGACATTGACAACTCCAAACTGAGACGAGCCACGAGTCTAAAATACACACCACATTTCGAAGGCTTGGTATGATGAGAGGATTTCATTGATCTCCTTAATATTTTTTATGTTGATGACACGTTGAAACAATCAACATTTCATTATATTAGATTAAATAAAATTTATTAAAATTAATTTATCCTGGTCTTTGTTTAGTGTGGATATTGAGAAATTATACGTGCCGCTCACGTGATACGTCTACTGAGCATCCCTAGAAGGCTCTTCTCATTGCCCTGGTGAGGGGCAGGCCCTACCCCGCTGTTGCAGCTGGGGATGGGGCCCTACGCTGGGTAAGGGAATCACCGCCCACACACACACACACACTGCAGACTGGGGACCTTGGTGGTGGGCAAGAGTCCCGGCCATGCCCCCCCTACTCCCACCTGCCTGGGCTGAGCCCTGCCTCCGGGCCAGCCCATGTCCCTGCTAGACGTGACTTCTATTTTTAGCAGCTGTACTCACTGCCTCTGCACAGCTGGCTCCAAGGCTTGCTGGGTGGGGGCCAGCCCCAGGTCTGCCCTCTCCCCGCCAACGGGGGTCTCAGGAGAAGCCGACTCCCTGGCGCGGGGGCCTCTCAGAGCACAGAAGCTGGCCTAGCGGCATCTCTGGCAAATGAAGACTGTCTTCCTCTCATGTTGTCTGTCATGAGGCCGGGCTCAGAGGCTCTCCAGGCTGGGAGCGGGCAGGGCAAGTCTGAGTGTTCCTCCCCAAGGCCAGACCTGCCCAGGGAGGCGGGCAGTCACCCCTCTCAGGGGGCCTTTCTCTGGAGCATTTTCTACCTTGGAAAGTATTTTAAGCCAACGAAAAGGAGAGGGAGGGAAGAAGGGAGGAAGGTGGATGAAGCCTAGCTCCAGGGTGTGCAGCTGACCTCTCCTGACACAGCCGATCCTGAAAGGACCAGCACACAGCGAAAGGCAGCACGGCTCGAAACCCGGGGCTGCCTTCTGGTTAGAACTCAGGCCCCGGCCCCCAGGACAGCTGGGCTCCGTTGCTGCCCATCTGTTGGGGCCCTCCTCCCCCTCCTCCACTGCGCCATCGGCAACAGGGGGAGTTAGAGGGCACGGTGAGGTCCTGGGCGCAAGTGCCCAGCCCTGGGTCAGGCACCCAGGAGCCCTCCTGGGTAAACACTTGCTATTGGTAGTATTTCCCCAGGGCTCAGAGTCCTCGTGTCAAAAGACCCCACAGCTCGTGAGGTCACTGTTCTCATCATCACCATTCAACAGAGGAAGAGACCGAGGCGGAGGGAGGTGAGGTGTCTTCAAAGCCACGGCTGGTGAGGGGCAGAGCTAGGAAGTTTTGGGTAACAGTCCTAGGAAGGTATAATTAAGATATAACTCACATAGCGTACAGCTCACCCACTTAAATGTGCAAGTCAGTGGCATTTATATATATTTTTTCTGTTTCTTTGGTGGAACCCTAACTGATACAGCTACAGTCTAGAAGACTTGTTTTCAGTTTTAAATAATGTTCTGTTCTCTAAACATAAATTTGTTTTTAAATGGACAAAATACATGATCATTTAAAATTATATAAAGATAGGGTGCATTTTATGAGAAGTAAGTCATACTTCAATAAAGCCATTTAAAATAATAATATAAAAGTGATAGCTGCTCATTATTTTTATTCTTTTTTTTTTTTTTTTTGCTCACTATTTTTAAATGGAAGAGAGAAATAGAGAAAAGTGTCTCACTGCTCAGAAATAAATACTATTCACTTAGTGGTGCATTTCTTGCCAGATACAGATAGATAAATATATACCAAATACACACACACACACACACAATCTTCAAATTGGTATTATATGTGTATACCAATCTTTATCTTTCATTTTCCATTTCATATTATTATTATTATTAACACTTTTCCATACCATTAAAGATCTATGAAAAATTATTATCATGACACTGTTGTGTTCCATTATATGGAGGGGACAGAAGAAATTTAGCCATCCCCTACCTGCCTCTTGAGGAATCTGTATGCAGGTCAGGAAGCAACAGTTAGAGCTGGACATGGAACAACAGACTAGTTTCAAATAGGAAAAGGAGTACGTCAAGGCTGTATATTGTCATCCTGCTTATTTAACTTATATGCAGAGTACATCATGAGAAACGCTGGGCTGGAAGAAGCACAAGCTGGAATCAAGATTGCCGGGAGAAATATCAATAACCTCAGATATGCAGATGACACCACCCTTATGGCAGAAAGTGAAGAGGAACTCAAAAGCCTCTTGATGAAAGTGAAAGAGGAGACTGAAAAAGTTGGCTTAAAGCTCAACATTCAGAAAACTAAGATCATGGCATCCAGTCCCATCAGTTCAGTTCAGTTCAGTTCAGTCGCTCAGTCGTGTCCGACTTTTTGTGGCCCCATGAATCGCAGCATGCCAGGCCTCCCTGTCCATCACCAACTCCTGGAGTTTACTCAGACTCACGTCCATCGAGTCAGTGATGCCATCCAGCCATCTCATCCTCTGTCGTCCCCTTCTCCTCCTGCCCCTATTCCCTCCCAACATCAGAGTCTTTTCCAATGAGTCAACTCTTCCCATGAGGTGGCCAATGTATTGGAGTTTCAGCTTTAGCATCAGTCCTTCCAAAGAACACCCAGGACTGATCTCCTTTAGAATGGACTGGTTGGATCTCCTTGCAGTCCAAGGGACTCTCAAGAGTCTTCTCCAACACCACAGTTCAAAAGCATCAATTCTTCGGTGCTCAGCCTTCTTCACAGTCTAACTCTCACATCCATACATGACCACTGGAAAAAACCATAGCCTTAACTAGATGGACCTTTGTTGGCAAAGTAATGTCTCTGCTTTTCAATATGCTATCTAGGTTGGTCATAACTTTCCTTCCAAAGAGTAAGCTTCTTTTAATTTCATGGCTGCAGTCACCATCTACAGTGATTTTGGAGTCCCCCAAAATAAAGTCTGCCACTGTTTCCTCTATTTCCCCATCTATTTCCCATGAAGTGATGGGACCAGATGCCATGATCTTAGTTTTCTGAATGCTGAGCTTTAAGCCAACTTTTTCACTCTCTACTTTCACTTTCATCAAGAGGCTTTTTAGTTCCTCACTTAATGGCAAATAGATGGGGAAACAGTGGCAGACTTTATTTTTGGGGGCTCTTTTTACACACTGAAAATTGTTTTCCAGAAATGATATATTAATTTAAAATTTCCCAAGTACTATATTGTATTGAGGTATATATATCTCATCCAAGTGTTGCTGTATGTGTTAATATACTAGATGCAAAATGGCATTTTCAATTGCCTTTGTATCTGGGGAGGATAAACCTGATTCATACGGTCAGTAACTATCTACACTTCATGTGAATTGTCTACACGTGCCCTGTTTCCAAATTTCTATATACATGTTAGTATTTTTTTATTATCACAAACATGGTAATAACTGTCATACTTATTGTATTTTTCTCACTTTGCTATTTGGTTTTCTGATTTCTTTCATGATTTTTAATACACTAAAGATTTTAATTTTTTGAATAGAGTTATATTTCTTATTGTTTAAAATGATCCCATCCAAATAAGGCACATAGTTGGTTAACAGTGTCACACTGCCTTCAGTCCCTTTGTTTTGAAAGTGTACTATAGTTACGTCAGAGGTTATGATTAGGGGGAACCATGTGATGACGTGCACAGGAATTCTGTACTATTTTTGCAACATTATGTGAGGCTTAATTTTTTTTTTTTTTGGCCACACCATGCAGCATATGGGATCTTAGTTCCCAGACCAGAAATGGAACCTTCACTCCTTACCCTGGGAGTGCAGAGTCTTAACCACTGAGTCATCAGGAAAGTCCCTATGGGAGTCTTAAATTATTTCCAAACACAAGGTTAAAAATAATTAAGTTGAAAAATGTTCATTTAGATTTTCGTTTAAGGTTTATGGACTCATATTTAAACTCTTTGCTCCATCAGTAATTTATTTGATATTAAGTGAGAGGTGAGATGCTGATGTAATTCTTAATTTCCAGATGGCTGGCCGACTGTCTTAGCCTTCAGGCTGAATCATCCCTCCTTTACCTGGTGATTTGGGCACCACCTTTATTATACACTGAAGCCCATAAATGATAAGGACTGTTTCTGGGCGTTTTTGTTCTGATGCATTACCAGATACATTGATAATGGATTCTGATGCCTTATCCATTCCTTATACCCTTGCCTTGCTGTTTTGATTACTACAGCTTCAGAGTGTATTTTATAATGTGACGTGATGGGTGCCAGTTTCCTTCATGCATCAGAGTACCCCTTTTTTATTACTCGTATTCTTCAACATGTTAAAATTCTTATTCTTCCAGTTGGAACAAACACAATAAAAAATATTTCAGAGATTTTTATGGGAGTCTCATGAAACTTGCAAATTACCCTGAGAAAAGTTGACATCTTTACAACATCCAGTTTTCCCATCCAAGACCACAATAGCCATGGAGCCCCATTTATTTTTTAATTTATTTTGTTTCTCAGAGAAGATTTGCTGTTGTCTTCTCAGCTTTTCACATTTCTTGTTAAGGTTAGTTATTGATGTATTATGACTGACATTTTTTTAAAATTATGTTTTCCAATTGGTAATGTTGGTATGTAGATGGTATAGATATACAGGACAGTGGCTGTCTTTTATATCCAATCATCTTGCTGAATTCTCTTATTTATTCTAGTAGCTTTTTCAGTGAATTTTCTTGGTTTTCAAGATGGACAAAGACCCTCTTTAAATCAGCATAATTTGTCTCCTTTACAATGGCAGTAACACTCTATAGCCACAAGGGTCATTTGGTGGATATATATATAATATAAGAAAGTTTCTGATTATCTTACTTCAGTTCCTTTACAAGGAAAACAATGGAAATAATGCTAATATATAAAATAACTATCTTGTTAAGGTGCTATGAGTTTTCGGTAAAATAAGATATTTACTCCAATTTCAGAGTCCTTAAGAAGTGGTAATCTTTTTGCTAAGTGCTTGCTTCACGTCTTACTGCAGTGGCTAAAACTTTCAGATCAATGTTGAATAATGGTATTGGGTTTCATTCACTATCAAATTCCTGATTTTGACTGGAGAGCTTCCAGGGTTTTACCCAAAGAGCCTGTTAATCAAGCAATGGTGCCTCTAAAGCCGTTACATAAATGCAACACGAAAACCACAGACTCCTCTTTAAGGCAACCTTAAATCTGAAAGCTCAAAACCTCTAACAAGTCTGTTATTTATACATCAATAAATAAAGTTGAAACAAAAACATTTTTTAAGGTTGCTGGAGGTTTCCGTGCCTTGCTTTCTTAAGGTGTTAGTTCCTTCCTGCAGGGGTCTTAGGACCTGAGTGAGGACAAAGCCCAGGAGGTCAGAGCACCTTCAAAGGAGTTTCGTTCCCTTTGGAGTTTGGACAGAAAGGGCCCTGGAACTGTAATTCTTTCACTGGCTTGCAGATCCCGACCAGCTCCTTGCTGGTTGTGAGACCTCGGGCAAGTCCCATCACCAGCTCTGAGCTCCACCATCCTCATGGGCAAAGCCGGGTGGCACAGTCCCCACCAGCCGGGTTATGAGGGGCAGCTGGGATGACACATGGAAAGTCCAGGCACACAGAAGAGTCCCCAGAATGTTAGCTGAAGCTGAGCGTGCTGAGGGATTGTGTGCTGGGTTTACGTAAGAGGAAGAATCCCTCAAGCCTTCTACCACGAAGCTGTTTATTAGGTGTTCACTCATCAAATCCTCCCAACGTCTATGTTCCTGGCACCGGGCTAGGCTCTGTGATCGGGGCTCCACATCCCAGCGCAGGGCGGAGGGGAGACAGGCAGTAAATGAGCACAAATAAACGTGCCTCCCCGCAGGGCGGGGCTGGCAAGGGCCTAACGCGGGGGCAGCTGACTGCCAAGGTCCGGCCCCGCCTGCACCCGCACCCATATGGAATGCATTGAGCGGCTGGCGCATTCCAAACGCGCGGTTCGGCTCTCCCAGGCGCCTTTTCCTGGACCTCACTAGGCCTTCTGCAGGCAGCCAGGGCCTCAGCGCCTGATAAGAGGGCCTCCCGCGGCTGCCTTCCACGAGAGCGAGAGCGAGAGCGCTGCCAAGGCCAGCGGGGGAGGTGGGAGGGGTGTCCTTGATGCTCCGTCTCTTCCCTCCACAGCCCCACCAGGGACCGGGGGATGGCTGGAGAGAAAGGGCCAGTGGCCCCAGGGGCCGCTGGAACCAAAGCGCTGGGTTGCTTTGTTGTAGGAAAGTAACGTTGAATAACTGAGTCAACCCCACGAACTGTAGCCCGCCAGGCTCCTTGGTCCATGGGAGTCCCAAGAATACTGGAGTGGGTTGTCATTTCCTTCTCTAAGGGATCTTCCCGCCCCGGGGATCGAACCCGAGTCTCCCGCATTGGCAGGTTGATTGTTTACCGTCAGGGAAGCCCAGAAAATTAATAGAAATATTTCAATTAAAAGTTCCACGGTAGAGCACAGGGAACTCTATTCAATATCCTGTGATAAACCCTAATGGAAAAGAATATCCAGATTTTTCTTTCATCTTATTTTTCATATTTCATATTTATACATATATATATGAGTCACTTTATATGTATATAAGTGAGTCACTTTGCAGACATATAACTGAGTTACTTTGCTGCACAGCAGTACTTAACACAACATTTTAAATCAAATATACTTCTATTTTTAAAAAGGAAATAAAATAAAAATCATGAAGTGGTCATGTAGGGTGCCCCCAAACTTTCTAAGCAGGTCTCCCTTCCCATCCTTGAGAGAGTCAGGACTCTAGGGGTCTGGCATTGATTCTGGGCCTGTCACAGAACAATGTCAGCTCATCCTTGACCCTCAGGGCTTGGTTTAATGAATGACTGGGTGAGGGATGGCTGAGCACCAACTTTGTGTGGCCACGAGTCCCAGGCCAATCTCATCTCCCTGACAGATGGCCCCTGCTTTAGGCATGGTCTCTATTTACAGAGGAGACAACGGAGGCTCAGAACTGGAATCCAGGCTCCATCCTTCCCTCCACTCCAGAGGTCAGCAAGCTGCCATGCATCCAGACCAGGTTGAGGGCTTGTTAAAACAGAGTGCTGGGGGACTTCCCTGGCAGTCCAGAGGTTAGCACTCCATGCTTTCACTACCAGAGCTGAAGTTCGATCCCTGGTTGGGGACCTGAGATCCCACAAGCCATTTAGCTGGGCCAAAAAAGGGGAAAGGAGTGCTGGTCCACCCAGATTTTTTTTTTTTTTTCAGCTCAGTATTTCTGGAGTGGGGCCAGAGAATTTACGTTTGTCACATGTTCCCAGTTAATGCCAATGCCCTTGGTCTAGGACACACTTTGGGAACGCTGCCTACACTATGGCACCCCCTCTGAATACACATTTAGTGGTTAGGGAGACCTGACATTCACCACTGGAAGTGAGATGGGCTGCCATCCCTATACCCATATTAGAGAATTCTGGTCTGTCTCGCCCTCTGGGGAGCACCCCCCACAACACACAGCGCTACACGCAGTTCTCTAAGCGCTCCTCCTGGACGCTGGGGGACACAGACTTTCTCAAGGGAGGGTGCACCCGTCAAGCAATGAGAACAAGTGATTGTCGATGATGAATTTTCTTCTGTAAGTGACCCCTGGGAGACAGGCTAGTCAGAGCCAAACAAGAGCTGGACGGCTTGGAGAAAACTGCCCAAGGCTTTCAAAAGAAAGGATGTGCAGGAGTAGGGCTGGGGAGTTGAGTGATGGGGAAGGCATGCCAGGGGCCGAGCATTCTAGGAAGAGGTGATGGGGCAGCTGCTGACCTGGACAGGAAGCTAGTGTGTCACCGCTGAAAGCAGGGTACCCTGGTCAGCAGAGAGCTGGGACAGAGAGTTGAGGAAATGGAGGGTTTCTCGGAAACTCCATTTTATTTCCCCAGTGGATACTTGTGGCTTCTTTTTCAGAGTCTAGCAGACTTGAGCAGGGCGAGAGTACCCCACCCGTGCTGCACACATTTTAATTAGACTATTAAATAAAGACACAGATACATGAGGGGGTTTATAATTAATCATCACAACTGCCATTTAGTGTGTCTATTATGTACCAGGCACTTTATATATAAAGCCTCAATCAGGTCTCCTAATGACTCCCAGAACGTGGGTGCTGAGATTATCCCCTTTTTTCAGACAAGGAAACTGAGGCTGAGAGAGCTTAAAGAACTTGGCGGAGACCCTAGTCGCTAGGAAATGACGGGGCTCCTGTCTCACCATCTCTAAACGGTCGCTTTCCTCTCTACTGTCCTGCCCCGCCTTTCCTGAACACCTGCTCCGAGCCGGGCCTGGGTGGGACCGTAGATGAATCATTCAAGTAGTTATCAATTCAGCAAGCTCTTTTTTTTCTCATTGAGCACCTACTCTTCTGTAAGGGCTTCTGTATTTATAGCATGCCTTATTCCAGAAAACACTTAATATAACTTCTTGATATACAAGGGAATAAAATTTTAGAGGCATGGTCATGTGACAAGGAACAAATGGAAACAGAAGCTGGGAAGGTCTGAGGAATCCAGGAGTGAGCCAGGCAGACCGAAGGGGGCACACGGGGTCCTCTGCGTGACGGGGGACAGACCCCAAATTGTCCTGAGCTTTCCAGCGGCCAAAACCGAATCCACGAGGTTCAGTGTTTGTGAGATACCCATGACTCAGGGGCTACCGCGAAGGAAGACCTTCCTGGGGCCCTGAGACCAGAGAGGCCTTCTCCTGGGGTGCGGGCATGCAAAGCACACCATGGACCCTCAGGAGCGACGTCCCCAAACGGCGTCCCTGCTGCCCCTACAGCGCAGGCCCCGGGCGCTGTTTCCTCTGCCCACTCCGTGCTGGCCCGGGTCCCAGAGCGGCTCGGAGCAGAGATCACAGCGCAGGGCGAGGCGGCCCCTCTCCACCCTCCAGTTTAATCCCCCTGCAGCCTTTATAGGAAACATTTAGAACAAACTGGCATGCCACTAGCTGCCCGCAGTCCTCAGGTAAGCTCTAGTTTGGCTTGAGAAGTATATTTAAATGATTTGGATTCGTTGTCAACTTTAAATGGTTAGGAAATTTCACCTAAAAAGCCAGATTGGAAAGAAAAAAAAAGGATTTGACTACCCGGGGCCCACATTCCCTAAGGATAAGAACTGGCTCAAGCTGAGTAGTTTTCCAATGAGCCCCCATGGTTCCCTGAAGGCCCTTTTGTTTGCAACGTCCCCGCCTGGCTTACAAGTCTTCAGGAGCTTGCAGCCTAGGTTGGGGGTTTGAGTTGTGTCCCTGCAGTGCGTGTTGGAAGCAGTCGGTAACCGGTTTACAGTGGGGGCTCTCGGGCCGGGCTTCTGGGATCTGAGCGCGTGCGGGGCGCAGGCTCAGACAGTCTGACAGGCGTCGAGGTACAGGGGCCTCTCCTGGGAAGCTGGAAGCCTGGGGGGCACCCGAGGGCGGTTGTACAGCTGTTCAACATCACCAATCCAGATAAAAGGATGAGTAGTGTTCTTTCCAACTCAACTTTTGGCGAAGGCAGTGGGGCGGCGAGTTCAAGATCATGAACTTGGCAGATGCTCTTCTGAGTCGCTGGGGTTAGTCCTGAGTCAGGTGCTGTCAGCCACAGTGGTGCTTGTCAGGTGTGAGGGGCCTGGCTTAAAGAGGAGCACTTCCCCAGGATAGCTCTGCTGCTGGCTGGAGAGACGCTGAGGCGAGGAAGACGCCGGGGACAGAGGAGAGGGCGGAGGCAAGTCGGTGGATCATCCAGGTAAATGCGACATGTTCTCTGGGATCCCCCAGAGACCCACTAAGCGAGGCTGGGGAACTCAAACCCTCCACCACCCCATCCTCCGGAGGAGAGGCCTGGGCTGAGTTTGGGGAATAAATACCATCCAGCCACATAAAGAAGAAGAAGGAACATCCCAGCCAAAGTGACGGTACAATCCAAGGCTCTGAGAGGCCCAAAGGGAGGCTGGGAGGAGACAGAGGGGAAGGCGGTCTGGCGCAGCCCAGACAAGGGTAGGAAGGATATGAGACAAGACCACGGTGGCGGGAAGAGGCCAAATCACAAAAGGCCTTGCATGCCAAGCTAAGGAGAGGGAACTTGGCCCCAGGCTCAGAGGAACTTCTGCAGGGTTTTAAGTCCAGGCAACATATGGATGAACGAATCCATAATAGGCTGGGGTTATCAAGGAGGGCTTCCTGGAGGAGGTCAGACTTGAACTGAAGGAGGGGAGGATTTGGAAAGCTGGCAGGGAAGGAGAGGTGTGCCTATTCTGATCAACTTGTTACAGTTAAATCTCTTCAAAACCCTCCCTCCCCCATGGCCTTTGAAACCGTTTGAATCACAAGCTGTCTGTGTTTAAAGATGTGTTTGTCGGTTATTTGAAAGCTGTGGTTTCTCTTTAGCTGATTCTGGGCCCCATCCTTTGACTAGGAACCAGAAAGGAATGAAGAACGCATCCTCTTGCCCAGAGAGCTAATTATTGAAATACTGTGGGCCTCACCAGGGTTTATGGCGTCACTGAGCTCTATCATCCAACAGCTCCTAATTTCTAACTGGTCAAAGCTTTCAGTACATTTTTATGGGCCATCCTAAAGCCAGCTGGAAGCTTTTTTTCCATAAACTCTCCCTGAGACAAGTAGCCAGGTTTCACATATTAAAATGAAAACGTCAAAAGGTTGTTAAAAAAATAAAATGCAGCTCAGCTCACACAACCCACATTGGAGTCCAACAGCATCTGCCTGGTTTTTTCTGCAAAGCTGAGACTCAGGTCAGAAGATGATGTTAATCCCTTGATCACTTTATCCATTCACTTAACAAGCACTGGGGGTATTTTTTGGGTACCCAGACTTGAGCAGGGCCCCAAGATCAGAAGGTGCCTCAGGCACAATTACTCCATCCCCAGGACCCTCTGGAGCTCAAAACGCTCGGTCATTTAGAACGTGTTTTCAAGTGTAATTTTGTGAGCTGTAGGTACTCTTATTATTCCCATTTTTTTCAGAGGAGAACTTGTAGAGGTTAGGTAACCTGCCCAGAGTCACAGTAATAGTATGCGGTAGAACTTGACCTTGGGTCACACGCATTCAGGCTTCCTTGGAAGCTCAGACGCTGGGTTCGATCCCTGGTTGGGAAGATCCCCTGGAGGAGGGCATGGCAACTCACTCCAGTATTTTGGCCTGGAGAATCCCCATGGACCGAGGAATGACTGGGCACTGAGTGACTAAGCACAGCACAGCCACATTCAGAACCTACATTCTGTCCACTTCTCCCTGCCCTTTCCAAGCAACACCATCCAACAGTTATCAGCTTAGGTTGAACGACGGCTCTAAGAGGTTTAGCTGCCACTTATCTGTCCAGTATCTGCCCTTGTTTTCGAACCTGATTTCTCTCCTCTGAGGGAATTCCCCCATTGTGAGGCCAGAAGAAAAGTAGCACCCACCTCCCGCTGCACCATCGCCATAGAAGCCTAGCGAAGCCCAGTGCCTCCCCAGCACCTCCCGCCTGCACAGTGGGCGTGAAAGACACAACCTCCGCCAACCAGACATTCGCTCCTGGGACTGACTCTTGAGTGAGTGGTGAAATGACGCCTGGAGGTCAAAATCACCCTCAGTAAGGACCCTGGATCAGACTGTCTGCAGTATTCCCTTGGCTGACTTCCTGTGACTCTGAGACCTCTCAGCCCTTCAAGCTGACACCAAGCTTGCTCTTCCATGGGATTCCATTCCCATCTGGGTCCTTCTAGCCTGCTAAGCAGAGAAGGCAATGGCCCCCCACTCCAGTACTCTTGCCTGGAGAATTCCAGGGACGGGGGAGCCTGGTAGGCTGCCGTCTATGGGGTCGCAGAGTCGGACACGACTGAAGTGACGCAGCAGCAGCAGCCTGTTAAGGGTCAAGAGTGTAAAGAAAGAGGCTAAGGGAAAACCCATGGGTATGAAATGCTGAAGGAGCAATGGGCTGGAATACACAGAAGGGCAGGAGAGAGGGGAATAAGGGGACCTGAGTATGTGCCAGGAGATGCTCAGGACATGGGCTGGGAAGGGCCTGATCTCTGTTCTCAAGGCTCTGAAAGAGGGTTCATCAGTCAGGATTCTCCAGAAAAACAGAACTGATGGGGATAAATAGCTATTGATGCATAGATGCATATATATATAGATAGATACATGCTGTGCTGTGCTTAGTCGTTCAGTCATATCTGACTCTTTGTGACCTCATGGACTGCAGCCCACCAGGCTCCTCTGTCCATGGGGATTGTCCAGGCAAGAATACTGGAGTGGGTTGCCACGCCCTCCTCCAGGGGATCTTCCCAACCCGGGGACTGAACCCAGGTCTCCTGCATTGCAGGCAGATTTTCTTACCATCTGAGCCACGAGGGAAGCTCAAGAATACTGGAGTGGGTAGCCTATTTCCTCTCCAGCAGATCTTCCTGACTGAGGAATCAAACTGGGGTCTCTTGCATCGCAGGTAGATTCTTTACCAGCTGAGCTACCAGGGAAGCCCATATAGATACATACATATATAGATACAAAGATAGATTCATAGATGGATGATTGAGAGATACATCTTGTTGTTGTTCTTTAGTTGCTAAGTTGTGTCCAACTCTTACGTGACCCCATGGACCTGCCAGGCTCCTCTGTCCATGGGATTTTCCAGGCAAGAATACTGGAGTGGGTTGCCATGCCCTCCTCCAGGGGAATCTTCCCAACTCAGGGATCAAAACCACATCTACTGCACTGGCAGGCGGGTTATTTACCACCGAGCCACCAGGGGAGCACAGATAGATA
This sequence comes from Bos mutus, assembly GCF_027580195.1. Taxonomy (NCBI): domain Eukaryota; kingdom Metazoa; phylum Chordata; class Mammalia; order Artiodactyla; family Bovidae; genus Bos; species Bos mutus. The sequence goes on from NC_091624.1 coordinate 2,733,660, forward strand.
CAATGATAGATATAAAATAAATATGTATATACAGTTTTAAAAAGAAATACCTTAGTTTTAAGAAACTGGCTCATGGGATAGTGGGACTGCCAAGTCTAGAATCCATAAGGCAGGTGGATAGACTCAAATGCAGACAAGAGTTGATGCTGTGGTCTTGACAGCATTTTTTCTGCGGGAAACCTCAGTATTTGCTCTTCAGACCTCCAAACGATTAGAACGAGGCCCCCCAACACACTGTTAGGGTCATCTTCACTGACTTTTTTTTTAATGTATGCTGCTGCTGCTAAGTCGCGTCAGTGGTGTCCAACTCTGTGTGACCCCATGGACTGTATGTAGCCCACCAGGCTCCCCCGACCATGGGATTTTCCAGGCAAGAGTACTGGAGTGGGTTGCCATTGCCTTCTCCTTTTATGTATGAACACTTTGTAAAGTCTTTGTGGAATTTGTTACAATATTGCTTCTGTTGTTTCTGTTTTGGGTTTTTAGCCATGAAGCATGTGGGATCTTTGTCCCCTGATCAGGGAGTGAACCCACACCTGCTGCATTGGAAGGGGAAGCCTTAAGCACTGGATTGCCAGGGCAGTGCCTTCCCTGACTTTCGATGTTAACTGCACCTACAAAATCCCTTTACAGCCGCACCTAGACTTGAGTTTGATCACTTGTGTGCCAGAATTAACCCCCCTGGAAGGGTCATCCCAGGTTGGTACCTCCTGGGACTGTCAGAGAAGGATGACTGCAGACAGGACCAGCAGTTGGAGTGAGAGACACTCAGGGTGGCATCGGGTCGTCTCCTGGGTGCAGAAGAGGACACGGCTCCTCGGGCTTACCAAGGGTTCCTTGCCAAAGCTGAGTCGGTGGTGAAGGGTTTGTGCACAGGTGCCTCCTGGCTTGAGTCTGTGTTCTCTCTGCTTCCCCTTCAGCCACACAGAGCCCCTTGCTGCAGAGACCCGTCCCTGCGTCTCCCACTCCTGTCCCCCTGCCGCCCCCCATCCCCGCCACCGGGCCACTTTATGTCTGGCTGCCTCGGCATCTCTATTTCAGCTGCCTGTTCAAACAACCTGTGCCTGCCATCTGCACCAACTTAGGTCCTAGGGCCTCTTTCCTGGATGCCCTCTGCTCTGGATTCCCTCCCCCCTTTCTCTAGCTGCTCCCCACCCTGGCCCCCAAAACACACCCTGGGCCTTTTGAACCGTCACAGGTGGGATCCAGACCGCAGTGGTCTGAACCACGTCTGAAATGAAGAGCTCTTGGGTTTCCCTGGTGGCTCAGTGGTAAAGAATCCACCTGCCATTGCAGAAGACACGGGTTCGATCCCTGATCCGGGAAGATCCCATATGCTGCGGAGCAACTAAGCCCGTGCACCTCACCTATGGAGTCTGTGCTCTGGAGCCTGGGAGCCACACCTACTGAGCCCACGACGATTGAAGCCTGTGCTCCCCAACGAGAGAGGGCACCGCAGTGAGAAGCCTGAGCATGGCAGCTAGAGAGCAGCCCACACAGCATCAAAGACCCAGTACAGCCCAAAAAAAAAAAAAATACACTTTAAAAAATCAGGTTTCTTTAAAAATTAAAGTGAAATGAACAGCTCTTGGCTCACAGGCTCCTTACTCAGGGCGTCTCCCACACAAATTGGTCTGCATCCACGCGGCTCTGGCCCAGGTGTTTCCTGTCCATGGCAGGAGGTATATGGGATCTTGAACTGTAATCTTGAAAGGGGCAGCTGTAAAACACAGATCCAGGTGGTCCCCGCTTAGGCCCGAAGATTGGGGAGCAGAACAGATCACAGAGTGAATGAGAGTTTCTTGTGAGGACAGCAAAAGAACAAAGGTGCCCTTTAGACCATAATAGACACACGGCCTCTCCAAGCTGATTGTCACCTACACATGCCCCCACCCAGGCAGGGACACCCTCAAAAATTCGCAAGAATGTCGCATATCACAGAACACTCAACCAGAAGGGTTTAAAAATAAATTTTGGCAGTAGGAAAACTCGAGAGGACCACTGGAAATCTGACAAAAGCAACAAGACATAAATCTCTTCAGCAGGGAGGCAGAAACTTTGATCAAATTATGGCTCATTGACTGATTTACCACTTGACCTTAAACAAGTCTTCTCCTGGATGACCTTGAGCAAGCCTCACCTTCTCTCCCCATACCAATCTGCCCATCTGAACATGAGGAGTTGGGAACATGACTTGAAAAGTCCTGTGTTGTGGAAAAAATCATTTTAAATTGTAAACCATTAATTTAGAAACCACAAAGTTACTAAAATAATAACATCAAGGTGAAATTTACCCCTTCACAAGACTAATATTTAAGGAGTTATTTTGTTTTAGACAATTATTTAAATATCACCCAAATGTCTATGAAATGGAGACTAGTTAAACTGTAATAATCCATACAGTGGAATATAATCAGACAAATGTAACAATATATACAGTGAAATACATTGCAATAGTTTTAGTTCCTTTTTGCTTTTTGTTAATGATGTAGATATCTACAAACTGATATAGAAACATTCCCAAAATGTTTCTAGAAAACACTGTTATAAATTACAAAGTGAATAAAGGTGGGGGGAGAACAGTTTATTACATTTGTTACACTTGTGTTCACAAAAGGAAGTGGTTTTTTTTAGAAATTGAGATGTAGTTGACATAAAATTGTATTAGTTTCATGAGTATAACATAATGACTTGGTATTTGTATATATTGTGAAACGTTCGCCACAGTAAGTCTAGTTAACATCCATCTGCATGCGCTGTGCTTAGCCGTGTCTGATTCTTTGGGACCCCATGGACTGCAGTCTGCCGGGCTCCTCTGCCCATGGGACTCTCCAGGCAAGAATACTGGAGTGGGTTGCCATGCCCTCCTGCAGGGGATCTTCCCAACCCAGGGACTGAACCCAGGTCTACCGCATTGCAGGTGGATTCTTTACTGTCTGAGCCACCAGGGAAGCCCAAGAATACTGGAGTGGATAGCCTATCCCTTCTCCAGGCGAGCTTCCTGACCCAGGAATCGAATCGGGATTTCCTGTATTGCAGGCAGATTCTTTACCTGCTGAGTTACCAGGGAAGCCCTATCCATCTGCATATATAGTTACAATTGTTTTTTTCAACACACAAAAAAATCAGTTTTATTCCTATACATTAACAATAAACTATCCAAACAGGAAATCAAGGAAACAATCCCAATTATGGCATCAAAAAGAATAAACTATTTAAAATCAAACTTTACCAGAGAGGTAAAATACTGGTACATGGAAAACTACGAAATACTGATGAGCGAATATACTGAAAGACGCGAATATATGGAAAGTCCTCCTGTGTTTATGTCCTGGAAGAATTAATATTATCTAAATGTCTATACTACTCAGGTGGTTATATTTTGTCTCCTTCATGAAATGCCCAGCAAGGGGTTTGACTCCCGGGGACCAGGTCCTGTCTGTTTCCCATCTGCTCTTCGTGGAGCTGGGTGCTCAGCCACCAAGTTGACAGATTCATGGATTGCTTGATTCCAGAAAAGAGGCCTTGTAATTATTGGAATTCACTAATAAATGCTTATCTGTATTTTAATGTTTGATAATTTGAAAGATATCTTTACTCCCCCCACAGAAGTATCTGCTGTACAATGGCATAGATTAACAAAAGAACAAGCACCCTAGCTTTGGACTAGAATTCCATGTACTTATCTATTTAATCCTATGTTTTATAATCACATTCTTGTATCATACCAATCAGAAGTTCTGCTTGAATGAAATGTACTCGAGTCTGACTCGAGCCTATGGGCAACAGTGTTCCAGGCTCCTCTGTCGGTGGGAGTAATAGATGGACCTAATTCATAAAAACGGGGAAGGAAATGGGAACCCACTTCAGTATTCTTGCCTGGGAAGTCTCATGGACACAGGAGTCTGGTGGGCTACAGTCCATGGGATTGCAAAGGATTGGACAAAACTTAGTGACTAAGCCAATTCGTGAAAAAGAGAAGACCAAACAACTCTTAAATAATCAGTGTGGTGTTTCATGGATCAGATCTTTATATAAGATCATTTGCAGAGAATGAGTAGAAACTCTTCGTTTATTCTAAATATTATGTTCTGACCAGTGAGAAAATCTAAAGCAGAGACTGGAGAAGTGACTTACTCAGGGTGAGGGAGAAACAAAGCTTAGATTAAGTTCATAAAATCAAATACTTTTGTAGTCAGAGGCACCTTAGAGCTCATTGGTATTTACTCAGGACTGACCACTCCTTGTCAAGAGCCCATTTTGTTTTTTTTTTTAATAATTTTTATATGAAAAATTCATTTTAACAGTATTTTTATAGAAATAAAAATGAAAACATAATGAGAAGTAAAAGTACAAAGTTTTTTTGGAAAAAAATAAAATTTCTGACAACACTGAGTGTTGGTTGGTTACATACATTCATTGGAAAGACTGATAATAAAGCTCCAATACTTTGACCATCTGATGAGAAGAGCCAACTCATTGGAAAAAACCCTGATGCTGGGAAAGATTGAAGCCATGAGGAGAAGGCGTTGACTGAGGATGAGATGGTTGGATGGCATCATCAACTCAGTGGATATGAGTTTGAGCAAACTCTGGGAGGCCTGGTGAAGGACAGGGAAGCCTGGTGTGCTGCAGTCCATGGGGTCGCAGAGTCGGACCTGACTGAGCGATCGAACACCACCAACCAAGACAAAGCAAAGCCACAGTGACCTGTTGATGTGTCTGTCCACCAACCCTATGGCTGGATCTGGGCTTCTGAAAGCCAAAGACTGGGATTTATCCATCTCTGTGGCACATCTCCCTCTGCCCCTAGGAATACTTGGCATGCTTGCGCCTCACGGGCTGCTGAATGTTGCAAATGTGAATAAAGCTGTTCTTTAACAGACAGGGAGATCAATCCAGAGAAGAGAAGGGACCCACCCCTGGTTCCACTGCAAGCATGGGAGGCACGGGGTGGGGCCACCAGGATCTCCTGCATCCCAGCGGAGGCGCTCCTGGGCTCATGGAGAGGACAGACACTTGATGTCTCTCATTTCCCCCACAAAAGCCACAGGTAAAGCTGTTTATGGCCTGGCAGCCAACCAAGGCCACAAGCACTTCCACAGGCCACAGTCTAACCCTGTCAACTATTTCTTTCTTAAAAAAAAAAAGAATTTAAATTATGTTAACAATCATCCTTTCTATCATAATTTGAAAGCTCTCAGCACCTCCCTGCCGAGGCCATTATAAACTGACCCCTAAATTCAGGCAATAAAACACAGGCCCGCCCCGCTGGCCACTCACTTTCAACGATGGAAACACCTGTATCTTAATTATTTCCAAAACTTTTATTAGAATCATAATTATTCGAATTCATGAAAAGCATTTTTCTTCTTTGTAAGAGCACTGCCATACATGCTAAGTGGGCTAGTACTCAAATATTTCCAAACCAATCATGTCCTCTAGAATGAAGAGACTGTTGCACATTTAAAGTAGGTGAATTTATTTTATGTGAATTATTTGTTGTTGTTGTTCAGGCATGTCCCACTCTTCGCGACCCCATGGACTGCAGCACGCCAGGCTTTCCTGTCCTTCACCATCTCCCGGAGCTTGCTCTAACTCATGTCCGTTGAGTCTGTGATATATACCTCAATAAAGCTGAATTAAAATGTAAGACAGTGCGGGGACCTGACTGGTGGTCCAGCGGTAAAGAATCCACCTACCAATGCAGGGGACAGGGGTTCAATCCCTGGTCGGGGAACCAAGACCCCACATGCCTCCGGGCAACTAAGCCTGGGTGCCTCAACTACAGAAGCCCACACGTCGCAACAAAGGCTCAACATAGCCAAAAACGATAAATAAATTAAAAAATAAGACAGTGAAAAGCACACGTCACTTTCATTTTCTCCCTTGGGCTTTTTTATATTTTCTGAGGTTCCTTAATTGAAAGCAAAAACAGAAATGGCCAGCAGTTGGAAGAAGATTGATTTTTGCAAGGTGGGGGACCTCTTCCTGACATTCTTCGGCCTTTGCCGGTCTCCCCTGAGACACAGCTGACGGTTAGAGGACTCCTCCCTCCTGTGTGTGGCCTTGCGGAAGTCACCCCATCTCTCCAAGCCTCTGTCCCCTCGCCAGTGGACAGATCCAACGCCTGCCATGCCTGCGTCACCAAACTGTGGGACCAGACATGTCAGGACTCTGTGAGCTCTGAGGGCCCAGCACATGCGACAGGTCAGTGCTGAGACCAAACCTTCTTTGCTGTAATCTCTCTGCACATCCCATCTTTAAAATTACCAAGTATTTCCAACATACAGAAAATAGAGGAAAAAAGTTTTAGACCTGAGAAGAAGGATCAATGCAAAGAACTACAGACAAGCCACCCAACTTTGCCAAGTCTTGACACCTTGCCATACATGCTTCAGATTTTTTTTTTTTCTGAAAAATAGAACAGTACAGATTAAATCCTCTGTGTTCCTCTCTCTGATCTCATTCCCATCCCTCCCTACCCAGGGGTAACTGCTGTTCTAAATTTAGTATCTTTGATTTCCTATGCATGTTTTAACGTTTACTATCTGACTATATCCCTAAAAATACATATGCAGCATAGTTTTCAATTAAAAAAAACCTTTTTGTATCACACTACTCTACCACTTTTCTAGACTGTACCTATGTTGAGGCAATAGCCTGAGTTTCTTTTCCCTCCCGTAGATTATTCCATTGCACAAATAGGTCACAGTCTATCTATCTGTTGATGGACAATTCATCAATTCCTCAGTTTTTACAACTACACGCTGAGTGAGGGGAGGGAAGTCACTGAACGGTAGATAAGAGCATCTTCAACTTTAATAGAATTTGCCAAACTTCTTCTCCAGAGAAGCTGTATCCTTTTGCTTCTCCATCAAGATGGTACAGGGTTCCCAGGGTGCCACATCCTTACTCCCTTCATCCCTTTGCCCCCACTGAGAGACTGCTGACTGCTTGCCAGTTTGGTGAATGCGAAATGGTGTCTCCCAGCTCTTAGCATTTGCATCTCTCCCATGACCAGTGAAGCTGAACATCTTTTCGTATTTTTGGCCACCTAGGTTTCCTCTTCTGTGAATTGCCTGTTGATACCCTTAACCCATTTTTTAAAAGTGATTATTTGTGTTTCTTTCGTTTGTCCATACTTTCAACCTACTTCTGCCAGATCCTCCCAAAGCAGACTGTTCATGGTCCTTCTCTGTTCTAAACTCCCTGTGGCTCTCTCTAGAATATGCACAACTCTAGAATATGCCACAGGGCCTTGCTCAGTGGCCCTGATTCGCCTGTGGGCTGAAAACCAAACTCAGCCCAGGACACTCAGCTCCTCCTCCTCCAGGCTTGCCCTGAACTCCAACCTGAAGGACACCCAACTCGCTCAGTCCCAGGCCTCCAGCACACACCACGCCCCCAGCCTGGAATGCCTCCCTCCTATCTCCACATTCCATCTGAATGCCACCTTTTCCGCAATCCTTCCCCTCTCTTCTTAACTCAAAGCTGGATTTGCCTCTGAATCACAGGTGAAAATATACCTTTCTAGTGGCATTTATTATTTCTCCTTTTGTCATGTTTAAACAACTTTGCATTTTGCCCACTACTTTTTCATTTACAAAAGCACAGCTTTTTATTGTGCTGTTTTGGCCTCATCTCTGCAGTGGTCCTGTGGGACAGGGTAGTCATTTACCCTCTTTGAACAGATAGGGAAGGTGGTTTACCAGGGCACTAGTTCACCCAGCATCTCCCTTTGGCTCAGAGACAGAGCTGGACTTGAAGCCAGGACTCCTCCGATTCCACGGCCAGCTCCACGCAGCATGCCCCTCCTGTTCACATCCGTGCTGTTGCTGCCTGGGCCAACCCCTGACTCCCCCTTGAGATCGTGAGTCCCGCTGCCCCCAGTTCTAGTCTCACTCCTGCGGGAGGAGGGGGGGCACTCAGTGAGTACATGATTTCTTGACAAAGTTACAATCATCACTTATTGCACACCCACTGGCTGCTGAGGGGTTTGTATACATTAACCCCAACCTTCCCAACAACTCTAGATGAGGAGACTGAAGTTTGAGTTGAAATGCTTTGCTCAGGGTCCCACACCCCGTGGAGCTGGCCTATGACGTGAGTGCCTTATGCATAACAAGGGGTAGACCCGGCCAGCCAGAGAGACCGTACCCCGAGGTCCTCCCCAGAGAGTGAGTCCGGATGCGGACATTTCTGCCCATCCTCCCCAGGGCCAGGGCCGATAATGACTGGAGCCATGCCCCCAGCCTCAACCCGCTATTCCTATGACTCTGTATGCTCTTTCGCCGTGTGCCACTTATTTAAATGTTGTGTGTGTGTGTGTGTGGGGGGGGGGTTCCAGTTGTATCTTTGTGTTGTGTTTCTCCGCTTCGCGTTTGTGTGCAATCTGTTGCTGGTGTGTGTTACTGTGCTGTGACTCTGTGCCTGTCCGCTTTATATGTCTGTTTTGCTGTGTGTCTACGCTGTGTACACTCTTGCGTATCTGTGTCGAGACTCTCTAATGTGTGCTGTGTCGTGTAGATCGTGTGTGGTCAGCTTGCGTTTGTGCCGTGCGCTGTGTCTCTACGCAGGCCGTCTCCGCTGCAAGCGCCGGACGTCTGTGTGTTTCTGTTGTGCTAATCCCGTTTGGGTTGTTCCAGGTCTGTCCCGGCAGCGCGTCCCTGCGCCTCCGCACCTCCCCGCTGTGTGTCCCCGCCGGCTGACGTCTGCGCCCGGCGCGCAGAGCTGGGTTTCCTCAACAAGTGTGTGCCGGCCCCGGGCGCCGCGCGCGCGCCTCCGCCGAGGGGCCGTGCCGGGGCCCCGCGTCCGTGTGCGCCCGCGCCGCGTGTCTGCGCCGGGCGCGCGGTGGCGGAGGATGCGCGCCCGCGGGGGCGGGGGCGGGGGCCGGGGCGCGGCGCGGGGGCGGCCCGGGGGCGGGAGCGGGCGAGCCGGCGGGCGGGCGGTGCGGCGGGGCCCCGCGACCGCGGGCTCCAATGGCGAGGCCGGCGCGGCCCCCGCTAATTACATAAGCGGGACGTCAATAATTCGCGGGAAAACGCGAAAAAGATGGCGCCCCGCGCCCGGGGGGCCCCTTCCTGAGCGCCCGGGCCCCTCCCTCCTCCTCCTCCGGCCCCCCTCCTCCCCCCGGCGCCCCCCGCCCCGCCCCGCCCCCGCCGAGACCCCGACCCCGGCCCCACGGGCGGACACTCGGCCGGGCAGCCGCGGGCCGAGCGCAGCCGCCTCCGCCGCCGATGCGCCTGGTGGCCAGACTCCAAGTGGGACCGGCGGACACGCAGCCTCGCGGTAAGTTCAGCGCTGCAGGCGGCCGGCCCCGGCCGGGGACTCCTCGCCACTCTCGCCTCTCCCTGCAGTCATCCCTCTTTTGGAAGTTTCCCTGGACTTTGGCGGGTCAAACGCCTCGGGGCCGGGAGGGGGGTTTGGAGTCCTGGGGAGATGCACGCCTGGGGGGGCGCGGGGTGGTGGAGAGGGGTGAACGGTGTCTGTGGGGCGGCGGGAGCCCCGCCCGGGTTCCCGAGCCTTTGGGGGGGGGGCGTGTGTGACAGGTCGCTCTTCCCGTGCCCCAAATCTTTACTTTTCCTGTTCGGTGGGGGGACGGGCCTGGAGACCGACGGGGCCGTTTGGGATTTTGCTCACGTCCGAAGTCAGGCTGCAGCAGGATGGGGATGGGGGGAGGCCTGGCGTCGGAGCGATTGAAGATCAGAGCGCTTGAACCCGAAGGGGGGTCCTTCTGCAAGCGTTTTCCCCTCCCGAACACCCTTTTTAAAAAGCCAACGGCCGCCCTGGGAGAGGCCCCGGCGCATGAATCATCCTCGCTTCCTGCCCCCGCCCGGCCCCGCGCTCCGGGTGCCGCGGATTTGAACTGGACGCCGACGAGAACCCGCAAACAGGCATTTCTTTGCAGATGGGTTTGAATCAGCCAATCACAGCCCGCGGGGGCCCGCTCCGGGAGGATGGAGGCGCGGGTGGAGGGGGGGCCCGCCACCCGAGGGCCCCCGCCCGGTCAGGGAGGGGGGTGCGGCGACTGGGCCTGCTCCCAACGGCGCGGCGGGGGAGGAAGTGTCAGTTTGTGAACCTGCCGCGGGCCCGGGCCAGGCCCGGCGGGGCAGGACCTTGCAGCGCTCGGCAGCCAGGTGGCAGGGAGAAGGCAGAGATTTGGACCGCACACCCTGCCCAGCGCCTGTGCGCTGTGCCCTGGAGAGGAGGGAGGAATTGGGGGGTGGGGGGGCGGGTGGAGGGAAGAGGATGCGGCCGCGCCACCATCTGGAGAGCGAAGACCCCAGCAATGCCCTGCGTGCCCCGGGGCCCTTGACATGCACACACATGTGCTCTGTTTCCTATACTCACTGCCACAAAGCTGTAGACATCAAACACCGTCTCACAGGAGCACACACGCACTCACACGGAAAAACACACGACTGTCTCCCTGTAATCTACAGGTAATCATAACACCAGGTGCCCAGCGCCTGGGCAGAGAAGGAGGGGACTGGAATAGTGGGTGCAGGGAGCAGAGGGGGCTGTGCTTAGTGGAGAGTGTGGAGCCGCCTGGAGCCAGGTGAGCCCAGATTGAGGAGGAGGGGGCCTTGGGGTAGGGGACTTTGAATGCCACTGAAGGCTTTGGGGAACCACAGAAGGTTTCTGGGAGAAGAAGATGGGAATTGTTGGCCCTGGTGAGGAGTCTGGTGGGGAGGCAGGAAGACAGGGAGTGGCCTGTTTAGGGCTGTGCCTAGGTGGTACCATTCTGCATCCCAGATGCCCAGCAGCTGAGTGAGCATGAAACAGTTATTGAATGAATGTCCCAGGCAAGATGAGGCCTGAACTCAGACCAGGCCAGGGAGATGGACAAGAGGAAGCCAAAAATCACTGTGCTTGAAGTTGGCTGCTTGTGGCAGGCAACTCGTCGGTTGGAGAAGTCAAAGATGCTGGGGTGTTCTGGGGACCAGAGCAGAACCGCTAGCAGAAGTGGGAAAGCAGCAGGAGCAGTGGGTTTCATAGGACGGTGAGAGACAGATGTAGAGAGGTTGGCATGGCGATGACTTCACTGCTTGGAGCCAATTTGCATCTGAGTAAAAGCATAAGTGAGTTTAAATGTCCCAGAATTGGTTTCCATTAAATCATCCCATAACTGAGAACAGAAAAGGAGATTACAGAAGACCCAGATGGCCAAGTCTATACCAGTTCATAAGCCACCAGGAGTTTTCCTTTCTAGGTGAGTTTTCTCCAGCCAGCTCTCAGGGGAGGGAGCAGGGGTCTGAAAACCCCCCACTGCTGTCCTGGAGAAGGCCCTCCACTCAGAAAACACAGGGTGTGTTTGCTTTAGGGATAAAACCTCTGGCTCCAAAGCCACGGGGTATGGTTCAGATCTGCCTCATACACACCTGGGCAGGGGGATTTTGCTCTGTGGTTGGCTGAAAGAGCCGTTCTCTGTACAAGGTTGCGTGGTAGGGGTGGAGCAAGTGCAGAGTAGCGAATCGGCTCACCTGGTTAAGGACCATGGCTCTGCCTCTGAACCCAGAGCCGCTTCCCCTTGCCAGACTTCAGTTTCCTGACCTGTAAAATGGGAATAACAGTGACAACCTCACAGGTTGTCACGAGAATCCAGTGAGATGATAAAAGCATCTGGCACAGCACAGGTTACATAAATGGTAGCTGCTTTCCTCTCTCCCCTCTCTCCTGAAGTAAGGAGTAAAAACCCTGTTCCTTTCTCTTCCAGTGTCAGTGGAAGCTGATGGAGAATCGAGCTCTGGACCCAGGGACTCGGGACTCCTATGGTGCCACCAGCCACCTCCCTAACAAGGGGGCCCTGGCAAAAGCCAAGAACAACTTCAAAGACCTGATGTCCAAGCTGACGGAGGGCCAGTATGTGCTGTGCCGGTGGACAGATGGACTGTATTATCTTGGAAAGATCAAGAGGGTAAACCCTTCCTCCCTGGCCCCAGTTCCCCAGGCTCAGCATCTCTCTGCTCATTCCTGGTGCCAGCCTCAGACCAGGGGTGGAGGATGGGAGACTGCTGGCAGATTCCTGCTGTGCCCTCCTGCTCCAAAGCTGAAAGTGGAAGGAGGTGGAGCCTGCAAAAGCAGGTGCCATCCTTAGGGCACCTAAGGACATCTTTAGACAAGTGCTCTGTGAGCCTACAAAACAAAACAAAATCAGGTTGGAGAGATCATCTGGCCTCGGTATTCCCACCAAGTTGCCGTCACCTAGCCCCTCGCTGCCCAATTCCAGGGAGTGGGCGTGCACAGCCTTCAGGACCGCCGTTCTCCTTCTGGCCTGGCTCTACTTTTTGGAGCACAGAGTGACTCTTTGTGACCCCATGGACTATTCCAGTCCGTGGAATTCTCTAGGCCAGAATACTGGAGTGGGTTGCCATGCCCTCCTTCAGGGGCTTTTCCCAACCCAGGGATCGAACCCAGGTCTCCTGCATTGCAGGCGGATTCTTGGAGCACAAGGAGGGAGTCTGATCTCTCTGCCCTGTGGGGGCAGAGATGGGAGAGGAAGACCATGTTCAAGTGGCTTTTCCCCAGCTACCGTCTTACCCTGCTCCTCCCTTTCTCTGCTCCAGGTCAGCAGTTCTAAGCAGAGCTGCCTCGTAACTTTTGAAGATAATTCCAAATACTGGGTCTTATGGAAGGACATACAGCATGGTGAGTATTGCTGTGACTCCTCACCCCTGCCCCACTCTCCTCTTCTGCCTCCATTTTCTTCCTGCTCTCCTTCTGTCTCGTAACTTCCGGCATCTGGCCGTGTCCTTGGAGATTACCAGTTGTACGTTTACACGAGAACTCATTTATGACACCTGTCATCCTCTTGAGCATTCATCCCTCACGAGGGAGGCAGGCAGATGGAGAAGGCAGCTTGAGGAGGGGTGGGAGCAGGGTTGTGTCCCAGGCCTGTGTGTATTTCCCGGCTGCCCAAAGCTCTGGGTCCCTCTGGGGCTAGGAACAGAAGGGGCCCAGGCAATCGGAATTGAAACCTTTCGGTGTAAGCACAGTGTCCTCTATCAGCATGTTAAAAAACGAGGAGGCAGCTCTCTCCATGGGGGAGAGACCCACCAAGCCTGGAGCAGGCAGCGTGATGATGACGTAGCGGGATGGAGCTGGGCCCGTTTCCAGGGCTGAAAGGGAGCTGGGTTGGGTATCATCCCTGCCCTCAGACGGCTGACACTGTCTTACAGAGATGACGAACTGGGGGCATTCTTGCCACCGTTCTCCCCTGCCGTGTGCATGACAGACGTCACTGATCAATCAGAGCACTCATTTTCAACACGGAGCACCAGGCAGCCACTCCCAATGAGTTACCGTGTGAGAACAGACCTTTTTACCATTTATGCTCTAACAGGAGGACTGACATGGTGGTATGTGAGGAAGAGACAGGGTTTGGAGCCCGCCTTGGACCAGGCTTCCCCGATGGCTCAGCAGTAAGGAATCCATCTGCAATGCAGGAGACACAGGCCATATGAGTTTGATCCCTAGGTCAGGACGATCCCCTGGAGAAGGGAACGGCAACCTGCTCCAGTATTCTTGCCTGGGAAATCCCATGGACAGAGGAGCCTGGCAGGCTGCAGCCCATGGGGTCTCAGAGTCGGACACGACTTAGCAACTACAGCACCACCAGTGGTGTGGAGTTACAGGGAGTCAGTTTCTGAAGAATCTGTTACCTTGAGAGATGATTTCAGGAGCTTGCCAAGCAAAGACCACAGGACCCAGCCAGTTAGAAGAGTTTCCAGGGTGCCTTTTTCTCCAAGATGTTGTGGCTAATGCAGACTGATGCTTCTCCAGGCCCTTCTCACCCTAAATGTACTGTTTCAAGATCCAAAGCAATGAGGGGCTCCTCTCCTGGGCTGCCTGCTTATCGAAAGCAGAAGGAGCCAGCTGATGAGGAAAGACAGTTCACCTTAGCAAACTGTGAGTGTGCCGGGCACCAAGAAGGTGCGGCAGTGCTCAGCGGAGGAGCTGCGTGGACCCCAGATCACTGCTGCTCACGGAGGTCAGGCCCTCTGCGTCCACCCGGTGAGAGCACAAGGCTGAGCTTGCTGTAGGTGCCGACCCACGGCTTCATTAAGCCAGTGGAGACTTGCTGAGACCACGGTGCTCTTGGTGCTCTTAAGAAATATAACTGCTGTCAACTGGCAAAAGGTCATTTAGTATCTAATAAGTAGTAAAGGAATGGAGAGTAACACAATTACTGTAATAAGCCAACCTGTTATTTCCTTTTCTAATCATATGAATGCGAGTTTACATGAATTCCTGAGATTCAAACTTTTCATTTTTTAAGTAACTGCTATATTTTCCTGGGATCATATTCAGGAATAAGAGGCAAGAGACCATTTATTCAACAAACACGTCTTGAACACATGTGATGTGCCACACCCACGTGAGGTCCTGGGGACACAGATGAACAGATACCTTTTGTGTCCTTACGGAACTTTCCATCTGCTGAGGGAAATGAGACTGAAACACACATGAAAACATACTTTATTCATTCAAAGCCTTCACACACAAACACATGTTTATTCTTCAACAGCAATTGAACAAACTGAAAATTGTTATGGACCATTGAGACAATTTGAAATGTGAACGCTGAATTTGTTGATTATACTAAGAAATTATTTTTAATATTTGGGTTCCATAAAGGTACTAGTTTTTTTTTTTTCTTTAGGAGAGTATAATCTTTCAGAGATGCCTACTGAAATATTTATGGAAAATGATTGGGTATTTGGGGCTTGATTCACAACAAAACAGGAGGGGTAGTGGGTGGGAATATAGTCAAAACAAGACTGGCTGTGAATTCGTGACTGTTGATAAGAACATGGAGTTTCATTATAACTATTATTATGCAATAATAAAAAATGTTTAAAAGTTATTTAACATAAAAACTTTAACAAATCAAGTTAAATTAAGCAGGAGAGGCAGAAGGGTATTGTCAAAAGGACAAATGATTTGGGGGAACTTCCCTGGCAGTCCGGTGGCTAAGACTCTGTGCTCCCAATGCAGGGGGCCCAGGTTCAATCCCTGGTTGGGGAACTAGATCTGACATGCCTCAACTAAAAGAGAACCTTTGCCACAATGAGTATTAAAAGATCCTACATGCTGCAACTAAGACCCTGCATATCCAAATAAATAAATACTAAAAAAAAGAAAAATTATTTGGGACTTCCCTAGTGGTCTAGTTAGGAGCATCCCCTGGTGCCTCAGACAGTAAAGCGTCTGCCTGCAATGCAGGAAACCCGGGTTCGATTCCTGAGTTAGGAAGATCCCCTGGAGAAGGAAATGGCAATCCACTCCAGCACTCTTGCCTGGAAAATCCCATGGATGGAGGAGCCTGATAGGCTACAGTCCATGGGGTCGCAAACAGTCGTACACGACTGAGCGACTTCACTTTAGTGGTCCAGTGGTTAACACTCTGGGCTTTCAATGCAGGGGGTGTGGGTTCAATCCCTGGCTGCGGAACTAAGATCCTGCATGCCTTGAGGTGTGGCCAAAACAAAACAAAAATCAAACAAGTTGATGTCAAACAGTGGTGGATTTGAATCCCCCTTCTGCTTTCTAGCTGAGCAAGGGACTTAACCGCTCTGAGCCTCAGTTTTCCCCATCTTAGAATGGGGTGCTGGTCACAGGCAGCTCAGCATGGTTGGAGAGGCTCAGTGAGTCGGCCTCTGGAGCCCAACACTCAGACCCAGAGGCGCGGCGCCTGGTTTTAAGACCGTGGGTCATTCCCATGAACCCAAGCTGACCACACAGGGCGCCTTTCTTTCAGCTGGTGTTCCAGGGGAGGAGCCCAAGTGCAACATCTGCCTGGGGAAGACATCAGGGCCCCTGAACGAGATCCTCATCTGTGGGAAGTGCGGCCTGGGTAAGTGTGACCAGACCTGGGGGTCCCCGGCCCCCGCTGGCTCAGGACTCACTCCACGTCCGATCCTCGGGGCCTCAGCCGGCTTCCTCTCTCTCTTGGCGGGGCAGAGTGACAAGGCGGCCAGTCTCTGGGAATGGGGGCCCAGGGAGGTGATCCTGGGGGAGAGCTGGGCTTCTGGAAAGTGAGAGAAGTTAGGCGCTTTGCAGGTGGAGAGGATGGGTAGCAGAGATGGAGCACAGAGGCTGAAGTCAGACCCTGTGTGCTTCCCGCACGGGGCCCATGCCAGCTTTGGGTGGCCTGCTTGGACCCCAGCTTGGCTGCTGTGCCAGCCAGTAAGTACCCTGGCAGCTGGCAGGCACACGGCTCCCAGCACTCGCTGCCGCCCTCCCCAGCCTGGGGCCGCTGCTCCCTCGTGGGCACTCACCGCCCTCCTTTGCCCCGCTCCTAGGTTACCACCAGCAGTGCCACATCCCCATAGCGGGCAGTGCCGACCGGCCCCTGCTCACACCTTGGTTCTGCCGACGCTGCATCTTCGCGCTGGCTGTGCGGGTGAGCCCTCCATTCTTCCCACCTTGCCCCCTCTCCCCGCCCCCGTCCAGTCTGGAAGCCCAGAGACTCTCTGGACTCAGGCCTGACTCCTGGTCCTAGCGCCTGGCTTTGGAGGCCGACAGCGGCTGCCACTTACCGGCTGTATGCCCTTGGCCCGGTTCCTTAGCCTCCCTGAGCCTGTTTCGTCCGCTGCTAAATGGATGCAGGTTTGGTGTCAGGTGTAGGAGGCCCCCAACAAATAGCGCTTTGCTAATAACAGAAAAACCCATGTAAGTGCCCACTGTCGATACATATTGGCTCTTGTGACTTTTATTGTGCTTATTCCTGTTAATACTACTGAAAATGCAGATCCCTGGGGATAGAGAGAGGCTGGATCTGAGATCGATGAGAAAAGGCTCCGTGCGTTTCTGACTACATTGGAAACGCTTGTCCCACCTGGTCCGGCATCAACCTTGATAGCTTTGATGGGGATCCACGTGTGGCCCAACCGGGACCCCCGGGGGGTGACTCGGGCCCTCATCTCCCCGCAGAAAGGCGGCGCGCTGAAGAAGGGCGCCATCGCCAGGACGCTGCAGGCCGTGAAGATGGTGCTGTCCTACCAGCCCGAGGAGCTCGAGTGGGACTCCCCCCACCGCACCAACCAGCAGCAGTGCTACTGCTACTGCGGCGGTCCTGGAGAGTAAGGCGGCGGGGCGGGGCGCGGCGGGGCGGGGCCTCCCCGATGGGCGTGGTCTCCCTGGTGGGCGGGGCTCCAGGGAGGCAGGGGCGAGGCTGGCTGGGGTAGCCGGACCCCCAGAGAGGAGCCCGCAGCCTCCCACAGGCTCTGGAGAGCCAGAGGCTAGCACTAGGGGGAGGGGGGGCGCTGGGGGTGGAGGTTTTCTTGGGGCTCCATGGAAGAGAAGGAAGTGTCGAACAGCGGTTAACAGCCTGGTCCCGAGTGTCCACGTTCTCCCAGCCCCTTACAGCTATGCTGTCCCTGAGCTCCGTTCTCATGATAGCTGTCCCGTGGCTTGGGGGTTGTGAGTAGAGCGTGATTTAGATCATTCATGTAAAGGCTCACACAGTGCCTGGCACTTGGCAAGCACTTAATAAATGTGAGCTCTTCCTGTTGGTGCATGGACGTTTGGATAAACCTTTCCATCATCAGAAGCAGTGAAACAGGTTGCTGGTGAGAGATGAAGGTCCTTTTCCCTGGAGGTGTGCAAGCCGGGCTGGGCATGTGTGAGGAACTTTGGAGGGTGTTCTCACCCTGACTATAGAACAGGAGCCTTTCTTTGATTCTTCTTGTGGCCTGGGCCTGCGTGTAGCTGTGGGCGATTGAGCCGGTTCCCTTGGGTTGACTGCACCAACCTTGTGGGAAGAACCACAGGAGTGAGAGATGGAACCTCTGCTTGCAGGGAACAGCCCACAGGGCGCCCTGAAGCCCTGAGTCTCAGCCCCCAGTTCTGCTGACAAGCCCTGGGGGTCTGAAGGCCGTGCTTACGACCTAGCTGGGTGATTTGGGCAAATCACATGAAGTGCTTCATCTCTCAAGTGAGATTAATAACCTTGGCCCATCACCTTCTGTGGGTGTTGTGGCCTTTGGGATTACAGGTGGAGACATACTTATAGAGACCTTTGCAGCACTGAGGTGGTGGTTCTCAATGCTTACAGGGCAGAGTTGCTCGGGCGATTGTCAAATATGCATCTCCCTGGGGCTGCCCCAAGACTGAGTAGACCTGGAACAGGTCCAGGAATCTTCTGCATTTTAACCTAGACTCCAGGTGATTCTGACGCAGGTGGTCCATGGACCACACCTGTCAAGTGTGTTAGTTAAGAAAATACCTTTTTTGGTTTTCATTCTTATTCAGTGAGTAGTTGTTGAATGGTTTTAACAGGATGGATACAGCCTCAGGTGAGGGGCTCACAGGAGCCTTTATTTTCCCATGAAATGCCCTGGGCAAACCTTTGCCCATCAGTGGTGCTTGGGAAGCAACGTGTGGGGCACAGACCCGAGAAGAGGGCTCCAGTGGGTGACAAAGAGCATGGGCTCTGGAGTCAGGAGGCTAGGATCTGAGTCACTCTCCACCCCTTGCCTCCTGAGCAACCTTGAACAAGCTATCTGTAAAATGGGAACAGAGGCCCGTGTTTGACCAACTGGGTAGAGCAAATGATACCATGTTATGTCCTGCTGCTCGGGCCTCCCCTGGCACAGCCCAGGGCTTGGTAACTGTGAGTTCTCTTCCCTTTCCCCCGCTGGAGGGCAAGTTTGTGTTGGGGAAGGTTGCTGAGGCCGATTCCTGGCTGGGAGTGCGGGCCTGGCTGACCCTGGCTCCTCTGGCTCTCCAGATGGTACCTGCGGATGCTGCAGTGTTACCGCTGCAGGCAGTGGTTCCACGAGGCCTGCACCCAGTGTCTCAATGAGCCCATGATGTTCGGTGACCGGTAGGTGCTTGTCTGGTCCGACTCAGCCTCGGGGTTGTGGCGGGGGATGGGGGCAGAGGCTACAGCAACTCCTTCAGATTGCCTGCCAGACCTCAGAACCCTGGGCTCTGGGACAGCGTAGCCTCCTGTCTACGGAGGCTGCTCAGGGTTGGGAGGTCTTCCCCGTAGAGGGACCAGCTGAACCACATCCCAGTCTCCACTGACTTGCGGGGGACCTTAGACAAAGCCCTGCCTTTCCCAAGCCCCAGTCTCTTCAAGGGTCTGGGAAGCGGGAGAGACACAGGCCTGCCCCACCCCTGCCCAGGATTGTTGGAGGAGCCACAGCGGGGATGGATGACTGGATCTGGCCTCTAACAAGGGGGCTAAGCTAGTGGAAGGTGTATGTGTGTCAAACCAGATACTGTGCGTGTCTTGGTTGGTGCCTCATGAGGTTTGCGACTAAAGTAGGTGTGCGTGCGTTCACGTGTGCACGTGTGTGTGTCTGTCTCTGTCTCTCTCTCAGGCAGAGGGGAAGAGGTGGCCCCTGCAGCCCAGCCGTGTGTGGCTCCCTCTGAGCTCAGCCACAGTCCAGGGCAATGCTGTTTGGGAAAGGGTTTGAGGTAGCGGTTGGAAGGGGTGGGGGAACAGTTCTTGGTCCCTGTTCTGTCCCATCTTTGTCCCCTCGGAGGAGGAGATGAAGACAGTGCTGACTGTGAACAGTAGGTCGGGGGCGAGGGTGCAGGACTAGGGTGGGATGGCAGAGCCCCTCCTACCACTGGGCCCCTTTTCACCCCCACAGGTTCTACCTGTTCTTCTGCTCCGTGTGCAACCAGGGCCCAGAGTACATTGAGAGGCTGCCCCTGCGATGGTGAGAGGGTGGGGCTTGGCCCAGGCCCCTCCTGGCCCCTCTCAGTGTCTCCCCTCTGCGTCCCTCCGGGAACAGTTCTGCCTCCAGCCCCCAGGTCCCAGCCTTGCCCCCGCCCTTCAGCCTGGGTCCAGGGCGTTGCGACCCTGGCTGCTCAGGCTGCCGCCTCACGCCGGCCCCACCTCCGTGCACCCTTGCCCAGGGTCGATGTGGTTCACCTGGCCCTCTACAACCTGGGCGTGCAGAGCAAGAAGAAGTACTTCGACTTTGAGGAGATTCTGGCCTTCGTTAACCATCACTGGGAGCTCCTGCAGCTTGGGAAGGTATGCACAGCCGTGGGCCATGATGAGGATGGCGGGAATCCTCTCCACAGTGGGGTGCCCTGAGTCCAGAGGGGTGAAGGCTGTGCCCAGGGTCACACAGTGCAGAACCAGAGTCTGGGTCTCTGAGCACAGCTTTTCGAGAACACTGCCTGTCTGTGAGGGCTGCTGAGCGGGTACCAAGGTCCAGTCTTTGAACTGCTGTATTCCTGAGTCCAGGCTTCTGAGCCTGGGCCCTGCAAGGGGCTTCCTGACCCAGGCTTTGGTAGTAGGTGGCTTAGGGCCTCACCGACTCATCTGTAGGGAGCTGGGGGTCAAGTCTGGCTGGAGAAGGCCTCTCTGCAGTGACCCACTCCAAATTACCTGGCTAGGATGGAAAGTGAAGTGGGCCTGCCCCCTGCTGGCCGTACTCTGAATAGCAGCATATTCAGAGTACTCTGAGTACTCTGAATTCTCAGGGGTATTCACCAGGGGTCCCGCGAGCTGGGAGTCACCAAGTGCAGTAACAGACCAGAGACTTACAGGATTTCAGAGGTGGAGAGCCGCTTGCTGGTGACCGCACAGCTTTGGAGCTGAGCCAGGGCCTCCCCAACCACTTCCCTGGCAGGGCCATGCCGCCTTCCGTGACACCCTCAGACCCCCTCCACCATATCCAGAGGGAGGCGTCTTCACTGACTGCCCAAATCCTTTCATGAAACGGGGATTTTTAAAGTAATCTTTATTCTTGGCAGAAGTTCCTCGTGTAATAACATCTTCATTTACAGTGTTTGATAATTTATTAATGACATACATATTATTAATGTCAAGCCCTAAAAGATAGGTAGAGCTGATATTTTTTTAACAAGTTTTTTTTCTGATCTATATACATAAAAAAGTCCTACATGTGCCTGGTAGAAAATTCTCAAAGTACCAAAAAATATAAGAACGTATACTTAAAACCATATGCCTGCATCACGCCGCTCAGAGACATCTATTAGTAATGCGCACAGGCACACATCGTTTAGTTCTTTCTTCTGCATCTGTTTTTCTTTTTACATGAGGTTATACGGTATTTGCAGTTTTTTATTGAAGTAGAGTTGATTTAAAACATTGTATTAGTTTCAGGTATAGACAGCAAAGTGATTGTTATAATTTATGTATGTATTTCCGGATTATTTTCCATTTTAGGTTGTTACAAGGTATTGAATATAGTTCCTTGTGCTGCACAGTAAATCCTTATTGCTTATCTGTTTTATATATAGTAATATGTATCTGTTAATCCAATGTCCCTAATTTATCCCTCCCCCATCCTTTCCTCTTTGGTAACCGTGAGTTTGTGTGCATGCATGCTAAGTCCTGCAGTTGTGTCTGACTCTTTGCAACCCTATGGACTGTAGCCCACCAGACTTCTCTGTCCATGAAGAAGGGATTCTTCATGGCAGGGGGTTCTCCAGGCAAGGAGACTGGAGTGGGCTGCCATGCCCTCCTCCAAGGGATATTCCCAACCAGGGATCGAACTCTTATGCCTCCTGCGTTGGCAGGAGGTTTCTTTATCAATAGTGCCACCTGGGAAGCCCAACCATAAGTTTGTGGGAAGGTAAATTGGTGCAGCCACTATGAAAACCAGTGTGGAAGTTCCTTTAAAAACTAAAAACAGAGCCACCATATGATCCAGCAATCCCAGTCCTGGGCATATATTCAGAAAACATGAAAACGCTAAATTTAAAAGATACATGTGCCCCAGTGATCATAGCAGCGCTGTTCACAATGGCCAAGGCAGAGGGACAACCCGAGTGCCCACCAGCGGATGGTTGGTGTAAGAAGATGTGCAAATGTCAAGAATGGAAATATTCCCGTGTGCAGTGCAGCATGCATGGATCCAGAGAATATCGTACTAAGCGAAGTCAGGCAGAGAAAGACAAACACGCCGCTTATGCGTAGAATCTAAGACATAAAGAAGCCTGTATATAAAACAGACTCATATACAAATTTAAGTCACGTTTTTCAGCGTGCATTATATCATAAATACTTTTCCATATCACGGGAGTTTTTGTCAACATTTCCCACGGCTGCATTGGTTCCCTCTATAGTTTATTTACTTGTCTCCGTCCTGCTGGGCACATAGTTTTTTTCCCACATTTTTCATATTTGCCCATCGTTAGGAACATGCTGCAGTGAACTTTTTTGTATATAAAACTTTGTTGGTGTGTCGTGTCCGTACGATAGGATCCATGAAGCACCATTATTGGGTCAAGGGCAGGGACATTTTTTAAAGCTCTTGGTACATTTACGACAGGAGTTATTCTCCTCGTTTACAGATGGGGGTGTGAGGTCAGAGAGGTGAAAAGACTTGTCTGAGATCATGGAACAAGTCAGTGGTCCTCACCTGGAGGAGTCAGAGCATCCAGGGCTTGAGGGGAAGGGAGGGGACGGGGACTGAGGACTTCTCGGAGGCCAGGTGCCGGGTCTGACTGTCCTGCTCCCCCGTAGCTCACCAGCACCCCTGTGACGGACCGAGGCCCACATCTCCTCAATGCACTGAATAGTTACAAGAGCCGGTGCGTACAGGGAAGGACGGAGTGCTGCGTGGGGGTGGGGGTGGGGGGTGGGAACTGATGGGCTGTATGTAAAGTGTCCTCCTGCCGCATTACCCTCGTACCAGCTGTGCTCCCATCTGGGTCTCCCCCTGCTTCTCTGTGACTGCATCACCCATCCTTCAAGGTCCAGGGAGTACTCATCTTCTTTGGGATGCCTCCCCTGAGCACTCCAGCAGCCTGACCCTTTTTGCTGCTGGGTTCAGCTCCATAGGGGGCTGCCCCCCTGCTCTAGCCATCTGGGGTTCTGGGCCAGGCCCTGAGGCCTTGGTTCATCGTCTCGGGTGGGCTGCAGCCTCCTAACTGTCCCCAGCCTGTGTCTTCCCACCTGGACTATTGAGTTCCTCTTGGGACACACATGTCCCCACCACAGGGAGTGCCCAAGCTCCTGAGCTCGGCAGTCTGGGCCCGGTATGATCAGATCCTGCCCACACCTTCCGCCATGGGCCCTGTGCGTGATTTCCTGAGTGCCACCCACTCTGAACCCTTTGCTTCCCTCCCCAGTGCTTTTCTCGCACTCCTCACCCCAGACCCTCTTCAGTCCCTTTCGTCCATTTGCTCCATCAGCGACTGTCTGTTGAACTGTGTCAGCCCTGTGTAGGTGCTGAGGCCACAGCGAATAAGACACGGTCCCTGACTGCTGTGAGACCTCCCCAGGCCTCTCTAGAGAGGGTTATCCACTCTGTCTTCCATCTTCTTCGACTCTGGGGCCTGGACACAGCCCTACCTACGCCTGAGCACAAGGGGCCTCTTGCCTTCTCCATGGGCAATCTCCTGGGGGTAAACTGCAGCGAGGCCCCTCTGAGGCCCCCACGCAGCTCAGCCCGTCACAGAAGGGTGAGGGCACTGCCTGCTGTGGAACCCTGTGTTGCCACCATAAGGGTCCCCTGGGGGCGGGGTGAGGCTGTCCTGCAGGCCGAGCTCTCGGGGGCTGGTTGAGGCAGAGAAGGGGAGAGGAGCGCGACGCCCGAGATGAGGAAGGACAGGGAGGAGCCACCTGAGCCCCCGATCCCGCAGGCCTTGCGGACTCAGTGTCTCCACGGGCCGCTCTGGATTTTAGCGCTGGGTCCGGGAAGGCAGAGAGGGAGGTTTTTAACACTTGGCTCTCCTCCCCAGGAGGATGGACGGACAGGCTCCAGAGCTTTCTCCTCTCCCTGCCCACCCCCAGGTTCCTCTGCGGCAAGGAAATCAAGAAGAAGAAGTGCATCTTCCGCCTGCGCATCCGTGTCCCACCCAACCCGCCCGGGAAGCTGCTGCCCGACAAGGGCCTAGCGCCCCCCGAGCACGGCGCCGCCTCCGAGCTGCGGAGGAGAGGGAAGAGCAAGCCCAGGTCAGTGCCCGGGACCCCAGGGCGGAGCCGCGGCCGGCCTTGGGCTCTCTGCGCCCCGCTCCAGTGCCAGCCCCCTCCGACGGGCTGTGCGGTGACATCCGAGGGAGCGAGGGCAGGACTCCGGCCAGTTAGTCCCAGCCGGAGGCGCCCTCGTGGGCCAGTCCGTGGCTAGGCCGGGGCCTGACCCAGGCCCCACTGCCTCCACCACAGCCTCTCGCTGGCCTTGCTCGGAGGGGAAGCCGGGACCCAGTCTTGCTGGCTTAGGGCCAAGCCAGCGAGGCGAGGGGCAGTGAGAGTGGGGGAGGGGTCCCTAGCGCTCCTGGCTTCTTCCCAGGTGGTGCTGGTGGGAAAGAACCTGCCTGCCAACACGGGGACAGAAGAGATGAGGGTTTGATTCCCGGATCGGGAAAGATCCCCTGGAGGAGGGCATGGCAACCTACTCCAGTATTCTTGCCTAGAGAATCCTCATGGATAGGGGAGCCTGGCGGGCTGCGGTCCATGAAGTCACCAAGAGTCGGACACGACTGCAGTGACTTAGCAGCAGCAGCGCTCCTGGCTGAGACCAGCCCTGCTTCCCGGGCATTGGGGGGTGGCGGGCAGAGCTCCTGGACGCCTGGGTGAGGAGCGGTGCCACCATACCCACCTCCACCTCCCACGCCTGCAGCCCCCAGTTCCCCAGGGCTCCCCCGGAAGGACAGCCTGTCCCCACGCTGACCCCACCCATCCCCTGGGCCTTCGGGCTCTGACCGGGCTACCCTCTCCTTTTTCTGTCTCCACAGTTTGTTGCCTCATGAATTCCAGCAGCAGAAAAGGCGAGTTTATAGAAGAAAAAGATCAAAGTTTTTGCTGGAAGACGCTATCCCCAGTGTTAGTTGCTCGTTTTCTCACTCTCCACTTTCACACGTAGGGGCCACACCCACTAGGGATCCTGGCACAGAAAACCGGGTCTCCCAGACCCAGGGACTCACCCACGTCCCTGAAAGGAGAAAACCGGTTCCTCTGACAGCTGGTTACACAAGGAGGTGCTCCTCCTTTGTCTCCCCAAGTTCTCCTGAGAACCCAGAGCGGGGCTGGGCCAGGGTGGGTCGCAGCCTTGCCCCGCTGTCCAGGTGGGGAAACTGAGGCCCCAGAGAGCAGTGACTCTGCTGAGGTCACACCCCAGGCGGTGGCAGAGCCCGGCCCGGAACCAGGGCTCTGGAGCTCTCTTGCATCCACGCTGGGGCCCTCGCTGTGGGCAGTAATATGAGCAGTGCCTCACATCTCCCCAGGCCGTTTATAAGGCGCTTTCACGATCCTCGGGCTTCCCTGGTGGCTCAGCTGGTAAAGAATCCGCCTGCCATGTGGGAGACCTGGGTTTGATCCCTGGGCTGGGAAAGATCCCCTGGAGAAGGGAAAGGCTACCCACACCAGTATTCTGGCCTGGAGAATTCCATGGAACGTGTAGTCCGTGGGGTCACAGAGAGTCGGACACGCCTGAGTGACTTTCAGAATCCTCATTGCCTTCTGCCATGCTGACACCTCTGGGAGTCAAGCTCGGTAGGGGTCCTTACCCACCTCTGAGTGGAGGGAACCGAAGCCCACAGATGGGCCGGTCGGGCAGTCACCTAGAGACAGTCAGGACTGGCACCGGCGTGCCCCGCCTCCCCGGGCAGGACCGGAAGAGAGAGGAAGTGACAGGCGTGGCCGCGGGGAGAAGTGTGCTGGGGGCGGGGCGTGCTGCTCCCGGCTGACCCCGCCCCCTGTGTCCACAGAGCGACTTCACCTCCGCCTGGAGCACCAATCACCACCTGGCCAGCATATTTGACTTCACACTGGACGAGATCCAGAGTTTAAAAAGGTAACAGTGAGGGGCCCGGCAGAGAGGGCTGCTCTGGAGACGGGAATAGAACTGAGCAGGGAGACAGATGCCCCCTGTTCCCCCAGCCCTGCAGGGGGCGAAACACAGAGCCTTGGAGGATGGAGACACTCTCCTGGGGTCGCTGAGTTAAAGGCTCTGCACTGCAGAAGGCTGCCGGAAGGGTCTTTCTGCATCAGGGCTTTCAGCCTGACACCTCGCCCCCACCCCCGGAGGCCTGTGGGGCTCCCGGGGATAGCCCCCAGAGCCCAGCCCTCCCTACACCTCCTGCCCCCTCTCCCCACTGCTTCACACCTGGCACCAGACTTGCTGTGGTCACCCCACATTCACGGTCCTCTGCGGAGCCGCCCCTGACCCTCCCCGGGCCCTGGCGGATGCTCCCTCTGCCCCACGGCACCTCGTCCTCGGTGCCCCTATGGGTGGGGCCGCATCCAGCAGTTTTATTCTCCTGACTATTGAAGGTTATCTCGGGCTCTCCTGTAGGCACGAAGGAGGGGGCAAGGACTTCGGTCAATGAGGCCTGGGCCCCAGCCCCTACTTGCCAGCTGCCAGCTATGTGACTTTGGCAAAGTTCTCTAACCTCCCTGAGCCTCCTCTGTGGCTGCTGCTTGGCTGTTAGGAGACTCAGAACCCTCTTTATCGTCTCTCGTTGTCACAGTGCTGTGTTGCCGACCGGGGAGGTGGTCAGGGAAGCCCTCTGTGGCCTCCGGGGCTTTGAAGGCTTGGTGGGCAGGCAGTGGATGGGGGAGGAGGCCCACCTGCCGCTGTGGTGGCGGGCAGCTCGGGGGGAAGGGGCTCGGCCGAGAGGAAGGGTGCCGGGCAGAGGGGCCAGAGATGCCCAGGAAAGCCCTGGGGCGCTGAGGGCTGGCCGTAGGCTCACCCCTCCTCCTCCTCAGCGCCAGCTCAGGCCAGACCTTCTTCTCGGACGTGGACTCCACCGATGCCGCCAGCACCTCTGGCTCTGCTTCCACCAGCCTCTCCTACGACTCCAGGTGAGTGCCCCGGCGCCCCTACCCCACCTGTGACGAGGGGCTCACCCCGCGCTCCTGTGTCGGGACCTGGCCTTCTGTCCGTGTGGGCGTCGGGGTCTGAGACCCGATGCTTTTTCCCACTCCTCTTCACCTGCTGCCGTGTGTGTGGCACCTCTTGCTGGGCAGTCTCAGATCCGGGTTCTGCCGTTCTCGGGCTCTGACCGTCATGTGCCAGGATTCTGTGACATCTGTGCCTCTGCCTGTGAGGTCCCTGGCCGTGGTTCTTGGCTGTCTGAACTGTGTCTGCCTGCTGGGGGTCTTTCTTTAAGGAGCAGAGCCTGACAGAGAGGGGAAATGTTCTCCTGCAAAGTGTGAGGACTGGGAGAGGGGACAGGAGTCCCCAGGAGCCTCGCGAAGGGTACCACGTGCTTCACCACAGCAGGTCCTCACAGCAAAGGGCAGGGGGGTGCTGCAAAGCGCACGGACCTGCTCTCAACCGAGGCTCCTTTAACGGTGTTCAGGGCACTCGTGGCCCTTGCAAGAGGGGAATTAAAAGCATCATGCCCGTCGAAGTCCGTCGTCTCCAAACACCTCTGGGTGTCATTCTCTGCTGCCGCCTCTGTGGTTTCATGTCCTTCTCGCTTCTTAGGTTCTTACTGGTGCTTTGGATCTGGGTCTCTAAGTGTCTGTGAATGTGTACTCTTCTTTAGTTTCTCTCCCCTCTGCCCTGTGGGGGTGGGGGGAGTGGAGACACGTTTGTTTCTTGGACTCAGGCAGCGCTGAGCTCAGTATAAAAGAGCGAGGCTCTGGAGATGGACGCAGCTAGGGTTGGGTCCCGGCTCTGCCACTCCCGGCTGGCACTTTCCCCCTCTGGGGTCTCCTCAGGGCTGCCATGAGGATTCAGTGAGCTACCTGGGGCCTGGGGCCGGTGGAGCTCAGGGACAGGGACTGGTGGGGGTGATCCCATCTCATTTCCATCCTCCCCGCCTCGCCCCCTCCCCACGCAGACGGACGGTGGGCAGCCGCAAGAGGAAGCTGGCAGCCAAAGCGTACGTGCCACTGCGGGCCAAGCGCCGGGCAGCCGAGCCGGGCGGACGCTGCGCCTCGGACAGCAGCGCAGAGGGGGCCTCAGGCCCCGAGCGGCCAGACGAGGGCGTCGACAGCCACACGTTTGAGAGCATCAGTGAGGACGACTCGTCCTTGTCCCACCTCAAGTCGTCCATCACCAACTATTTTGGCGCGGCGGGGCGGCTAGCTTGTGGGGAGAAGTACCAGGTGCTGGCTCGGAGGGTCACACCAGAGGGCAAGGTGCAGTACCTGGTGGAGTGGGAAGGGACAACCCCTTACTGACCAGCCCCCCAAGGAGGCCCGGAGCCCTGGAAACCAAAGGAGAGGTGGTGGAAGCCACAGGCTCCCCGGTCCTCCCCAGGCTGCAGGAGGGAGGGACAAGACAGAGTTGAGGGCCCGGCTGAGCTCTGCCTGCCCGCCTGTGCCTCTGCTGCCCCGTCTGCTCTGGGCCCTCAGGCTCACCGCCCCTTCGCCCGTGTCTCTGCGGTCCCGCCGGCTGTCTCCACATGCTCCCTCCAGCTGTTCACCTGTCCCTCCAAGTTAGCATCCCTCCTGGCTCCCCAGTGTGTCCCCCTCCCTTTCCCCTTTTGGGTGTGTGCATTTGCACACCCAGCCCTCCCCTGGACATCCTTCACACCTGACCTATCCCGGGGACCACACGAGGAGGACGGAAGTCTTTGAGAAAGACGGGGTGAAGGTGGGTAAGAAGAGGCCTTGTGGAGCTCCTCTCTCACGTTCCTACCCCTCCTCCTGTCCCAGGGAGGAGGTGGTGAGGGTGGGAGAACGCCTCTGGGAAGCCTGCAGGGCAGAGACCCTGCGACTCTCAGGATCCAAGGAGGAGGAGGAGGCTGGGTCTCTGCTTCAGAAGGCAGGGGGTGCAGGCTGCGGTGTCGGCTTCCGAGAACCCCGTTTTCCCTTCTCGGGTCACGTTCCCTTTCTGTTGCCGTGGAGCGGGGCCTGGCCTTGCAGGCGGAAGGCATGAGGAGAGGTAGCCGTGTCCTGCTTGCTACATCTCGGACTGTCTCCTCTGCCTCCTACGCCACACAGCCCGAGGGCACGTGCACGCACACGCACGCGCACGCACACACACGCACGCGCACGCACGCACGCGCTTCCATCTGTGTGTGCGCTCTCACCTCCAGGCACACACATGGTCCCAGCCTCCAGGTGTACACACACCACACACAGCCACACATCCCTTTGGGTGCCAGCCTGGCTCCTGCCCTTGGCTTTTCCTGGGCCCTCTTATGGGCGCCACGTGCTGCAACGAAATGTGAACGTCCAGCTCGGGCCGGTGAACCAGCCTGGGCCCGAGAGGGAAGCAGGGGGACTCACACCTTCTTCCGTACCCCCTGCCCAGCTCTGAAACTGACAATCACTTTTGGGGGCAGGTTGGGACTTTTTTTTTTTTAAGGGCCTGAGTCATTACATCCCCTCAAAAAAAGGGAAGCCTTTTGTCAGTGGGAGTAGAGTTCTTAGAACCGACGTTAAAACTCAGACCCATCTGGAGGGAGATCAAAAATGGGAGGGGAAGGAGACCCCTCATTTTTGCTGCTTCCGGAGGCATTAGAAACTCACTTGATTGGAAAGAAGTGCCTTGACTGGGGCGAGGGGTGTGCCAGATGGGGGCCAGCCTTGCCAACTGCTGCCGCGGCCTCCGGCTTGGCTGGGTTTTGGAGGCTGCCAGCAGCAAGGCGAAGGGGGCAGCTGCAAGCCTGGAGCTGGTCTTTCCATTATTAGGCCACCCCCCATCTGTGGGCTTTGGGGTGGGGGTCGCTGAGAGCGCTCAGATGCCCCTTGCTTCAGATCCTGGCCCCAGCAGTGCCTTTCAAGCGGGCCTTCACCTGCGGTGCAGCCCCCACTTCCTCTGCTTCCCAGCCTGGTCCAGGCAGGGATGGCTGGTTGGGCCCAGCTTGCCCCCGTCTCAGCCCCACTGCTGGTGCTACTGATGCTCCCTGACGGGGGCCGGGTGGAAAGGAAGCTGAGAAGCCAGCCCCCGCTCAGCCATGGGGTGGGACTGAGAACCAGTCCCTGGCTTCCTGCCTGGCCCCAGAGCACAGCAACCTCCCGGCTCTGCTCCCAGGCTTCTGAGAAGGTGCGGGACGAACACGGCCTGTTGGTGCCCCTGTGCCGCCTCTCCCCAAGCTCCAGAAGCTCTGGCCCGGAAGAGGGGGAGGAGGGAGACAGGGTCTTCCCCACTGGGAGGTCAGCGTGAGGCCTGGCAAAAGGCCACCCTGACTCCACGCCCCAGCCTTTCATTCCTACCTGGCGATAGCTGCATTACTGCCAACTGACCTTATAACCCTGTGCACCTTCAGAAAGATTTATGGTTTTGAATTGCTGCTTTTAATAACATTTGTTATATTAAAATTATAATTAATGTGTCTGATTTACATTTTAAAGGCTCCCTCTGAAAAACGACCTATCATTGCTTTAGTGAAGTATCAGGAAGGTGACGGGGGAATGGTGGGACCCTATCCCCTCTCCAATCACCCTGCTGCTCCGGCACCTGCCACCACATTCTCTTAGCAGTGTTCTTACCTTTACCGCCAGGACAGAGAACCTTTTTTCTGCTCTGAGGACCCTGCCCATGGGGGCAGGAAACATCAGCTGAGAGCCACGGAGATAAAAGCTGGGGCCTGAACCTCGAATGTGACCCCGTGAGGATGCTTTGGTACAGGCGTTGTAAAGCTTCACTAAGCACACGATTGCAGGAATCTGAAGTGTGCTCCTGGCCCCGCCCCGTCGGGCTCCTTTGCTTCAGTCCCCTTCCCGCACCCCCCACCCACCGCTTCACCTGCCTGGGAGAATCCCTGCTGGTGTTCAGCCCCCTAGATGCTGAGGGGACAACCTCATAAACACTACAGATTGCCACCTTACATAAACTTCTGTAAGTCGGGTAGTTTGGAGAGAGAAAAAGCGGGGGATAGGAAAAAGCTACAGGCAGGTGAAGGCCATGGGCCTAACTGAACTCTATTTCCAAAGTTACTGTAGCCTGTTAAACCCTGAGTGTTAATGGCTGACCTTAAAAACTGCTGGCCAGTTCTTTACGGTCTGACCTGCCAGGGACACCCTTGTTAACTATAGCTCCCACTCTTTCCTGCCCCTCCTGCGGCCTTCGACTGCCCTGGGAACAAACCGCAATTGAGGCCAGGGCGGGGGGCTCAGTCTCGGAGATCAGTGGAGTGGAGGGACAGGTGGGCGGCCCCAGGCACCCAGAGACTCAGGCTCTCGCCCAGGCTGCACAGTGAAGGGCCCTGGAGACCCCTCTGAGGTCGTGGGTTCGCCCCAGGCTGGAGGGTGCCCGTTTCTGCGTGGTTTATGTGAGTGCTTACAAACTCGCAACACACTTCTGTGTGCCTTTAGCATTTTGGAGCAAGAAATTAGAATTCTCACAAATTCCCTAAATCATAACTTACTCTTAAAATATGTCAAATATTCTTCATACTTTTCCTGTTATTACAGAAATCTGAAAAAAAAATCTGTTAAACAAATAGGATTATTAAACTTAGTAGTGTTTACAAAGAACTTCAGTCTCTAGGGAATATTTAAACCTTGGAAAACACCAGAGAACGTATTGGATAGTATTCAAATGTTAACATTCAAATAGCCTAACAAGGTTAAGAGTACAGACGAGTATCAGAATTGCCAA
Source organism: Bos mutus (assembly GCF_027580195.1). Taxonomy (NCBI): domain Eukaryota; kingdom Metazoa; phylum Chordata; class Mammalia; order Artiodactyla; family Bovidae; genus Bos; species Bos mutus. Next base: position 2,765,105 of record NC_091624.1, read on the forward strand.
ATTAAGAATTTATTTTGCTTCCAAAGCTTATTTCTTAGAACACCACTCACAGGATTTGTATAAAGCATACTACGTGTACACATTTATCTTATTTGCAGGAGTAGCTCAGGGTTTGCAGTGGACAGGGCTAGACAATCCCAGGCAAAACGAGATGGAAACCACTCCTCTCCTATACTCCTGTCCTGGCTAGGTAACTGTACACTCAACTCTATAAGCAACCATTTCTTGCTCTAGTTTTTATCTGACGGAGATGGGTTCCTTCAAACCAGTAGCAGCTTTATGCTTTTAAGCTTCAGTATTCATGGATACTTTACTACTACTTCTCGTTCCCTCAACTGATTCTCCCAGGGTTCTGGAGTCATAAACTGTGTTTCCTGAGAAGTGCTAGGAAGGAATTCCCGGGTGGAAACCCTCATGTCTAGCCCCCGCCCCCACAGCACATCGAGGGCAGTGTGGTAGAGCTGGGCAAGCCTCTCAGGCTGTTCCCTCATCTACAGAATGAAGACGACATCACTGGCCTCCAGACCTGTGGGGAGAAGGAAACCACACAACATACCAACTCACCACACTGTTAAGGCAGATGTTTTAGGAATGAACAGCTCTTCCTTAGAGACGGCTATAGCAGATTCTCTGGCCTACAAAGAGATATAGCCAGCCTCTTTAAATGGCATTGAAACATGTAAAATATCATGTATGAAACGAGATGCCATTCCAGGTTTGATACACGATACTTGATGCATGGGGCTAGTGCACTGGGACGACCCAGAGGGATGGTATGGGGAGGGAGGAGGGAGGAGGGTACAGGATGGGGAGCACATGTATACCTGTGATGGATTCATTTTGATATTTGGCAAAACTAATACAATTATGTAAAGTTTAAAAATAAAATTAAAAAAAAAAATAAAAGAGACCGTTAAGAGCATCAGGTTTAGAGTCAGACACTTGGTTTCAGAGCCCATTTTGCCACTTATTTTAGCGTCTCTGCTCTCCAATCTCAGGTTTCAACTGCAAAATGAGGGTAAGCTGGGTTACAAGGATAAATGTTAAGACCTAGGACAGTACCTGCAGAGAGAGCTGGTGTTCTCTATTTCCTATAGTCAGCTGTGACACTGAGGCAAAGGCAGGCCAAGAAACAGTTTTCAAAGCACACTCGGCACAGAAAATGAACCAATGATAGTCAGAGACAGGAAAATCTCCTTGGGAATTAATCCCACTTTAAGAAAGTTCAAGGAAAAAATAATTGGATTTTGTCAGCCTGGTAAATGAAAGTAACTGTGGAAAGTAGAGAAAGCTTTAGTTATTCAAATCCTTGAAACATCAATTTGGGAAATATATACCAAACCATGTGCAGGAGACCAAGTCGCCGTGCGCATGCCCCTCACCTGGTGCAACGCACAATCCAGGAGGAGACGGACCCGGATGCGCAGAGGGAACAGGACGCCAGGGCAGGGGTGACTCCCTCCAACTGGACACCAGGCCTGCAGAGGAGCAGCCACACTTCTCCAGCACTGGCGCAGAGGGTGCTCGGGCAGAGGCGACGGCCCCAACACAGGGCACCAGCCTGGCACCCACGGGTGCCAGGCAGGAGAGGAGAGGTGGAGGTGGCGGTGGCAAAGTGAGCTGGGGCAAGGCTCTGAAGGGCCCTGAGAGGGGGGTCACCCTGTGGCAGAGCCGGGAGGGGGGCCTAGGTCAGGCTCTCTTCTCACCCCACGGAGCAGGGTTAGGAGAGCAGCCGATGGAATGAGCAGCCTTGGCTCTCCCCTCTGTAACACAAGCGGCCCCTTTTCTGGGCCTCAGGCCAGTTCAATTCCCTTCAGTCATCTATAAAACTGGCTTTACAGATGCCACTGGGTCCTTGCTTGGCCTGACTGGCCCCACATCCTCTTCCAGCCTCAGGGGTCTTGAACATTACAAAATCTATAAGACTGGCTTAGGCTACTGGTTTACAAACTTGTAACAGCAAAAACTTAGCTCAATACATAAAAATTAATAATAAAAGCATGGGTGTGCTGGCTGAAGTATGAGCAGACCTCAGGGTCCCTCCTGTGAACCCCTGGGGTTCTGGTCTGGCAGCTCCTGCGGGTTCTTCCCACTTTAGGATGCTCGGCTTCCATGCTCACATCAGAAGGTCAGTGTGGTAGGCTCAGAACCCATGTCTCTGTTGAGCAAGGGACCCTAGCTTTCTGAGGTCTGTCACCTTCGGGCTAGGAAAGAGTCAAGACCAACTCTCAATCCTTGCGGCTGTGTCTAAGCCCTCCCCTCCCAGTCCTACCTGCATTCATGAAGCCCTTTCCCAGGCCCACTTCCTCAGGACTCGGGAATAACAACCACCACCTTCAGCTAGAGGAAATAATCCTGCTTGTCCCTGACATTCCACCATTAGCGATTCATCCTGTGGATAGAGTGCTTCCAGCTACCCTAGAAGGTGACCTTCACCCCACACACTCCTGGGTGACAGGCCGCCAGGTGATTCCTCACCAGAAGCAGGAGAGTGATAACATACGTGGTACTCAGTTTAGGCTCAGTGAACAGGGAAGACCAGCCGCACCCTCACTGTGACCTTGGCACTCCTGGCCACCTTTATGCATGAGGCACTCAGAGACAAGTGCCACCGGGTCCTTGCTTGGCCTGACTGGCACAGCATCCTCTTCTAGCCTCAGGGGTCTTGGACCTTCACCCTCCACAAGTTACTTAGCTCCTCTGTGCTGAGAAATGCATGGAATCCAGAGATGCGAGACAGAAGCCGCCCTTCAGCTGGAGAACAGATAATGATGGCTCTTAGGGGCACCCAGCAGGAGGCATGAAAGCCCCCACTCACTCCTCCTCCATGCCCTCCTCCAGCCACTTTAAATAGTGCACATCTCCTTGGTCCATGGGAAGACTGAAGAGCTCTGGGATTTCAAAAGGATGCACCAACCTTTGGAAAGAAAGCAGAGTCCCGTGAGTGGCATATAAGCCTGTGCCATAAAACCCAACTGGCCAGCCTCCCTTGAGCCCCTCCACAGTCGGCCTGCAGCCCACCTGTCCGGCCCCACAGCCCACCACTCCTAAGCCTCTGACCCATCTGTCACCAAGTAAAATTAGGCCAGATGGCATTAGAGTCTCACAGACATGGGTTCAAATTCTAAGTCTGCCACTTACTAGCCATGTAAGCACGGACGTATCTCTTCATTTCGCTGAAGCACCCACAAGAGGAGGGTGAAAATAGTACTGGATTGCTGGGGATTAAATGAGCGAGGTATACACGGCACTTAGCAGCCACACCAACAGGCACTGTGAGCATTTGGCAACAGTCAGCTGCTGTCTTTATTTATCACTACCCTTCACTCTTTACCGCGCCTGCCCCTGCACCTCTCTGTTCCCCTTCTACTCCTGCTGCTAAATCGAAAGCCTCTCTACTCCTCAAGGCTCATTGCAACCAATGACCTCTCCCCAGGGATCTTCCTTGACCATCCAAACCCACAGCAGTCTCTCCCTTCTCCTCGTCTCTCTCACCTAGTCCTGAGCACACGTGCTGTCTTCACTTTGCAAACTGACAAAGCAAAAGACACGGCCTCAGTCCCACCTGTTGAGCTGGGGCAACAGTCCTCTGCTCTCCTGACTTCAGGCACTGAAAAGCTCTCCTGAGAGGCTGCTTACTAAATCACAACATGTGCACGCAGTTGCTTCAACAGTAGGAGCAGGTCGCGTAATTTTATCCAGTGCCTGAGAAGAATGAATTTTCCTAATTTATTTCATGGAGACCTAGACCAGTGGTCCTCTGACCCCTGGGGAACTTTCAAGCCTCTTTCAGGAGGTCCAAGGGGCCAAAACTATTTTCACAACAATATTGTTATTTATCTTTTCACTATGTTGACATTTGCACTGATGGTGCAAAAGCAATGATGGGTAAAACTGGTCACACCTTAGCATGCATCAGGACAGCAGTCCCACACTCTACTGGCCGTCACGATATTCTTCACCGTCGCATATATACATGCATTTTTTTACTTTTTCATGCATTTTTTTTTTAAAGTCAAATTCACCTAAGAACATTTCTGATAATGTGGCAAAAATTCCTATTTTTATTAAAGTTTGACTCTTGAGTGTGTCTTTGTAATATTCTGTGTGACAAAATGGGAACTATACATACAGTGCTTCTGTTGTCACACCTGAGCTCAGTGCTGTCTTAAACTTGCCTGATTTGAGTCACAAGCTAAACCAGACCTTCTTCCCACAGTACACCATTTTTACTTTCCAGCTTGAGTAACCATCATTTGTCTGTCAATTTCACAAATTAAGGTGACTCAGGTTTGAGTATTAGGTACACATTTTCTCAAATATGAACAAATATTTGGCCATCACTCAAATGAAGACAATTTACATCGTTTATTGCCAATCAAAAAATTCACTTAAAAAAAATTCATGTTTTAGGGGTAGGGGAGGGAAGGGTTGGGAGTCTGGGATTAGCAGATATAAAGTGTTATCTGCAGGGTGGGCAAACCACAAGGCCCTGCTGTGCGGCACAGGGAGCTCCATCCAGTATCTGGTGATAAACCATGATGGGAAAGAACACGGAAGAGAAGACCATACGTACAACTGCGCCCCTCTGCTGCACAGCAGACCACACGATGCATAGTGCTGTGCAGTGTTCAGTTCAGTCGCTCAGTCCTGCCCAACTCTGCAACCCCATGAACACTAAGAAAAAATTCATGTTTTTAAGCAAAAATCAGAAGTTTGGAAAATTTGAATATATCACTTTCATAACTTGAAAGTGTCTCAGAACTTAAGAGATGCTTTTGAGGAGATCCAGCTCTCTTATTAAGCCAGATTTTGCAAAAATGTAGAAAGATGCCATTCTTCGCACTTTCTTTACTTTTGGAAAATATGGTTACTTCCCATAAGAAGGCATTGCCAGCATACTGTTTCACTGCACTACACTTCACTGCAGATACTGCGTGTTTTACAAACTGACGGTGTGTGGTAAACCCACACTGGACAAGTCTAGTGACACCAGCTTTGCTCACTGTATGCTTCTGTGTCACGTTTTGCTAATTCTTGCAAAATTCCAAACTTTTTCATGATAATTCTATTTCTTATGGTGATCTGACAGGGGTGATCTTTGATGTTACTATAACTGTTTTTTGTTTTGTATTTTTAAATTAAGGTACGTACTTTGTTTTCTTTAGACACAATGGTATTGTTACACACTTATACTGCAATGTAGGGTAAACGTGTAACTTTCACACGCCCTGGGAAATCAGGAAGTGACATCACTCGCTTCACTGAGGTGGTCTGGAACCACACCTGCAATGTCTCCAAGGTGCGCCTGCATTTACTTCCGTTCATATGTTGTTATTCTATTACTGTTATTTTCAGTGAACTAAAACTATATATCTTAAACATTTCTCAGCTTTAACTTCTAATCCAGTAAACTTTGAGAGAACCAACATAAGTGAAGCTCTTTTGGGTCCTCAGTAATTTTTAAAAGTGTAAAGGGATTCTGAGACCAAAATTTTTAGAACCACTGGTTTGAAAGTAATAATTCATTTTACAGGAACCTCCCTGGTGGGCCAGTGGCTAAGACTCTGCACTTCGAATGCAGGGGCCTGGTTTCCATCCCTGGTCAGGGAACTAGATCTCACAGACGTCAACTGAAGATTCCGCATGCTGCAATGAAGACCTGGTGAAGTGGATCAAAGGTGCTCAGTCTTGTCTGACTCTTTGTGACCCCATGGACTACACAGTCCATGGAATTCTCCAGGCCAGAATACTGGAGTGGGTAGCCTTTCCCTTCTGCAGGGGATCTTCCCAACCCAGGGATCAAACCCAGGTCTCCCGCATTGCAGGCAGATTCTTTACCAGCTGAGCCACCAGGGAAGCCCAAGAATACTGGAGTCGGTGGCCTATCCCTTCTCCAGCAGATCTTCCTGACCAGAATTGAACTGCATTACAGGCGGATTCTTTACTAACTGAGGTATCAGGGAAGCCCTAATATCAGGGAAGACCTGGTGCAGACAAGTAAATATTTTTAAAAATAAACTAATTTAAAAAAGAACAACAACTCATTTTATAAATAGAGTCTATGGGACAGGGTCATAGCCAAGGTCACATGGGAGGCTGGTGACCAGGCTCAAGGTCACCTACTTCGCAAGCTCATTCACTTAGTAGTCAGCAGGCCCCTGGCTAGGGGGAGATGGCGCTACTACCTGATGTAGCTGGAAAGCATATGGATCTTGGAAGTCTTTGTCTTTATTAACTGTAAAAGAAAAAAAAAAACACTGGTTTAGGATCTCAGCTCCAGCTCCACAGCCCTCCATTCCTCTGGCTTTTTAGGAAACAGCACTCCCCCAGGTCCCCAGCCCAGTCACTGACAAATGGGCATAGGGCATCTTGTGTGGGGCAAGAACCTCAGTCAGTTATCTTTGCTAATATTTAATTGGAACTTTGCTCTCACTCTTTCCCAATTAAGGCCCCATCCCTCCAGCTTCACTCACCAACAGGACCTCAGTGGCTTCTTCTATTTCTCCATTCCAATAGTATCTGGAGAAAAGAACAAAAAAAAGAAGTATCAAGCTTATAATATGTGCTGTGCTTAGTCACTCAGTTGTGTCTGACTCTTTGCGACCCCATGGACTGTAGCCCACAGCCTCCTCTGTCCATGGGCATTCTCCAGGCAAGAACACTGGAGTGGGTTGCCATGCCCGCCTCCAGGGGAATCTTCCCAATCCAGGAATCAAACCAGGGTCTTCTGCATTGCAGGCGAATTCTTTACCAGCTGAATTACCAGGGAAGTCCACTTACAAGATGAGCCCAGTGAAATAAACCTGGCCCAATTTGCTGACTTGCTAAAGTGGAAACTTTAAAATCTTTCCAAGCTCATATGAAAAAGCCTGGAGTTGGCCAAGGCCCTACAGGCCATCTAGTCTAAACATTCTAATGCATGCCTCCAGCTCCTGACTCAACTTTCCTGGAAGTAAGAGGCTCATGTCTCTTGAGGAAGCCCATCTACCTTAACGGTTTTCACATGAGATGGTTTTTCTCATGGTGTGCCCACATTTGCCTGGAGAAGGCAATGGCACCCCACTCCAGTACTCTTGCCTGGAGAATCCCAGGGATGGGGGAGCCTGGTGGGCTGCCGTCTATGGGGTTGCACAGAGTCGGACACGACTGAAGCGACTTAGCAGCAGCAGCAGCAGCCGACATCTGCCACCCAACTGTCTTCCCCAACTTCCACGTGACAGCCCTGCAGAAACTCCTGTCTGTTCCCCTCCAAAGTGGGCGTCTCCAGCTCATTCAGTGCTCACCCCACACTGCTGGCTTCTGTGCACCTCCCCATCCTCTGGGCTGGTGCTACTTGTATCACTGGCTCTCGAAGCTGAGTGCCCACCGAGCGATCAATGGAAAAGTGCAGGACTTATTCAGGGAAGAAGCAAGCTTCATAAAATACAGAGCAGGTCTCAAAGTTCAAAACAGAGTCAGTGACAATGTTCAGAAAAAGAGCAGAACAGCATCATGGGAGGGAGAGAAACTGGCCTGAGAATATCTGTGCTGACCCAGGGCGGGTCTAAGAAGGCTCCGGCCCCTGACCTCACCCCACAGAGCTGTGGTGAGAGCGTGAGTCACGAGGAAGGACGAGCATGAGGACAGTGGCAGGCTGAAGTTCCAGTCTAGCTTCCCAGCACTAGCTCCCAGACTGGCTTTATGTGAATCACTTAATACGACCTCTTAAAAATTCAGAGACTCAAGCCCCATCTCAGGGAGACTGAACAGATCCAGAATGGAGCTCAGGCATCTAAAGCACGGCCAGGCTTGGGAGCCACGGCGACAGGTGACGGGCGCACGCGGCGTGTCACTGCTGCACGGCGACAGGTGACGGGCGCACGCGGCGTGTCACTGCTGGGCAGGGGCAGCTCTCGTGCTCCAGCGCTTCTCTGTCCTCACCTGTAGAACAGGCACCTCTCCCTCTCTCATCAGGGCAGGAAGGAGGCGAGAAGCAGGCTGACCAGAGAGAGTTAAGGCACAAGACAAATCCTGCACGGGTAGTACTAGGACGCTGAAATATCGTTTGTTATCATTTCATTTACTTTTAATTCGAAGATAAGTGCTTTACAGTATTGTGTTGGTTTCTGCCAAACATCGATGTAAATGGTTTCATGTCCCCTCCCTCCCTCCTGAACCTGTCTCCTACCCTCCACCCATGGTGATGCATTTTGATGAGGGAAATGGTGTGGGCCTGGCTTAAGTAAAAGAGCCGATCAAATGAAAGGCAGACAATACAAAGAAACAGCCTGTCACACATGCCAAACTCAAAGTTTTTCAGAGAATCCAAAAGCAATAGGAATTATAATCTCTGATATCCTTAGCTGGCTTACTCAGACTGGCTTACCCAGTCTGACTTCTTTGCTAACAGCAAACTAATTGATTGACTGATTTAAACAAAGAATGAGGAAACAAGACTCACTGTTCCTAAACTGTAGATTTTTTTTCTGCCTTCTCTAAACATAGCTTGTTTTTGCTTTGGCTGAATGGCATAAACCCACTGGTTGATTTCCTTTGAATACAGACCGACAGTGAAGTACTGATTAAGTAAATGCCTTTGCGTTGTTCTTTTACAGTTTCCCATTAGTTCAGTGCCCGAATTTCCACCAGGCAGGACCTGACGGAGCACTCTCACACCCCTCCACTGGCCAGAGCAGAACTCACAGTGAGGAGGCCTTAGGCAGGATGTTCACAGAGGCAGCCAGCTTCTTATCCAGGATAGCCCTAAAGCAAAGAGAGAGCATGCCAGTTACTGGGGCAAGTGTCCAGCATCTGAAGAGATGGGAGAGGATACAGGAGTTCCTGGGAGTTTCCCAAGAAACCTAAGTCTAAATAGATAACCATTTAGAGTGCCCCTCCCAAGTCAAACCAGTACGTTCCATAACTGCCACGCACAGACCCTCTGCAGACAGAACTGTTTATAAGTCCTTCCCTGAGGGGGAGAAGTAGGGAAGCAGCTATGCGAAGGCTGTTTCAAGGACAGGCCCAGTCGGCTTGGGGAATGGGAATCTGTTAGCCCTGGAAGGAGAACAGAAAGACCTGGATTCCAATCCAGCCCTGCAGCAGGATGGCTGTGTGACCTTATGCAAGCTCCTTTCATTCCAGAGATCAGTATTTGAGCACCTATCCAAGACAGGCACGACCGCCTCACTCAACTTGACTCTCCTGCTATACAACCAGGAGTGATTCAGTTGATGGGTTCCAACCCTTTTCACCACCAAATACTCCTTTTATCATGTCAACTTCTTTTCCTCTTCTCTCTTGGATATGTGCTAGGCTCTCACATGATATCTACAGATCAGAGGTGTCTGATGACCATGTGGAACTGATACAACTCGAAGGAAAAGCAAAAAAAAAAAGCAAAAAAAGGGCATCCTGTCCTGCGACTGGCAAACACAGGCTCTTTACACTTTTCATTTTTGTGATGCTTCCTACCACAGTCCTAAGAGCACCATCTCCACCTTTGCAGACCTCTAAGCACTGGGGATTTTTTTTTGACAGACCACAGACTGGAATTCTTGCTCTGAGAGTCTGATTCCTGTGCAGGGCCCTGGTGAACACGGTACAATGTGCCTGAACCAGTGTGCAGTGTCACAGAGACAAGCACCACTGCGTCGCCCATGCAGGGAAGTGTCCCCAAGGCTCAAACCCTAAGCCCTGGGGATCAGGCAGGCCAGACAAACCCGCCTCGGGTCTGCCATCAGCCACGGAGGCCCGTCTCAGTTCTCTGAAGTGTGTGGCCACTGCCAAATACAACGAGTCTGAGGCCTGAGCCCTGATCCCTCCTTTCTTTGACCGCTGCCAAGAGAACTGACCTACTTTCTCTCCTCCCAAGTTCCCGGCTGAACAGTGTTCTATTTAAGGCTCCACATTAATGTGGTATTATCACCACCCTCATGCCCTTGGAAAGTTCCAGGTGGTAAATAAATCCCTGACTCTAAGGAGAGGCACACAGCCCAAATTTGTTTAAGCAACTGCTACAAGTCTTGCTCACTCAATCAAGTCGTCTGCTGAGAAATCACATTGCACTAGTTCTGAAAGTGACATGCAAACACAAGGAATGAGTTAAACCTTTAGAAAAAAAAAAATCCATTGCTTCACGGGCCTCCAATCTCTTTGGCAGTGTGAACTCCTTGGTGACTAATCACAGCAACTTGTACTTGGGAAAAAGACTGTAACGTTCTGGAGGACTATGTTATTCAAAATGCTCCTATGGCAAAAAAAAAAAAAAAACACGAGAGAGAGAAAACAAATGTACAAGCTGATGGGTAAAACACACACCGAAGTCCAGCGGTGAGTCACAGAGTGGGAGCTCAAGCCCCCGTGCTCGTCTGAGTAAAGCGGAAGGCAGGCCTTCGAGGGTCTTCAGAAACTGCAAAGATCTCAGACTAGAGGCTCGTGGACCAAACACATGGTTTGGCTCTCACGGCATTAAAAAAAAATCTTGACTTTGTTACCAATATTTACTATTAGGGTACTTTACATTCAAAAATACACATTATCTAGCTTCTCACCAAAAAATGAATCTTAGAACATTTTGGACCCATAGTCCTACAAGGTCACTTTCAGCCAGAGCTGAGCAGGGGCTGCTACCTCCAGGCATGGCGGGAGCTCCTCGGGTCAGTCAGTTTCCACTCTCCCTCCTCCCACACCTGGGGCACACAGGCTTGCTAACTACTGCCATTCTTCTTCATGACACCCCAGCCCACTTCACGCAGGCTGAAGCAGCCTGCCTGTCGATACCCGTGCCTGTGACCCTGGTCTGATCTAATCCCCTTTCCCTATGTAAGAGACCAAGGCCCAGCGAAGGAAGACGTGTCTAAGGTCATCTGTGGTGTTGTCGGCAAAGAGGACACAGCGTCCAGCTCTCCTAGTCCAGCACTCAGGTTTCCGCCCTGGCCCCAGCTAGAGACGTTTCCAGTTTAGAGGGTGTCTGTCACCGAAGAGCTCTAAGAACATTACCAGGAGCCAGAATGGAACTGAACCAGACCCAAGAGGCACCTCTAAAGAACACTGAGAAGAGCGAGCCCCAGACTGGAGCCGAAAGGCCTGGTCCCAGCACCAGTTCTGTGGGCAGAGCCGAGCTACCTGCCAGCTAACATCTGTGGGGCCCTCCCTACCACACACCTATTACTCTCTCCTATAAACCCTGGAAACGAAATCTATTTGCCTCTCTTCTCCTCCAGTTGGATCATCAGTGAACAGAACAGCTGAAGGGAGACTCCACTTGGGACTTCCAGTCCAGCTGGTGGGCTACACACACACACTCTGCAATCTTCCTTTTACACCCCGTGCCAGAGACAGCAGAGAACATTTCTGATGTAGCCACGCCGGAGCACAGCAAGGACACTGTATGCGCCGGCAGCTAAGGAAGCCCTGAAGAACACAGGCAGCGCTGAGACAGGCATGGAAGCCCTGAAGAATACAGGCAGCGCTGAGACAGGCATGGGAGCCCTGAAGAAAGAGTACAGGACAGGCATGGGAGCCCTGAGAACACACATGAGACATGCATGGAAGCCCTGAAGAATATAGGCAGCGCCGAGACAGGCATGGGAGCCCTGAAGAACACAGGCAGCGCTGAGACATGCATGGGAGCCCTGAAGAGTACAGGCAGCGCTGAGACATGCATGGAAGCCCTGAAGAATATAGGCAGCACCGAGACATGCATGGGAGCCCTGAAGAGTACAGGCAGCACTGAGACATGCATGGGAGCCCTGAAGAACACAGGCAGTGCTGAGACATGCATGGGAGCCCTGAAGAACACAGGCAGCGCTGAGACATGCATGGGAGCCCTGAAGAGTACAGGCAGCACTGAGACATGCATGGGAGCCCTGAAGAACACAGGCAGCACCGAGACAGGCATGGGAGCCCTGAAGAGTACAGGCAGCACCGAGACAGGCATGGGAGCCCTGAAGAACACAGGCAGCGCTGAGACATGCATGGGAGCCCTGAAGAACACAGGCAGCACTGAGACATGCATGGGAGCCCTGAAGAGTAAGGCAGTGCTGAGACATGCATGGGAGCCCTGAAGAGTACAGGCAGTGCTGAGACATGCATGGGAGCCCTGAAGAGTACAGGCAGCGCTGAGACATGCATGGGAGCCCTGAAGAGTACAGGCAGTGCTGAGACATGCATGGGAGCCCTGAAGAGTACAGGCAGCGCTGAGACAGGCATGGGAGCCCTGAAGAACACAGGCAGCACTTAGATGCATGGGAACGCGAGAGGGGACTGCCTTGTTCAAGAGCCTTCGGGTCTTTTAAAAACTGGTAGTGATCTGGTTTAGTTGGCCTCCAGCAACCTGGATAATTTTGAAGATTATAAAATTATAATTTTTCATTAACATAGTCAAAGTTTGAAACATACAGGTTGACCCTTCTAAAAATACTTCTTGAGGTGATAAATTATTCTTAGGAACTGATTCAGACTGCAGAATGTCCGCCTGCCTAGTGCTGCCCACGGGCGACTCCTGCAGCTGCTCCTGCACTTCCCCGTCAGCATCACCAGGAAGATGAGAGAGGAAAGCATCTGCAGAAAGTCAAACACCACGAGAAACAAATTCAACAATGAAGACGAATTTACTTGAGAAAGACAAATCAATAAAACAATCAAAACCAAGATTTTAAAATAAGTACAATTATGTATACTTGAAAATTGCTAAGAGTAGATCTTAAGAGTTCTTATCACACCAAAAAAAGTAACCAAGTGGTAGCTGTTTTAACTAACCTTATTGTCATAATCATTTCGCAATATATACAAATATAAAATCATCATGTTGTATATCTTAAACTTACACAATGTTATATGACAATATATCTCAATAAAGCTGCAAAAAATTGAAGTAAGTATAATTACTATCTGCAGAAAGATAAGACAAGATTATTGCATCTATAAAACAAGATCAGACAATTACAAAACAAGAGCACTTGGTTACTAAAAACAATTCGAAATCTTGAAAAGGAAACTATAGAATTCAGTCTAAAGAAAACTATAAAGTCAGTCACAGAAAACAAATTCAACATCTATCTATCTAACAGAAGTTCCAGGAAAAGGACGCAGAAAGAATAGAGAGTAGAGAGAGTATATTTAAAAAGTAAACAACTGAACATTAAGATACACTCCTAAAAACTAGCAGAGAGAAAACACATCCCCTACAGAGGAGTGAGATCCATTGCTGCTTTTCATCAGCAACCCTGGATGCAAGACAGCAGAGACCTCTCTCCAAGCTGAAACCAATCCATTCCCCTCAAATGGCCTTTCCGCTATTTAGAATCCACGCCTTAGAGCCCTTTTCTTCCCAATACCCAACACCTCGCAGATGTCACCTGAAGTTGCTCCTGACAGGACCCAGAGTGGCTGGTCCAGGGGTCCAGTGAGTTCAGCACAGGCCCTGGGTATACCAGAAGCACAGAAGGGATTTTAATTCCTAGCTGCTAAAAGCTGAGGTCCTATTTCTGGAGTAATCACATGCTCATTCAGACAAGAGCTGTTCTCCAAAAGCAACGTTAATAAGGAAAAAAACAGACATTCTGGTTAGGGGCAGGAAAGATGTAATCAAATCCAAAGTTAACCTGTGACCATCAATTTGGAAGCGGTGTGCCCCCAAAGACCAGATTCATCACATAGAACACTATAACTACCAACAAACTTCAAGAATGCAGAACTGCGAGCAAGAAAAGGAGCCAGGAGTCAAGTTTATTACCCCTCAGCCCCACTAACCCTCTTCAGAGCTGCAGTTATAAAGGAGGGGCAACTTCCCCAGTAGCTCAGTGGTCAGGACTCGACTCTCACTGCCGTGGCTCTGGGCTCAACCCCCATTCCGGGAACCAATATGCCGCAGGCTGCACAGTGCAGCCAAAAAGCAAAAGGGGTGAGGGGGAGGGGGTGGAAATCAGATACAACCCTTACTGAGCATCTGTTACATTTGAGTTCCTGGAGTAAGGACTGAACAGATATCATATCATTTAATCCTCTCAACAATGATAATTCAAAAACTAAGGTTTAGAGAAGAGGAGCAACCTGCCTGAGGTCACACAGTCAGCAAGAGACGGAGCCAAGATTTCAACTCTGTACCCATACTCTCTCCACCACTGCTTTCAGTAATTCGCCAAACACCTGGAATTGGTCTCCTCCTCCTCCTGTCTCGGTCCACATCTCTGGGACTGAGCAAAAACTATCTCCAAAAATAAAGACAGCTGGGTCAGGAATTAGAACTGTTAAATGCCCAACCTGCAGGCTTCCATCTGAGCAAGGCACCTCGCACTCTGGGTCTCAGGTCCCTTATCTGCCCCCAGGCAGCACTCAACATTTTCAGGCCCAGAAGCAGGATCCATCCAAGTGCCATTCACGTGTGCCTCTCCAGTCGCCCCAATTAGACAGCTGTGCAGTTCAGCCCTGGACAGATGGGGTTGTCAAAAGCAAAAGCAGAGTCCCAAAGTGGCCCCTCTGGAGCCTCCTGGTGGCTCCTGAGCCCCCTGGGGCAGTACGTAAGCCCCTTCCCCGTACCTGGCAATATCTCTGGCGATCTGCTCGTTGGGACAGTTGACAAAAACAATGGAGTACGTGCCGGACACATAGCTGCCAGTGAGAACGGAAAGGAACTGCAGGCTGAGGGTCCTGAGCACGGGGTATGTCAGGAGAGAGGTTGTCAGGATCTGCACAGCAGGAAAAGAAAAGCACAGATCAGCAGAGGCGTGGCCAGCTCACCACCGGCAATCTCGGGCAGACTGGAACCAGCGCGGGCCAATGTGATTTTATCCCCATTTCCCACCCACAAAATAATTCCTAGGATCTGCATTGAGCTTTAGTGCTTAATGTTTTCATGCCTAGATTATTTTCCTCTGCATTTTTCAAATGGTAAAAAAAAAAAAAAAGGCTTAAAAATTAAGACACTTGCTCAAAGTCACACAGCTTTGGGAATCCCCTGGTGATCCAGTGGTCAGGATTCTGCGCTTTCACTTCCAGGGCCCAGGTTTGATCCCTGGTTGGGGAAGTAAGACCCTGTGAGACCAAAAAAGCCATGCAGCATGGCCACACACATACACAAATCACACAGCTTTTAGTTGGTGAAGCCAAGAATAGGAGTGAAGCCTGGATAACTTGAAATCCATTCCCATTGCAAAAAACTGCTACTACAGGTAATACCAACTGGCATCCACGGAACTGCTGTCATCCTGTGGAGATTATGACTGACAATAAACTCCTGTATCTGTTGATGTAACTGTTGCTGCTGCTGCTGCTAAGTCACTTCAGTCGTCTCCGACTCTGTGCGACCCCACAGACGGAAGCCCACCAGGCTGCCCGTCCCTGGGATTCTCCAGGCAAGAACACTGGAGTGGGTTGCCATTTCCTTCTCCAATGCAGGAAAGTGAAAAGGGAAAGGGAAGTCGCTCAGTCATGTCCGACTCTTCACGACCCCATGGACTGCAGCCCACCAGGCTCCTCCATCCATGGGATTTTCCAGGCAAGAGTACTGGAGTGGGGTGCCATCGCCTTCTCCAGATGTAACTGTTAGGGAGTTAATGTCACCGCCATCCAACTGTGTACATGCCAGGTACTGTGGAGAGTCCAGTGGAAAAGGAAGCCTAATTCTACAGCAGTGGGGCCGGTGCTACTCTGACAGACCACCGGGGCGGGGGAGGTCCACAAGGCAGGCTCCGCCGCTTGGGGGCAGGAGAGGCTTGGAAGAGAGGGGACCGTCCAACTTGGAGCTGAAATAATAGGTAGGACTGAAAAAGAAGACACGGTTAGTATGTACAAGCTCAAGAGGTATTTGGGGACAGATGAATTATCCAGACTGCATGGGTCTTAGTCAGTGGGCATGGAACTGGGAGGAAAAGGGGTCTGGCTAGAGTTATAAAGGGTCAGGCTAAGGAGTGTGGGGTTTGTACTCAAGTGAGGGTGCTTTTGGAGGTTTTTTAAGTAAAAGAGCAATAACATGAGCAGGCTGAGTAGTGTAATGGGAAGGAGGATGGGAGTGATCAGAGTGATTCAAAGGCCAGTACAATGTTGCAGGAAAATATTAAGATCCTGAGCTAAGAAAATGACAGTGATAACAGGAGAGGAAAAGACAGTCAAGATACAATTTTTCTTGCTACTTTAATGATAAAACATCTAAAATAAGAGGAAATTAAAAGAATTGGAGGACATCTTCCAGGGTTCTTTGCTTGGGGGATACAAAAGAGTCATTAACAGAGATGGAGGCAATTTGCAAGGAGCCCCACCGTGAATCAGGCAAGACTGGACAAGAACACGCTTCTCCCGCCTGCCAGCCCGGGCTCATGTCTGGCTCAAACAAACCTCTGTCCTCCCACTCCTACGTTATCGCCTGGCCCTGCCTGCCTCCTCCTTCTTGGCAGGGCCTGAGTAGCGTTTTTATGTCTTTAGCTTCAGTCTGGGGTGGGCTTCTCATTCCCTCCCACGACCTTCCCCAACACCTCCAGTCCAACATACTAGTCCTCGGAACTAAACCAGTGACCACACAAGAAAAACAACCAGGGTTTTCAAGGAAGTTGTTAATGATAACTCAATTAGATTATATAGGATATAAAAACACAAAGGCACTAAACAGCAGGATTTAAAACCTAGTGTTAGTACAGCTCTCTGCAGCTCAACAAGTTACTTCCTCTCTCTTCTATAAGGGTTACCTAGAAATTGGAGGTTACAACATTTGTGCTGCCTACCTCAGAGTTGCCATGGGCTCAAACAAGATAGGAAAACCAGTTTTTGACCACTAGTCCAATAAAGAAAGGAACCACACTTTGCTCATCACTGTGTCCCCAGGACAGTTCACAGTACACAGCAGCTTCTCAAGAAATAACCTGCAGACTGGTGAATGCGCACACCAGCAAGATGCTGAGATGGAGACTAAACAGTCTTGTAAGTAGGGCTTTTGGGTCATCCACAGAGCTTTTGGCAGTGAATCGGACATACTAGAACACTCTAAGGGGTCAGATACACGACTGTAAGGTGACTTTCAGCACGGACTCTAAACAAAAGGAGCAATGGTCTGTCCCCCAACCTAAAAAGCCATTCCTAGGGGAGATCTAGGGCATTTCAGCCAGCAGGTATCAGTGGAACACAGAGCTCACAGGATTAAATACAAACTCACCTAAAATGTATTGAAACTTTTGTGTGAACTCACAGTGAAAGAGACACTCAGAGGTAGTCTGGGCACTTGGGTATTACCTAAGACAAGCCTTCATTTAACAGATAAGGTAACTGAGGCAGTTCTGTGACTGAACCAAGACTTAAATCTAAACTCCTGCCTCCCATTCTGGGCTCTCTGAACTGCAAGGAGCATCACTAGGAAGTGACACAGCGGGGTTATTTCAGCTTCACTTAATCTAGTGGCTCTCAGCTTGAGGCAATTTTGCCCCTGCCCCAGGGGACATCTGGTCACATCTAGGGACAATTTTGATGTCATGACTGGGGAGGAAATGCCATTGGTAGAGGCCAGAATTGCTGCTGAACACCCTTCTACTGTACCATCGATCACACTGAAATACAGTGGTTTACATATGTCTCCCTCATTGGATGTGAGCTCATTCATTTCTGTATCCTCAGCACTTCACAAGCCCTGATAAGACGTATGGACTTGGGAAGTGTTTGCGGACCATCTCAACAAAGAATCAGAAGATATGAAAGGTCAGTTTGGAATCAAAGGTGGACTACAGTACATTAGAAAGTGGTATTACATGAATGCAAAATACATATATCAACATATTTCCTAATAGAAACATATTTATTACTGTAAGTTTATAACATTTTCATATTTACATCTTTTCTAAGTTTACACTGTTTCAAAATATTTTATGTATCCTTTCAATTACTTCATTCTGCCTTTTTCCTTTTTTTTTTTTTGGTACTGGAGTATCTGCCTAACCTTTAAGAGGTTATGGTTTTGTTTTAGTTTTATGGTCACACCCCGAGGCATTCGGGACCTTAGTTCCCCAATCAGGGATCACACCCAACTCCCCTGCACTAGAAGTGGAGTCCTAACCAATGGACCATTGGGGAAGTCCTGAAGAGTTCACAGTTGACTTTACAATCTGTGCTAAGGCAGAAGGGGCCTCAGAAACCCCATAGTATTTCTAAATTTATAACATACCTAGTTTTAAGGAATTTGTAAATACTCTGAAATTAACATTGTGTTTATCTATACACTTTCCTTGGGTGCAAATCCAGAATTTTCACACACCCCCAAAGAAAATCTATAGTCCCCCAAAATATTAAGCATCACTGACGTGTGCCAGTTAATTAAGGGCCAGAGAGGGGAAGAAATCACCAGAAAGGTGAGCAGTGGAGCTGGGCTAGACCCCGGGGCTTCGACAGTTCTCCTTTCCATCACCTGGCCCTGCCCCAAAAGGCAGCTACCACCAGCACCACCAACAGACTCTCTGCAGCCACTGCCAACCTTCACGTGTTAAGATACTTCAGAGATGAGACAGCAAAGCCCCCAGAAAAATGACGCGGTAACTGCACTGGGAAGAGGAAAAGAAACTAGCATGGGACCTTTAGATGAGAACGCACCAGCAAACACCCCTCACCACCCCACCCTCCCGGGCAGTACAGCCCAGTCACTCCTCCTCAAAGGCAGGGCAGAAAGGGGTGCTGGTAAGCTTCAGAATCACACCACAATCTCCAGGACACTGGGTGGTGCCCCCAGGGATTTCACCATCCACCCCCTACCTGCCTGCCCCCAGCTCAAAATCCCAGGAGTGTACAACACAAATGCCCCTTCTTCCCTCAGTCCCCAGGCTGGAGGTTTAGAGGCGAGAGGATTCACAGCATCATACTGTGGAACACTCACCAAGAGGCATATAAAGATAGAGGGCCGAGTGGAGCCTGGCAGAGGGCACCGTGAGCCTAGCCTGTCCATGGCGTCGCTGGTGACTGAGCCAGCACAGGCTATGGGAACTGCAGCCTGAGGGAAAGTCGCTGGCGGACGGATGGGCTCCAAGGGCCTGAGCCCCTCTCCTCTTACCACCTGCTGCCTGCCCCACTGCCCGGCCAGGTCCCAGCCAGGCTGGCTGGAAGGAGAGGGTGGAGGGGGCGGGGAAAGAGCGACTCATTTTTCACTGGGCAACTCTCTAGAAACATATAACCCAAACAGCCTGTGCAAAGCTCCAACCCCTGCAAAAAAAAAAAAATACTAATTTTCCCTCCCCATTCTCACATATACCAAAAACCATAAAATTCCCTGAGGTGTACAGATTAAAGCTTCTTAGATATATAAAACCTTCAGAAACCGTAGCCCACAAACACAAATACACAAAACTCTTCCACTGAGGCCCATCCCACCAAAAAAAAATAAAAACAAACCCAAATAAATGAAGCCCACATGTGGCTGACTTCATGTCCCCCAACAGCATTTTAATCCTCCCTGGTTTAAAACAAACACTCCTGCTGCTGACCGCTCTCCCTGTAAACCCACCCATCTTTCAAGGCCAGCTGATCAGTGCAGCCTTTACCAAGGTTAATCCCAAGGTCCCACTTCCCCTAAGGCACTCTGTCCACACTTCCGAGGCAGCATTCAATGTCAGCTGCTAAAACAAACTCAAAAGCAGGAAGCTCATGACTGTTACCCTTTGGGGACGCAGAGTCCACTGCTGTCCGGGTTTCCAAGTTTTTAATCCAGCTTCTTAATGTGAAACTTCTTAATTTTTAAATGACCACACTGCTGGTAAGACCCTAAGTAAATTTTTAAGCCGAGGAAAGCTACTTTTCATCTTGACTGTAGTGGTGATTACACAAACATTAAAAAATTCAACAAATTGTACACTTAAATTGGTAAATTGTATTCTATGTAAATAGTACCCTAAACAAAGCAGGTGGGGAGGGGAATGCTGAAAACCAATTAGGAATTGTTTTAAACTGGGCAGACAAAACAAAACCTACCTGGTTCCCAAACTGTCGGGCAAGCTGCCAGTTCACAGCTTCTGTGTTTAACTACCTGTTTACCCGTCTGCCTTATTCCTTGGGACTATTATTCTTAAAAGGCCTGATAGCACTTTCTAGCAAAGTGCCTGACAAAGCCAGCTGTAGCCCTAGTTCTATCATTTATGATGGCTGTGTAGACTCAGGCAAATTACTTAACCTCTCTGAGCTTTGGGGGCTTTTTTTTGGTAAAGAAAGAGCTAATACCTCTTTCATAGATCTAAAGTGAAGATTAACAGAAGATAAATGTAAGAGTGTTTTATAAAATATAAGACCACGTCAGCATTTCAAGAGCCTTCTCATGCCACTACCAAACAAGGTTAACTCAGAAAATCTCCAGTTGTGATTGAAGAACTTAGCATGTATGAAAGAAACAGGATTATAAAAAATGAGGCTGAGTGGTCCTTAAAAAAACCCTTTATATTCAAAGTCCACTAACATAAATCAAGACTGTGATCTTTTAAATCCGTTATATTAATAGGAAAGGTCACTGTTAATGACCATTTTACCTTAGATCCTGAGATGATGTCCCAGAATTTAGCACAGGTTCCTGCACAGATTATGTTCAATAAATATTTGTTGAATGACTAAATGATACGGATGTGTGGCTGGTGATGACAAGGATGGTCATGATGAAGGTGATGCTGGGGCAAAGGATGGCAAGGGATGAACTGCTATCTGGAAGAAACCACCTCTGGATTCTCTTCTTTCTGCAACTCAGGCACCTCTACTCTCTTCAGAGTCAATTCCAAGGTCAGATTCCAAACGTCCAATTCTGCATTTATGAACTTGGCAGATCGATTCAGATCTAGTAAGAGCCTCAGTGCCCCTGCCTGAGATCACAGGCTCTTCTGGAGGCATCTTGCCTTCTCTCTTTCTTTCCTCCTCCTTACTGGATTCAGAGGTGAACCCGTCTCTTTCATCCGCAATACTGTCTGTATCTTCCTTCTCTTTCTTCAGCAACTCTACTTTATTTTGAAAGTTCTTCTGCACCTCTTCTATAGGTATACAATTTATTGAAGTCTCTTTTTTAAAGGCCAAACCTCGATCCAGGAAAGAATCCATATCAATCGCAGCACGGATGCAGTCTGACACCTGGTGTAGGACAGCATTGTTTCCTTAGGTTCATCTTTATCTTTGGTTCCAAAGATTTGCCTTCTTCCTCTCAAGGTACAGACGTGTATCTATCATCTCAAGATACAGACTCTCTGTTACTGCCAAAGCTTGAGACTTAAGTTTCATATTGATGAATTTAAAGCCCATCCAATTTGCAGACTATGAATTTTTTTTCAGCTTCTTCTTTAGCTCCAGGGAAACATGCATACATAGCAAAGCTTCCACCAAGCTTTATCAAGAGCATCTGGTTTATCATCCATCACCTCTTTTATTACCAAAGTGCCAGCAATGCTGAATTGTTGCCACGTTTCTTTTAAAGTGAGCAAAGGTTTTTTGTTTTTTTTTCCAATACCATGGGCAAAATGGTCAAACATATGCTTGGTGTACCCCATGAATGCTTCAATTACACTCTGATCCAAAGGCTAAAGATAGCTAGTGCGTTCCAGACAGAGAAACATAGTAACAACGTTGGGATGAGCAAGGAATAATGAGTCTGGGTGATTGGGAACACTATTAGCCTACTCTGAAGGCAAGATTTGGGGGAATTAAACAATTCCAGGCTCAAAGAATAAAACAATTATGGAGCCAATCCAAAATGAGGGTAGCTGTTAACGATAAGATTAGTGATGGCCAGAAAAACAAGAAAGCATATCTTTTTTCATAAAACAAGTGGAATTTGGGGTCTTTGTCGCCTGCGGCACTGGCACGAAATGTAAGGGAAATCCTGTCCTTGGCGTCCTCTAAGTTTCCCGGATTTCTGTCTTTTCCCCCAAAAGTACACAAAGGCAAGCACTTCCAAAGCAGGCTCATTTCCTTGATGGTGAAGGCCTATTGAGGTTAAAGCCTCTAGCTCTGATCAGTTTCTAGAGTTGCTTGGAATACGTGGGTGGTGACTGGGTATTTAACGGATCTTCCATCAAACTCGAATTTCGCAGTCTATAGTAATTTCTAAACTCAAACCACCCCTTGCTCGCATGAAAACTCATCTGGGTTGTCCTTGCCAGTGGTTTCCACAGTTGCAAGTAAACCTGTTTGGCCTGGCTGCAGACAGCCTTTAGCGATCGCCGCCCCCTTCCCCGCCCCCAATCCTAGACCCAAAAGATTAACTGAAGTTTCCATCTTCTCGATGTTTACATCCTTGGGAATGCACAGCACCTAGGAGCAGACGCGCGAAAAACTCTCCATGCTGGCCCCGACGGCCTTCTCGTTTTGCGTAAGGGTGTGCACGGCCCCACGTCGGTGTTACTCACGCCTTCTTACAGCTTCTCGAGAATTTTCATCTTCCAGAGGCCTGACCCTTCGCCTCCTCTTAATACGTGTTTGGCCGGGAAGCAGGATGTTCACCGCCTCCGCTCCGCCCTGGCGGCCTAAGCCTCCACCACAGCCTGGTTTTAGAGCCAGGGGGCCGATGACAAGGCCGTTTAACCTTTGGTTCGTTCTCATTCTCACCACTCCGCTTGCCGCACACTGACCCAGCCTTCGCTCTCAGTGCGACAGAAGCAACCAGACCAGACACTCGGGCCCACTGAGTGGCACCCATGATGACGCACAGCTGCCACCCCGTAACTAGCAGCGACCCCAGTGAGCCCCGGTATCGCGAGGCTTGGCAGCTCCCGAACGCGCGCGGCCCGGCAGCTGAGCAATGCTATTGGTGCGGCCGGGGCGATTTGGGCTCAGCCAAAACTCAAGGGAAGGGAGGCTGCGCCCGGCAGATCTCGCGAGGCTCGAAGAAGCGCCCCGCGAACCAGGAGCGGGGCGGGCTGACTGGCGAACCCTGGCGGGAGGGGGCATCATGGCGGCCCAGGCGCTGGCGCTGCTGAGGGAGGTTTCGCGGCTGGAGGCGCCGCTGGAGGAGCTGCGCGCTCTGCAGTCGCTGCTGCAGTCGGTGCCGCTCAGCGAGCTCCGCGAACAAGCGGCGGAACTGCGCCTTGGTCCGCTCTTCTCCCTCCTCAACGAGAACCATCGGTGAGAGGACCCTGCAGCTTGAGCGGGGGAGAATGACACCCCAAGTATGGAGCCGGGGATGGGGGGTGGTGACGGGGGAGGCTTTTCCCAGTCTCAGTGAAGGCTGAAAATAGATGAAATTTCAGAGAGGAAGGATCCAGCGCTGAGAGGCAAGAGACGGGGTTCAAGTCCAGGCTCTGAGGTGTGCCCCTGACCGTCGTTTGGACTCGCTGCCTTCATCCTTGAAATAGGAGGCGAAAGGCAAGGTGCCTATCTATAGGGAGGGCTCCTCCAACGCGTATCCAAGTCCTTGACTTTTTCTCTCCTCTTTAGCAGAGGTCCTATCCTGGCGGCTTGGTAGGCTCTGTCGATATTTTAAATTCACGTACCCTTGATCCAGTAATTCTTGTTACAGAAATTAACGTGCAGGTATACTCACACACAAAATGTACTGTATCTACAGGTTTATTCACAACAGAAGTTGACAGAAAAAGCAAACAACTAGGAACAACCTGAATATTTATTAAAAGGAGATTCTTAAATTATGACATATGACATGGAACAGTATGCAGCTGTTAGAAAAATTGAGTAGATACATCTATCTCTCTATATACATGGACATAGATCCTTAATATATATTGCTGAATGAAAAAATTGTTGGAGTTTATAAATCCATTATATGTAATTTTTAAAAAAGAATTACAACCCTCTCACACCCACATGAACACTGGCCAGTGTAACATTAGAAATATCTGAAAGGTACATCAGAAGCTATTAATATGGAAATGGAACTTAGCATGGTAGGAAGGCATTTTACTTTTAATTTTATGTACATCTGTAGTATTTGATTTTTAAATGCTTTGTATTTGATCATCTGATAACCTAAAAGACTTAAAATGTTTGTGATCCAGAAATTTAAAAGTGACCTTCTTTCTTGAAAAGATAATGAATCACTGAGTCAAGACTGGATGATTTCAGAGGACTTTTTTGGCTCTGACCTTCTAAGAGGTCTCTCTTTTTCATTTGTGTTATCCTTCCATTAATTCTGTTAGTCAACATTATTTAGACCTGCTTATTAAATCCCTCTTATATGTCCGTTTTATTTCAGGCCCTCGTGTTCTCCCTCTTGCTAGACCTGTTGCCTTAGTTTGGTTTCTCAGTATCCCTGAGTTTACTTCTCTGGTGTGTTCCTCCAATGTTGCAACCACGGTGAACTTCTCAGGTTGTTTGACTCCCAGCTTTTCCATGGTTTCCCAGTGCCTTTGGTGTAAAAGTAGGACTTGTCAGTCTTGCATCTGGACCCCTACAGTTTATTTTCACCCTGCTTTTCCAGCCTCATCACTTTTCTCCACTCTACACATATTTCACCTGCTGCAGCTACCGTGTGGCGCTAATTACGTTTCCTTAAGCATGACTTGGCACTTTTCTAACTTTGTTTATGCCAGTCGTACTAACGGAAATACCTTCTTTCCTTCTCTCCAAATCTGTCCATCTTTTAGGGCCCAGATGAAGTGCCTTCCCCTCCAAAAAGTCTTTCTTGGTCACTCCAGTTATAGTGACAGATCTCAGATCTCCTTAAGGACATTATGATTATTTCTCTTAAGGATACTTGATATTTTTGCCTTATGTTGTAATTCCATATGTGTTTCATTCTAGTTTGTAAATTCTTTGACGACAGGGGCCATATTTTGTTCATCTCTGCATCCCTCCTAGGGTGCAGCACATAATATGATATGTGCCAAATAAAAGATGCATAAATTTTAGACAGCCCAACTAGTCCAGCCACTTTATATCATAGATGAAGAGATTTTCACTGGTCACACTGTAAGTTAACACCAGGAATGCAAATGGGACTGAAATGAAGTGGAGTTTGAAGAATAAGGTCTTCGGGGAAGGTAGTTTGCTGGAAGGAACAGTACTGTAGAAAACAGTGTCACTGGAAATTGGGTAGTAGATACCAAGTGCAACTGGTGGGAATAACTCTCTGTATATTGACTTGGCAATCTCTAGATATTTTTCTGTTTCTCTGGGCTATATATTGCTTCAGGATCTTTTCTCGGTTCAGTTCAGTTGCTCAGTCATGTCTGACCCATGGACTGCAGCACACTAGGCTTCCCTGTCCATCACCAACTCCCGGGGCTTGCTCAGACTCATGTCCATTGAGTTGGTGATGCCATCCAACCATCTCATCCTCTGTTGTCCCCTTCTCCCACCTTCAATCTTTCCCATTATCAGGGTCTTTTCCAGTGAGTCAGTTCTTCATATCAGATAGCCAAAAGAGTACAGCTTCAGCATCAGTCCTTCCAATGAATATTTAGGACTCATTTCCTTTAGGATGGACTGGTTGGATCTCCTTGCAGTCCACGGAACTCTCAAGAGTATTCTCCAACACCACAGATCAAAAGCATCAGTTCTTCCGTGTTCAGCTTTTTTTATAGTCCAACTCTCACATTCATACATGACTGCTAGAAAAACCATAGCTTTGATCAGATCGACTTTTGTCGGCAAACTAATGTCTCTGATTTTTAATATGCTGTCTAGGTTTGTCATAGCTTTTCTTCCAAGGAGCAAGCGTCTTTTAATTTCATGGCTGCAGTCACCATCTGCAGTGATTTTGGAGCCCAAGAAAATAAAGTCTGTCACTGTTTCCATTGTTCCCCCTCTATTTGCCAGGAAGTGATGGGACCGGATGCTATGATCTTAGTTTTTTTAATGTTGAGTTTTAAGCCAACCTTTTCACTCTCCTCTTTCACTTTCATCAACAGGTTTTTTAGTTCCTTTTCACTTTCTGCCATAAGGGTAGTGTCATCTGTATATCTGAGATTATTGATATTTCTCCCATCAATCTTGATTCCAGCTGGTGCTTCATCCAGCCAGGCATTCCTCATGATATACTCTGCATGTACTCATCTCATACTCTATCAAAGTAATGCTCAAAATTCTCTAAGCCAGGCTTCAACAGTACATGAACCATGAACTTCCAGATGTTCAAGCTGCATTTAGAAAAGACAGAGGAACCAGAGATCAAATTGCAAACATCTGCTGGATCATCGAAAAAGCAAGAGAGTTCCAGAAAAACATCTACTTCTGCCTTATTGACTATGCCAAAGCCTTTGACTGTGTGGATCAAAACAAACTGTGGAAAATTCTTCAAGAGATGGGAATACCAGACCACCTGACCTGCCTCCTGAGAAATCTATATGCAGGTCAGGAAGCAACAGTTAAAACTGGACATGGAACAACAGACTGGTTCCAAATAGGAAAAGGAGTACGTCAAGGCTGTATATTGTCACCCTGCTTTTTTAACTTATATGCAGAGTACATCATGAGAAACGTTGGGCTGGAAGAAGCATAAGCTGGAATCAAGATTGCTGGGAGAAATATCAATAACCTTAATATGCAGATGACACCACCCTTATGGCAGAAAGCAAAGAGGAACTAAAGAGCCTATTGATGAAAGTGAGAGAGGAGAGTGAAAAAGCTGACTTAAAGCTCAACATTCAGAAAACTAAGATCATGGCATCCGGTCCCATCACTTTATGGCAAATAATGGGGAAACAATGCAAATAGTGACAGACTATTTTTGGGGGCTCCAAAATCACTGCAGATGGTGACTGTAGCCATGAAATTAAAAGATGCTTACTCCTTGGAAGGAAAGTTATGACCAACCTAGATAGCATATTCAAAAGCAGAGACATTACTTTGCCAACAAAGGTCCATCTAGTCAAGGCCATGGTTTTTCCAGTGGTCATGTATGGATGTGAGAGTTGGACTACAAAGAAACCTGAGCACCGAAGAATTGATGCTTTTGAACTGTGGTGTTGGAGAAGACTCTTGAGAGTCCCTTGGACTGCAAGCAGATCCAACCAGTCTATCCTAAAGGAAATCAGTCCTGAATATTCATTGGAAGAACTGATGCTGAAGCTGAAACTCTAATACTTTGGCCACCTTATGCAAAGAACTGACTCATCGAAAAAGATCCTGATGCTGGGAAAGATTGAAGGCATGAGGAAAAGGGGACAACAGAGGATGAGGTGGTTGGATGACATCACGGACTCAATGGACATGAGTTTGAGAAAGCTCCGGGAGTTGGTGATGGACAGGGAAGCCTAGTGTGCTGCAGTCCATGGGGTCCCAAAGAGTCAGACACAACTGAGCAACTGAACTGAACTCTGCATATAAGTTAAATAAGCAGAGTGACAGTATACAGCCTTGTCATACTCCTTTCCCAATTTTGAACGAGTCGGTTGTTCCATGTCCGGTTCTAACTGACCACAGGTAAGGTGCTCTGGTAGTCCCATCTCTCTAAGAATTTTCCATTCTTATGTGATCCACACAGTCAGAGGCTTAATCATAGAAACCTGTAGCCATTGGCAATCACTCTATTTCCCCCTCATATCCCTCCTCCAGCCCCTGGCAAGCAGGGTCTATGAACATTGGTGTACGGTTTTTGTGTGGACATACGTTTTGACTTATCTTGAGAATAAAAAAATTACCTACTCTCTTGGGCTTGATTGTGCAAAGTGCAGTCACCAAGTTGAAAGGATATGTTCATTTGCTTTGAATTGCTGTGTGTTGCTGTGCTCAGTCATGTCTGACTCTTTGCGACCCCTAGGACTCTAGCCCTCTAGGCTCCCCTGTCCGTGGAATTTTCCGGGCAAAAAAATTGGAGCAGGTCGCCTTTTCCTTCTCCAGGGGATCTTCCCAACCCGGGGACTGAACCCGTGTCTCTTGTGTCCCATGCATTGGCAGGCAGATTCTGTGCCATCTGTGGAGCCGTGTATTACTATATTGCTTAATTCCCTTTTACACAGGCACAGTTTAACTGTATACTCCTGTTAATAGTATATGAGTGCCCATTTATTTGTACGGCCTATTAAGAGACAAGGAAATTACTCGTGAAACACCTCTATCTGCATCTGGCGGTCATCAAGTTCTGCTTAATTTGCCTCCTTAATAGCTCTTGAATCTTTTCCCTCTTCTCCTTTCTCACTGTTACTTCCTCGTTTTTGCTCCTTTATCACCTCTCACCATCAAATAACTTCTAACTGAAAGTTTTTCTCTAAAACTGATGCAGTGATTTCTACAAGTCAGATCTCATTGTGTTCCTTCTCTGCCTTAAAACCACTTAATGGCTTTCCGTTGCTTTCTAGGAAAAGGCTAAATTCCATAGCAGCACGTGAAAGACCTATCAGAGCCCAGCTTCTGTGCATCTTTCCTGTTTCACTTTTTGTCATTCATCCTTCTCCCCACTTCTCTCCCACCCCATCATACCAAGTGACCTGTGGTTCCTTGAATGCATAACACTGTCTCATTCCTTTGTGTGTTCCTTTGTGCTCACACCCCCTTTGCCTGGAACACTTCTCTTAGATAACTCCCATGTTTTCTTAAGTTTCATTTAGGTGTTACCCTCTGGGAGGTCTTCCCTGAACCCCATCTTCTTTGCTGAGCTCCCTCAGCTTCCAGCCCTAACCTTTAGCCTTTATCTACCTGGATTATAGTTGCCTATTTTTCTGTGTCTTCCATTAAATGATCTCCTTGAGATCAGAGAATATATCTTAGCCTTAGAGAGTATATATATTTTATATATATATATATATATATATCTCTCTCTCTCTCTCTCTTATGGCAGAAAGTGAAGAGGAACTAAAAAGCCTCTTGATGAAAGTGAAAGTAGAGAGTGAAAAAGTTGGCTTAAAGCTCAACATTCAGAAAACGAAGATCATGGCATCCGGTCCCATCACTTCATGGGAAATAGATGGGGAAACAGTGGAAACAGTATCAGACTTTATTTTTCTGGGCTCCAAAATCACTGCAGATGGTGACTGCAGCCATGAAATTAAAAGACGCTTCCTCCTTGGAAGGAAAGTTATGACCAACTTAGATAGCATATTCAAAAGCAGAGACATTACTTTGCCAACAAAGGTCCGTCTAGTCAAGGCTATGGTTTTTCCTGTGGTCATGTATGGATGTGAGAGTTGGACTGTGAAGAAGGCTGAGCGCCAAAGAATTGATGCTTTTGAACTGTGGTGTTGGAGAAGACTCTTGAGAGTCCCTTGGACTGCAAGGAGATCCAACCAGTCCATTCTGAAGGAGATCAGCCCTGGGATTTCTTTGGAGGGAATGATGCTAAAGCTGAAACTCCAGTACTTTGGCCACCTCATGCAAAGGGTTGACTCATTGGAAAAGACTCTGATGCTGGGAGGGATTGGGGGCAAGAGGAGAAGGGGACGATAGAGGATGAGATGGCTGGATGGCATCACTGACTTGATGGATGTGAGTCTCAGTGAACTCCGGGAGTTCACTGGTGAGGGACAGGGAGGCCTGGCGTGCTGTGATTCATGGGGTCGCAAAGAGTCGGACACGACTGAGCGACTGATCTGATCTGATCTGATATATCCCTAGCACAAACATAGTACATAATAGATACTTAGTAAATGTTGAATAAATTAGTAGAAGTGGTCTTGTCTCTGTGCGGAGGAGAGCCTTATTAAGCGTGGTGTCAGATATTAAGGTTGTTCAGTTCAGTCGCTCAGTCGTGTCCGACTCTTTGCGACCCCATGGACTGCAGCACACCAGGCTTCCCTGTCCATCACCAACTCCCGGAGCTTGCTCAAACTCATGTCTATTGAGTCGGTAATTCCATCCAACTATCTCGTCCTCTGTCATCCCCTTCTCCTACCTGCAATCTTTCCCAGCATCAGGGTGTTTTCCAGTGAGTCAGGTCTTCACATCAGGTGGCCAAAGGATTGGAGCTTCAGCATCAGTCCTTCCAATGAATATTCAGGACTGATTTCCTTTAGCATGAGGTTGTTACTTCCTACCTGGTAGGACAGGAACTGATGAGATCTATGGTGTCTCCTTTAGGGAACAGACTACTTTGTGTGTATCCATTCTGGAGAGATTGCTGCAAGCTTTGGAGCCCATTCATGTGGCCCGGAACCTCAGGGTTGACCTGCAGAGAGGACTGACTCACCCTAATGATTCTGTAAAAATCCTCACTCTGTCCCAGGTATGAATATTTCACTAGCACGTAATGGAATCAACATTTAGTGACCATCTGCCCTGGGCCAGGCTCTGTGCTGGGTGCCAGAGGCAGAGAGGTGAAGAAAACGCATGCTCTCTCTATCTGTAAGAATTGTCTAGTCTAGTGTGTGTAGCTGATTATAAATGGGGAATGCAAGCTGAAGAGGTTCCAGTAAGCACCATCTGAATCAGTTTTTCGTCAAATATGGAGTTGCTTTTGTCAGACGTTTTACCATATGATGTTAGTATATGGTAAAATGCCTGATACAAAAGCTATTAAATAAAGCCTGTTTCTCTCCTCCAAGGAGCCCCAAGTCTTAAAAAAAAGATTGCCATGGTAAGTCTTACTACAGTGGCATGAATGAAGTACTATTATAAAGGTCACTATTCCAACAAACTGACAGTAACTCTTACCAGCCTAGTAACCAAACTTGCTGCTGTTTGGGTGAAGAGCTGCTGCTGAGGATTATCGTGAAGGGACAGAAGCTGAACAGTTAGTTATCCAAGAGATGTTCAGTTACTGTTTGTTCTTTTTTCCTCTAAAGTATTTATTCAGGAAAAGGGGAAGGTATCAAGTTACCCATTAACCATTTCCTTGCAGACACTCTGGCTTTACCTATTTAAGTTTCATTTAATCCTTATTATGATCCTGCAGCTAAGTGTTGCATTCCTATTTGACAGACAAAAAGTTAGGCTCAAAGAAGTTATTTAATCTGCTCTCTCGATTAACCACTGAAAGCCGACAGAACTCGGATTTGTACTGTGTTCACTCACTGAGGCGTCTCAAACCTCAACTCGCCTGTTTTGCTTTTTTCTTTCAAAGATGTGACTGTGCCATCTGTGTGTTTGACTTTAATGAATCTGAGTCATTTGGAATTTTTAATGACTCATGGCTATAGTCAGTAACTCCTAAAATAACTGTACACTAAGGAAATTTGACTGTCATGTGTTTCCATGTTGCCCAGCCTTGGAAGAGTATTTCTGATTGTTTTTTTCCTTTCAGGTTGGAAGGATTGTTGAAAATTCTGATGCTGTTACTGAGATTCTAAATAATGCTGAATTACTGAAACAAATTGTTTATTGTATTGGTGGAGAGAATCTGTCAGTAGCTAAAACGGTGAGTCAGCTACATGCAGTGACGATGTCCTAAAAAACAGAAAGGCCTTCTGGATTGAGAGGTGAAGGTTTAGAATTAATGATTTGTGTAACTGAATTTGCAACCTCGTATCGATGGGATCAAATAAATAAATGGTTGTCAAAAAAAAAAAAAGCTAGTAAACCCCTTTTATTTCTAGAATACACATGTCTAAATTATCCATCAGAGAGCTTACATAAGTTATTTGGGTTGCTTGACAAGAAACTGTTTCTATTTTCTATTGAAAATACAGTGTATCTTTTCCAATGATAAGTAATTATACGTAAAATGTAGTGAATGCTCCTTGGATAAGGTGCATTCCATACACTAATTTTCACTTCAATCTTAGGAAGTAGAAAATACAGTTTGGCATTTTGACTACTTAAGAGATATTTTCTTTCCTTATAAGGCCATTAAATCCCTGTCAAGAATATCACTGACCCAAGCTGGACTGGAGGCTTTATTTGAAAGTAATCTGCTGGATGATTTGAAAAGTGTCATGAAAACAAATGACATTGTTCGGTATAGAGTGTATGAGGTAAGACTAAAAGCATACTCTCTGGTGCCTGTAGTTCAGAATGCGGTAGGGCTGACATAAAAGGCAAGGTGGCTCATTTGACATGTATTTATTGAGTCTATAGTCTGTGTTAGGTCCTATACTAGGCGCTAGCAATGTAGAGGTGAACTCCCAGCCTAGTGTGTGAGACAGTCACATAAAAAATATTTACATCGCCTGCAATGTTGGAGACCTGGGTTCTATCCCTGGGTTGGGAAGATCCCCTGGAGAAGGGAAAGGCTACCCACTCCAGTATTCTGGCCTGGAGAATTCCATGGACTGTATAGTCCATGGGTCACAAAGAGTCGAACACGACTGAGCATCTTTCACTTTCACTAAGTACTATTGATATGATAGAGGAGATACCTTTGAAATTACACTTTGAAAAAATTAGTGTACTAGTGGTAATAAGAAGAAGCTTTGCACTGAGCAGTGTGCTAAATCCTCTCATCTATATTGTCTTCAATTCTCACAGTAAACTCTATACTTCATTATCATTAATCTCGCTATTAATGGAGTCATTTACCCAAGACCATTCAGTTAGTAGACTGTGTATTCAAAATGAACCTTCTATAGTCTAACTCCCTCTTCAGAACAGTCTTTGCATGTCTTAACAGGTAAGAATCTTAGTTTTCCTTCTTTTTATATAGCCATTTCTTCTTGGTGTCCTGAGTCCTTAACCTCTATTGAACTTTTAATTGTTGGGGTTTGTGAAGGCAAGCTAGGCTGTGCCCATGTTCAAAACAAAGCCCTGATTCTGTCCATTCACCTCAGAGACACAGCAGCAACAAATCGACCCTGTCTCACAGTCCACACAGCTGGATGTTGGACCTCCAGCTCATTCTCTGAGGCCATCTCCTCCATACCACATATCCATTCAGTCATCACACTGCGTCAGTTTTAGTCAAACCCATGCACTTCTCTTCGTTGGTGCAGCTGCCACAGCCCCGGTCTTAAGCTCTCAGTGTCTGTCGCCTGGAGCACTGATTTTCACCCAAACAGGTCTGCCGGTTTCTTTTGTCACTGCTAGTCTGTTGCCACGTGTAGTCAGAATGACCTTTTAAAAGTCGAAATCCGATTCTGTCGCGCCTCTGCTTAAAACCCTTGGTGTCCTAGATCTCTTGCTGAGCGCTCAGAACATGCTTATTGAATGAGTAAGGGAATTACTGACGGATAGAATACATGAATGAATGAATGATTTTTACAATCTGTTTGTTGTTGCCGACAGGGGCTTTTGTCCCAATTAATGGTTTCTTTTTGAAAAAGTCAAGATATGCCCAGGTATATGGAGTGTTTCTGTGCCAGAGTAATTTCTTATGAGTTCAACAAAGTTGTCCTACTTGTGGAGACAAATTACGGATTTTTAAAAATTCAGTTGTATTAAGTATATATGTAATTTGTGCCAGTGTATAATATACTTCCTAGCCCTGCATTTAACTTAAATGCCATCTAACAAACAAGTTTGGTGCTCTTTTCACCTTTCTGCCTTTTCTGTTCTTTCTCTCAGCTGATTGTGGAGATCTCTTCTGTGTCACCAGAGTCTCTGAACTGCTGTACCACCAGTGGGTTGGTAACCCAGCTCCTCCGAGAACTGACTGGTGAGGATGTGCTGGTCAGGTATGTTGATGGAGGAAGTTCTTAAAGCAGAATGTCCTCTTCTGGAGGGCCAGGAGACAACCTCAGGACTTAGCATGACCTCCCCTGCCTGGATCCTATGCTCAGGTTGCAGTCTCCTGACTGATGTATGTCCTGAAGGAGGGGCGTTTAGAACACGGCTGACCTTACGCAATCACAACATACTGGAACTTAGCAAAGCCCTTCATGACAGTTTAGCTCCTTTTGAATGACTGTTCCCTGTCCTTAGGCCTGTGTGCGCTTTAGAAGGTGCCAACCACATGGCAACTGTCATTTTGTATTGCTTAACATGTTAGCATGCACATGGGTGTGTGTGTGTGTGTGTGAGCCAAGACGCATATATGGTGGTTCAGTCACTAAGTTGTGTCCCACTCTTTTGTGACCCCATGGACTATAGCCTTCCAGGCTCCTCTGTCCCTGGAATTTCCCAGGCAAGAACACTGGCGTGGGTTGCCATTTCCTTCTCCATGGGATCTTCCCGATCCAGGGACTGAACCTGAGTCTCCTGCATTGATGGGTGAATTCTTAACCACTGTACCACCAGGGAAAGTAAAGTGAAAGTCACTCAGTTGTGTCTGATTCTTGGTAACCCCATGGACTATAGTCCACTAGGCTTCTCTGTCCATTGAATTCTCCAGACAAGAATATTGGAGTGGGTAGCCACATCTTTCTCCAGGGATCTTCCCGACCCAGGGATCGAACCCAGATTTTTTGCATTGCAGGTAGATTCTTTACTGTCTGAGCCACCAGGGAATCCATGTGCATATATATATATTTTGTTTGTTTGTTTGTTTCTTTTGGCCATGCTGTGCAGCTTGTGGAATCTTAGTTACCTGACCAGGGATTGAACCCAGGCCCTAGGCTGTGAAAGTGCTGACTCTTAACTACTGGACTAACAGATAATTCCTGACATGCATATGTTTTGATATTGTTAAGTAATAGCACTACAGCATGACAGAATAAAACTTGGGACTCTTAAAAATGAGGGAGAGACTTGGTTTGCATGCATCTCTACTACTTAGTAGCTGTTCGACCTTAGATTATTGTAACCTTTCTGGACCTGAGTTTTCCTCATCTCCTTGATGACAACAACATGTATGCCAGCAAATTTGGAAAACTCAGCAGTGGCCACAGGACTGGAAAAGGTCAGTTTTCATTCCAATCCCAAAGAAAGGCAATGCCAAAGAATGCTCAAACTACCGCACAATTGCACTCATCTCACACACTAGCAAAGTAATGCCCAAAAATTCTCCAAGCCAGGCTTCAGCAATACGTGAACTATGAACTTCCAGATGATCAGTTCAGTCGCTCAGTCATGTCCGACTCTTTGCGACCCCATGAATTGCAGCACGCCAGGCCTCCCTGTCCATCACCAAATCCCGGAGTTCACTCAAACTCAACATCCATCAAGTCGGTGATGCCATCCAGCCATCTCATCCTCTTTTGTCCCCTTCTCCTCCTGCCCCCAATCCCTCCCAGCATCAGAGTCTTTTCCATTGAGTCAACTCTTTGCATGAGGTGGCCAAAGTACTGGAGTTTCAGCCTTAGCATCATTCCTTGCAAAGAACAAGCTGGTTTCAAAAAAGGAAGAGGAACCAGAGATCAAATTGCCAACATCTGATGGATCATCGAAAAAGCAAGAGAGTTCCAGAAAAATATCTATTTCTGCCTTATTGACTATGCCAAAGCCTTTGACTGTGTGGATCACAATAAACTGAAAAATTCTGAAAGAGATGGGAATACCAGACCACCTGACCTGACTCTTGAGAAACCTGTATGCAGGTCAGGAAGCAACAGTTAAAACTGGACATGGAACAACAGATTGGTTCCAAATAGGAAAAGGAGTACGTCAAGGCTGTATATTGTCACCCTGCTTATTTAACTTATATTCAGACTGCATCATGAGACATGCTGGGCTGGAGGAAGCACAAGCTGGAATCGAGATTGCCGGGAGAAATATCAATAACCTCAGATATGCAGATGACACTACCCTCATGGCAGAAAGTGAAGAAGAACTAAAGAGCCTCTTGATGAAAGTGAAAGAGGAGAGTGAAAAAGCTGGCTTAAAGCTCAACATTCAGAAAACGAAGATCATGGCATCTGGTCCCATCACTTCATGGCAAATAAATGGGGAAACAGTGGAAACAGTGGCTGAATCTTTGTTTGGGTTCCAGAATCACTGCAGATGGTGACTGCAGCCATGAAATTAAAAGACGCTTACTCCTTGGAAGAAAAGTTATAAACAACCTAGACAGCATATTAAAAAGCAGAGATATTACTTTGTCAACAAAGGTTTGTCTAGTAGTCAAGGCTATGGTTTTTCCAGTGGTCATGTATGGATGTGAGAGTTGGACTATAAAGAAAGCTGATTACCGAAGAATTGATGCTTTTGAACTGTGGTGTTGGAGAAGACTCTTGAGAGTCCCTTGGACTGCAAGGAGATCCAACCAGTCCATCCTAAAGGAGATCAGTCCTGAGTGTTCATTGGAAGGACTGATGTTGAAGCTGAAACTCCAATACCTTGGCTGCCTCATGAGAAAAGCTGACTCATTTGAAAAGACTGATGCTGGGAAAGATTGAGGGCAGGAGGAGAAGGGGACGACAGAGGATGAGATGGTTGGATGGCATCACCGACTCAATGGACATGAGTTTGGGTAAACTCCAGGAGTTGGTGATGGACAGGAAGGCCTGGCGTGCTGCAGTCCATGGGGTCGCAAAGAGTCGGACACGACTGAGTGAACTGAACTGAACTTGATGACAACTCTGTAAATGTTGTCATTTACAACATTAAATGTCAATGACAACTCTGAAAATGAGGATTAAGTGAATTAACCATAGAGACCAGTACAATGGCTGATACAGGCTCTATATTGAGAAATGTTAATTCCAGTCTCTATTCCCAGCTCCCTACTCCTCCCTGAGTCCCCTTTGATATCTGCCAAGTGTTTCCTTGGATAGTCCACAGTTTACCAGTACCTCCTCACTCTTAAACACTTGGTTTGTTTCAAATATTTTGCTATTATAAGAGTACTATAGTTACCTTTGTGTACACAGGACTTTGTTTTCCTTTTCTTAAATGATTTTCTGATTGTCCTCTGTTCTTTAAACGTGACTGAATTTGTTAAACTCACATGTATAAGCTAGTCCTCAGTTAACCCTGTCTCAAAGCATTGGAGTTACATTGTTTCAGAGCTTTCACAATAAGGAAATTATTTTGTTAAGTTTCTTTAACTTAGTATCAGAGTTAGTGACATAGGAAAAAAACTTGCAAGTAGTCAGTTAATATACCTTAGGATCAGCTATAAAAATACTTGTTTTAGTTAATTGAGGAAATTCGTTCATGGTTAGGCTTTAAATGATACCAAAGAATTATTTTTTAAATATGTGGTAGAGGTAATTGTGTTAAAAAAAGTCATGTTTGACATTTCAAAATAAAACACAGGTTTAGAAACTCTTTGAGGAAGGTTGTGTCATAATGGAAACAAGCAGCAGCTGTGGGCCTTGAATCAGAAGAGCTCGGTTTGAGTCATAACTGTCTTGGAAAAACAGTACGATTGTGATTCTGGACAAGTTACAATTTTCTCATCCTTCTGTCCTCATCTGAAAAGGAGATCCAGGATCATTGACCTTTCACGTTTGGTGGGAAGAATTAAATAACCTGTATGAAAACAGTTTATAAACTGTCAGTCACATGCAAAACCTTGGCATTTCAGAGCCACCTGTATAGAAATGGTGACATCGCTGGCCTGTACTCATCATGGACGACAGTACCTTGCTCAAGAAGGAGTCATTGATCAGATTTCTAACATAATTGTTGGGGCAGATGCAGACCCTTTCTCTAGCTTCTATTTGCCAGGTAAGAAATACTTGTGGAAATGACAGCCTGTGTTTTGATTCAGAATTAATCTTTGACAGGGGAAGCCAAGAATTGTTTTCTTTAGAGCCAGTTTCCTCTAAATGATGCCCACGGGCCCTTAATGAAGTGGAATTTATTGCTCTGGGAGCCACATGCTGCTGATTCTGATTTTCTAGAAATGTTGCTATTTAGAGCATTAGGATGTTTCCCTTGACCCTCAGCCAAAAGAGTCATAAATAAAACTACCAGAATGACATTTAGAGTATGTTTCACAGATTTGTCAAAGCTTGAGTTGAAGTCTTTAATATAGAATTGTTCTAGTCATTCTATTGTAGGACATGGTTGGTTACTTTTTCTTGAGCACGTTCAGAAATTGAAGGTTTATTTTAGAGAGCCTTGCTTATTTCATTGATGAACATCTCTGTTTAAAATTTTCTTCCTGAAAATGACTCCAGACTTGCCTTCCTCTGATTCCATGGGTCCTCGTTCTCTCTTCTCCTTTTTTCCGATGACAGTGCTTCAGTGTTCAGACTCAGATCAGCTGACACCCTGGGTCTCTGTTCCGTCAGGACCCCACAGATCCTTCAGTATCTTCTCGTGGCCTGTCTGATTTCTGGGCAGCACAGCACCATAACCTTTCTCCGCTTTCTGGCCTGAAGGTTGTTACTGTCCTGAGAAAATGTGGGGCCCACAATCTGTGTTGTCTTCTTTCTCTATTAAAATACATTCTTCTAAATATCTTCAGGGTTTGTGAAGTTCTTTGGAAACCTGGCCATAATGGATAGTCCTCAACAGATCTGTGAGCGTTATCCTATCTTTATGGAAAAGGTCTTTGAAATGACAGAAAGTCAAGACCCCACCATGATTGGTGTAGCAGTGGACACGATTGGAATTCTGGGATCCAATGTTGAAGGAAAACAAGTTTTACAGAAAACAGGTTGGTATGACTTGTTTTGGTTTTCTTTAAGGCGCTCTTTTTTTAAAAATAAGAATTATTTGCTGCTATGCTTAAGTTCGTTGTAGAAGCTGCTTTTATAGGACAGTCTTCTTACCATGACCTGCGACTAACCCCTAAAAAGTCTCATAATTATTACTGAATTTTTTTTTTAGCTTGGCTGGATCAAATACTGTTTCCCTTCTACATCTTCTTAAGTAGTATTCATGGTACAGAGACTGTAGTCTGGAGTCAGAAAGACTTGGCTTTATGTCCCAGTTCTAACATTGACGTAGCTTTTTCAGCTTCTCGTACTCACTTCACTGCTCGCGGCTTCATTTTCCTCATATATAAAAACAGCATAACAGCTGTTAATATTTCTCAGGGTTGTTCATATTTAATGAAAAGACACGTTTGTTTAATATTTATATGTCAAGGAAGGTAAACAATAATATGTTACAAGATTTTATGCCAAGAGTGATACTTTCTTGGCACATCCCTGGGTGTCTTGCAGGTACTGTGAATTCCACACACACAAAAGATGCACAACACTGTTAAAGCCCTTGTGAAATGGGTATCTTGCAGGTACTGTGAATTCCACACACACAAAAGATGCACAACACTGTTAAAGCCCTTGTGAAATAGATGTTAAAAATTATTAGTACATGTGCTGTTGTGTTTCATAGCTAGTATCCATGTTATATGTCCTTTTCTAGGTGCTTGTACCTGTAACATACAATCCTGCTACAATAGTGCAGAGAACACACTGCTGTCACTCTCATTTTACAGATAAAGTAGCTGAAACTCAGAGAAGTTGAGAAAAGTTTTTCAGATCATTCAGATTGTGGGGCAGCTGCTACTCAAATCCAGGTCCATTGATCCCAGATCTCTGTACTTTTATTGCATTATGAGATCTCATTGTTCACTTAACACCCATTAGGATGGCTATTGTATTGTTGTTTTTTTAAACAAAATGAGTATTGACAAAATACCAAGGATGTGAAAAATGGGAAGCGTGTGCACATCTGGTGGGAATATAGAATGGTGCAGCTGCTGTGGAAACTATGGTGGTTCCTCAGAAAACTAAACCTGGAATTACCATATGACCCAGCGATGCCACTTCTAGGTATATACACCCAAAAGAATTGAGAGCAGGGACTTAAATAGATACACCTGTGCTCATTAATAGCATTGCTCACAGTAACCACAAAGGGTAGAAACAAGGCACTGATGAATGAGCAGATAAACAGACGTGGTGCATACACATCCAAAGGAGAGTCATTCAGTCTTTAAGAGGAATGCAGTTCTGACACCTACTGCAGCACGGGGAACCTTGAAGATACAGTGCTGAGTGAAATAAGCCAGCACAAAAGACAAATTCTGTGTGATTCCACTTACACAGCGTACCTGGAATAGTCAGATCACAGAGACAGAAAGTGGAATAGTGGTTACCAGGGGACATGGGGCAGCGGGGAAAGGGAAGTTGTTATTTAATGAGTGCAGTTTGAGGTGATAATAAAGCTCTAGAGGTGGGTGGGATAATGGTTGCACAACAATGTGAATGTATCCTTTTAAAAATGGATAAAGTGATAAATTTTATGTTACATGTATTTTACCACAATAAAAAGTATCTTGTTTTTCTTCACAGGAACTCGCTTTGAACGCTTGCTCATGAAAATAGGATATCAAGCGAAGAATGCCTCAACAGAGCTCAAGATTAGATGTTTGGATGCGTTGTCATCTCTTTTTTACTTACCAGTAAGTGGTTTGGGAAATTAACAAAGGACAGTGGAATATTTGGGGGAGAATGAATCTGTATAATACTAGTTAACTTACTCTAAATTTCGACCAAATAAATGCCATCTTTCTCACTCTTAGTGAAAGAAGATATCCTTCATTATATGACTAGTGACATTTTTTAAGTTAAAGTGGAATCATAGAGTATTAGAGCTGGAGAGGACCCTAGAGATTGCTTAATCAACCCCATCAAAACAAAATTAAAAAGCAAGCCAAAACAAATCTGGGGAAGTCAGGGCTGTGTTTGGGGAAGAGTGCTCCAGACTTGGCAGAGACCACACAGCTGGTTGATGGCAGGGTGTGATCTGAACCCAGGTCTCCTCACTCCTAATGTCTTGAGATTTTCCTTTTGCTTCATGTAGCCTGAGCAGCAGACTGACGACCTCCTGAGGATGACAGAGTCCTGGTTTTCTTCTTTATCTCGGGACCCACTGGAGCTCTTCCGTGGCATCAGTAATCAACCCTTTCCTGAACTACACTGTGCTGCCTTAAAAGTGTTCACGGTAGGCAGCCTCTTCTGTTCCAGAGGCCCTTCTGGGACTCTGCTCCTTCAGCACTTGAGTACTTACAGTAAGCCCATAAGTTTCTGCCCCCTGCTGTTAGCGCAGACTAATGAGGGAGACAAATGTGTGAACAGATGGTTTCAGTGAAAGCTATTAGGTGCTGTGGCAAATGTTTGGGGGTGCTCAGGGATCACAGAATTAACTCCAGATTCCTTACCTGCCATCAAGCAAGCCCTTACTGTCCTAGCCCTGGTCTTCCCACAGCCTAATTTCCTGCCATTCCCTTTTGGTCCTGGATGCTCTGGTGACAAAGAGACTGCTCCCATCATATCTCTGGACCTTCATGTATTCTCTGCTGCTGCTGCTGCTAAGTCGCTTCAGTCGTGTCCGACTCTGTGCGACCCCAGAGACGGCAGCCCACCAGGCTCCCCTGTCCCTGGGATTCTCCAGGCAAGAACACTGGAGTGGGTTGCCATTTCCTTCTCCAATGCATGAAGTAAAAAGTGAAAGTGAAGTCACTCAGTCGTGTCCGACCCTTAGCAACCCCATGGACTGCAGCCCAGCAGGCTCCTCCGTCCACGGGTTTTCCAGGCAGGAGTGCTGGGGTGGGCGCCATCGCCTTCTCCACATTCTCTGCAGGCAGCACTCTTCCCTGACTCTGCTTGTTAACTTCTATTTATTCTTCCAAGGGCTAGCTCAGATATCTTTTCAGCAAGCTTTGCCCAAACTCATAAGGTTGACTTCAGCAGTGCTGACTTTCCTACTTTGCATTTCCTAATTTATTCAGCAAATATTTATTGAGCTTCTGTGTTAGGTTCTGGGGATGTAACAGTGAACAAAATAGACAAGGCCTTCCTTTCGTGTAGCTCCCTGTCTGTGGAGGGACCTGGGCAGTAAATACATAGTTAATTGTAATAGTTGTGGTGAGGGTTATGCCTCTGTGTTTTATTTATTACACTTGTTGAAAATGTTTATTTGTTGACCTGTTAACAGAGTTTATTGAAAAATAGGAACCATATCTGATTTAACTTTGTAGCTTCAGCACTTACTGTGGTTCCCTGGGCTGGTGGAAATGTGGTAATACGCCCTTTAGTAATCTTATCAATGGCATCTCAGGTAGCATGCTTGGCCTGGAGAGGGAAGGAATAGGAGAGGGGGCGGCCAGACAGGGAAGGCGTCCTCCAGGATGTGAGACAGTCTGCGTCTTGAAGAACACAGAATACCTGCCAGCTTCAAGAATGCAGTTTTTAGACTGTTTCACTCTTGTTAGTAGCCACTGTGATGGGCACTTTGGCTCTTGCACTGGTATTCTTGTTTTAGTCCCTAAGTCGCGTTTGGCTCTTTTGTGACCCTGTGGACTGTAACTCGCCAGGCCCCTCTGTCCATGGGATTCTCCAGGGCAGAAAACTGAAGCGGGTTGCCATTTCTTTTTCTAGGGGATCTTCCCCACCCAGGGATCTAACCCACATCTCCTTCATTGATGGAGCCACCTGGGAAGCCCATTCTCTATTGCTTTATTTTCCCCTAGTCTTCTACCTTATGCTTCACTTATTCAGCCATAGTTGTAGAAATAATTTTTGATTTACTGGTTGGGGCAGCTGTTTTTATTTCAAACCCCCTATCCTCAAATATTGTTGAACAGGCTGATGATTCTCACACTGAAAGGTTTGTTGTGATGCAGAGTCTCAGCCAGCGGCTCTGGGACACAGCCTGAGATCCTCAGTTTCTAACAAGTTCCCAGCTGATGCTGATGGGCTGCGGAGCACCTTTTGAAGGGAAGAGACAGGCTGTAAACTTGATTGCTCCTTGTTAAAATATAGTAGTGAGGTTTTAAAAAACATTTTTAATTATAAAAGTTGCTTATTCTTTACTTTTAAATTTGGAAAAGATTGAGACGTAGCAGGTTTTTAAAGCACACAGCACACCTGTTTGGTGTGCTTCGTCTCAGTGCTGGTGTCAGCGTTGGTGTTAGAGTCTGTCTGTGTATTGGGGATACGTTGAGACGCACGGTCACACCTTGCTGCCGCGGCCTGACTCACTTCTGCTGCCTCTCGTTCTCAGTGTTTGCACTGTCATGAGTTCAGGGTTTACAAGTGTGTGTGTGATTTCATACTTTTACTGCTTATGCATATATCCTTAAAATACAGTATTTCAAATATTCTTGAACTTTACAAATGCTATCATGCTCTTCATATCATTCTGCAACTTGCTTTTTCTCTTTAGCATTGTTTTTAAGATTTGTCTGTACTAAAAGAGGCAGTTGGAAAGTCATCAGCATTTCATTGTGTAACCGCAATGTGTCATTCTCCAGTAAATGAAGATTTAGATAGCATCTATCACAAATGATGCTACAATGAACATTCTCGAAAATACACTCTTACGCACGTGAATGAGTTTCTTTAGGGTAGTCTTTTCTTCTCTAGTCTTTAATTTTTCCATCGTTGTAATTATGCCATGTGTGTAATTTGGATCTATTTTTTTCATATAACAGATTTACCTATCTTTATAAACATTATTCTTAATATATACTTAATTTTTAATTTTTTATTGCTAGATACCATAATTTACTAACCCATCTTCCCACTATAAGGGATTTATAGTGTACCTTTCACACTGTAATGAGCATGTTTGTATACAAAACTTTAAAAAATATTTTGAGTATTTTCTTAAGTTAGAGTTTTAGGAGGAATTTACTTAGGTAAAAAGTAACATTTTTAATGTTTGTGTTACCAGATTTTTTTCTAAGGTTTGTGCCATTCCATTAACACACCTAACTTCTTAAGGCTCAGAGGAATTGTGTTCTTTTCCCCCTTCCATTTCAGGCCATTGCAAACCAACCCTGGGCTCAGAAGCTTATGTTTAACAGTCCAGGTTTTGTAGAGTATGTGATGGATCGGTCCGTGGAGCATGACAAAGCTTCAAAGGATGCTAAGTATGAACTGGTGAAAGCACTTGCCAATTCCAAGACAATTGCAGAAATCTTTGGGAACCCAAATTACTTGAGGCTCAGAACTTACCTGAGTGAAGGTCCGTACTACGTGAAACCTATTTCCACAACAGCAGTGGAAGGAGCAGAATGACTTCTTCCAGAGCCTAGACCCTTTATTGACCAAAATTTCTCCTAAGGCATTTGACTCCATCTGTATTCTTCAAAACAGAGCTGCTCCCGCCCCCCAGAACTATCATGGAGTGTCTAATGTAACTTTATCACCCACATTTGTTGTCTTTCCGCGTTGAAACTCAATGTAAAACCAGGAAAGCAGGCAGACTTAGTCATAATTGAACCAGATGTTTCTCAGATTCCTTTTACTGCCTTAGTCTCTGCAAGAAGATGGAAGTTTTGTTCTCCTCCCAAAGAAATTTCATGGACTTACTCTCTGTCTTATTTTAAAATTCACTTTAACTAAAATGGAACCAAATTGCTTCTGAATTCTTTTCATCCCTGCCCCCTCACCTTTTTTCGGGTTTTTTTTTGGGGAGAGAGGGTTCCTTTTCTCCCTACTGATTCTACTTTCAAAGTCTTGGATATTTAATGTTCTTTGAAAAACAAGTAATATGCAATCTTAAAATTATGTTCCCTATACTAAGAATAAATTCTTTTAATAAGATCTCTTGATTTTTTGTTACTATTATTCCTTTGAAAAATAAAAAATACATCTTTTGAAGATGTTTCTAGTGTTCCTTGATGCCCTTTTTGCTGTTTATCAATGCATTTTACTCCGTTGTGGTTTTGGGCGGGAGGGAGTGATAACATGCTAAACTGGAAAGGTCCCCAAACTATCATCTTAGTTATTGGTGGTCCTCGTTGTTGAGACCTTTAATTTATGAGGTTCAGGTCAATATTGAGTTGATCAAAGAGAGGGAAACTGACTCCTAATAACCAGGGTCAGAGTGGAAGGCTCCCTTTGCCTAAACCAGGATACTGTCTCACTGATTAACAAAGGATGCACTTGTTTTTC
Organism: Bos mutus; assembly: GCF_027580195.1. Classification (NCBI taxonomy): domain Eukaryota; kingdom Metazoa; phylum Chordata; class Mammalia; order Artiodactyla; family Bovidae; genus Bos; species Bos mutus. Next base: position 2,809,522 of record NC_091624.1, read on the forward strand.
ATTGACAAAAAATGTTCCCACCTGTTTTCTAGTGTTCTGCTCTCTAAATGGCAAAGCAGTCACCAGTCCAGAGGTTTTTATGTGAATATGTTATCGGAGTGTGATGGTTCAGAATGTAGAAATAGGTTTCTTTCAAGCCATGGTGACATAGATAAACCAGCCCTGCTCTGTTACAAAATGATTCTCAAGTGACTGGAATTTTCTTGTCCCAGATTAGTTATCTGTCTTCCACCATCTCTGGTGTCCCTTAGTTCCGTTTGTCCACGCTCCCATACTGGCCATTTTCCTGCTGCTAATACCACGAAATTCCTGCTGTTTTAAGCCACCTAGTTTGTTGCATTCTTTTAGCACCTCTAGGAAACTAACAGAGTACATGGTTGTTGTTTAGTCGCTAAGTCATGTCCAACTCTTGGCAGCCCTGTGGACTGCCAGGCTCCTCTGTCCATGGGATTTCCAAGGCAGCAATACTGGAGTGGGTTGCTATTTCCTTCTTCAGGGATTCTTCCCAACCCAGGATCAAACCCCCGTCTCCTGCATTGGCAGGCAGGTCCTGTACCACTGAACCACGCAGGGAAGCCCAATAGAGTGTCTACATAACATGAGGTGTGTATTTGTTGCATCCCATTTGTAGAACACTGCCTAATTAGGACTTGATGGAAATTGTTTAACCAAGACAGCCAAGTCTTTATGGTAGTGAAATAGTTAGTATATGCTGCTGCTGCTGCTAAGTCACTTCAGTTGTGTCTGACTCTCTGTGATCCCAGAGACGGCAGCCCACCAGGCTCCCCCGTCCCTGGGATTCTCCAGACAAGAACACTGGAGTGGGTTGCCATTTCCTTCTCCAATGCATGCATGCGTGCTAAGTCGCTTCAGTCGTGTCCACCTGTGTGTGACCCCAGGCTCCTCTGTCCACGGGGTTCTCCAGGCAAGAATACTGGAGTGGGTTGCCATTTCCTTCTCCAGGTTAATATATACTAGATAGCTAAAACTTTTAAATGTGATCCCACCATCCAGATTACGAAAAATGTTTCCTGCTTGCAGACAAGATGAACATTTTGTTAAATTCCTTATTTATTATTTCTCTTTAATACTGAGCATTCTAAAAGGTCAGTCACTGCTGTGATCACTGGAGTCATGACAGTTCCATAGAATGTGATTTTTAGAAACCCATTAATTATAAAAATGAAACAAGACTTCTGAGTTACAATTCAATTTTATGTCCTCTCTTTTCTAGACAGAAGGTTTTATTTTGAAGAGAATCACATTACACCAATTTAAATTTCTTAAAATGAGATCTCAATTCAGTGTAGTACATCAGATCAATAAAACACTTTGTACCTTGCTGAGTACAATTAAAGATCCAGAGAAACTACATAAAAACACAAGGAAGGAGGGACATTTTCTGTAACACGGTTGGAGGTAGTTTTAAAAAAACACACTTTGAAGAAAAAGAAATCCTAATCTTCATAAGACATGGCATTATTTTTTATGGTACCCATGTGAAAGCGTTTAAAGCTGTCAAGATACGTCAGAAGTTTGCAGGAAACAAGCCCATAATAGGTTTCAAGCAGCGTACATTCTTTTCCACTGTTAATTTCCTTCCATGCCCGGGGCATTTCAGCATCTGTGGTTTCTGAGGATGTGAAAATGAACTTATAGCAACATCTGTTGTATCTGATGTGCCTTTTCCCAGAAAACCTTGAACTGTGGATGGGTATAAGGCCAATGGACTTAGCACAAATTCCTATGAACACATCAGCAGGCACTATAATGGGTACTTCTTTGAAAACTACATACATCATCCGAGCCGCATCTTGGGACATAACAAAGGCCTCCCTGCTGCAGTAATCTGGGTAGTATTTTTCTGGGTACTGACTGAAAGGGACAAATTCTTGGCTATTAGCGTCTCTGTTGGGCGTATCCTGATGGATAACTCTTCCAACATAGATATCTTCAACGTGTTCTTTCAGATTGAGAAGATAGTCCACCAAGCTTGGTATATTGACAAACATCTCTTCATCAACCTTCAGGACAAACAGGGCATTTGGGCAGAAAGCCACAGCCCACTGCGTCATGGCAATAATCTTCAGAGTCTGGTTCTCAGCACTGTCCAAGAGGATGCCTCCAATTATGTCATTATTCTTTTGGGGCTCTTTGTCTATCTCTTGCTGAGTGGTTACCAAAACAGGCATTCCCAAAGCAAATAGTGTGAGAATGGGGTGCCCTCCGACACTGGTCACGTTACCCCAGGTTTTCCTGATGAGATCCCGCCTTGTTCCATTTTCTGGGCTACTGAATATAAGAGAGAGCAAAAATACACTCTTCCCTTTACACACCTCTGACTGGCTCAGGATATAGTATTTGGAAAGATTGCTTCTCAAGGGCTCCATGTTCAATTTTCTTGCCTTATCCTTAATTTCAAGAATTTTCATATCTACATAAGGCAAAGCATGCAGAAAATATTCTTCCACAAAATCAGCCCCAAAAAGCAAGGCATGAAACAGAATAACATTAAACAGGATGAAACACCACTGGTGAGTCCGAAGTCTGCAGAAAGTCACCTAAATGAAAGAACACATTCATTCGTTCAAGCTCCATCCCCATTTCTGTGTGTACACTCCCGGAACACTGTGTGTACACCTGAAAGTACGTAACAGTACACTATTTTAAGTGTTTATTACTAGTGTTTCTGTTACCTCTCTCACTAGATCTTGGTCCCCTGGACATAATGCCTCTCTCTTCTCCAGTACTACTCATACCCGTATTTAGCACGAAGTGGAAACGGAACAAAATGCTGGCTGTTTTCTTGCTTGGACGAAACCCTACTCACCATACTCAAGGCACCTGTGTTAGACACTGGGGAAACAGGAATCAGACGTAGACACGTGAATATCAAGTAACAGTTGGTGTCATTAGGCTAAAAACTTTTGGGAAATACACAACCGTCCTTTCCAGAACCAGTGTGCTTGGGTCAGTTTCTTCTCTGATTCCAAAGGTCCAGGCTATTTGACAGTGGAGTGGCAGCTTTTGTTGACCACTGCCAATGGCTATGTTCAAACATTTACATTCTTCTAGTAAGAGTTTTCAATTGAATACTGAATTCTGACATTATCTGTTTTGACACTGTCCCCTAATGTCTTTTTCAATATGGGCAGATTCCTGCTATCTGCGCAGAACCTTTTCCGAGATCTAGGACATACCTGATGCCAAGCTTATTCCATCTCATTCAAGGAGATGGAAACTTTCCATCTGGAAGAACATATACAATATAGTATTGCAATATAACAGAGCCAGAGACATTAGAAGAATTTAGTCTCTGTTCATCAGAGCTTCAATCAATAAAGACTCCCATAGTGACACTTAACGTCTTACTGAGCACTGGCTGTGAGCCAGGCCCTGTGCTACACACTTTACATGCCTTAACTCTTTCAGTCTTGCTAATATCCCTTTCAGATAGGTTATCTTCAGACTTAAACTGAGCATCCATGTGGTTAAGGCATTTGCTCAAGATCATTCAGCGAGTAAGAAGAGGGTGAGATAGGGCCATGATATGAACTCAGACCTGTCAGTTTCAAAGCTCACTCTTAACCACTAGAAACTCCCGAAGTCCATCTTTTACTTCCCTATGTCTTTTTAATAAGAAAACAACAACGAAGCAAAACAAATTGCCACAATTATAATCTGAACTCCTTTCCATTTTTTTTCAGTTCATCTGATGATTTACACAAAGAAGAAACTTCAGCCTACTCAAAAGCTTATTCTAGTAGATATAAAATGCTACAGAGATTATAAGAAACTTACCTGCATGTTCTCTGTGAACAATTTGGGGGCTTCGGAAATTATTGAGCCCAGATGCCAAAGTGTGTCCAAATGTATCTCAGGATCACTCAGTCTAACGGCAGTTGAAGTACAGTACCTCGTGCCTGAGACCTTCAGGATAAGGTTTCTTATCAATCAACCTGAGCTTTTGTCCCAGAATACCTTCTATCTAGCTCTATAGGAGAGCAAGCGCTGATCATGTTACAGCTACAGTGAATCCAGAACAAAGAATAGAAAGCAAACCTCTTTAAATGCCTCCAACCTTGTGTGCCTCTTGAAGCTGACCCCTTGTTTTTATATGGAGTTCCTGGTGAAGTATGTGTGGGAGTTGAAAGAACAGTTCACACATACGTCTCCATAGCATCATCACACAGGGAATGTATCTCAAGACACTAAACAGAGTAGTTTCTGCTCCCTGGTACATGCGCGTGCAGGAGATGTGTTAAACATCAGTGGGTCCTTGTCACCCCTGGGGGTGCATTTCTTCATCAGTGGGTCCTTGTCACCCCTGGGGGTGCATTTCTTCATCAGTGGGTCCTTGTCACCCCTGGGGGTGCATTTCTTCATCGGTGGGTCCTTGTCACCCCTGGGGGTGCATTTCATCGGTGGGTCCCTGTCACCCCTGGGGGTGCATTTCTTCATCGGTGGGTCCCTGTCACCCCTGGGGGTGCATTTCTTCATCGGTGGGTCCCTGTCACCCCTGGGGGTGCATTTCTTCATCGGTGGGTCCCTGTCACCCCTGGGGGTGCATTTCTTCATCGGTGGGTCCCTGTCACCCCTGGGGGTGCATTTCTTCATCAGTGGATCCCTGTCACCCCTGGGGCGCCTTTCTTCATCAGTGGATCCCTGTCATCCCTGGGGATGCCTTTCTTCATCGGTGGGTCCTCGTCATCCCTGGGGGTGCCTTTCTTCATCAGTGGGTCCTCGTCACCCCTGGGGGATGCATTTCTTCATCAGTGGGTCCTTGTCATCCCTGGGGGTGCCTTTCTTCATCAGTGGGTCCTCGTCACCCCTGGGGGATGCATTTCTTCATCAGTGGGTCCTTGTCATCCCTGGGGGTACCTTTCTTCATCAGTGGGTCCTCGTCACCCCTGGGGGATGCATTTCTTCATCAGTGGATCCTTGTCACCCCTGAGGGTGCATTTCTTCATCAGTGGGTCCTTGTCATCCCTGGGGATGCATTTCTTCATCAGTGGATCCTTGTCACCCCTGGGGATGCATTTCTTCATCAGTGGATCCTTGTCACCCCTGAGGGTGCATTTCTTCATCAGTGGATCCTTGTCACCCCTGGGGGTGTATTTCTTCATCAGTGGATCCTTGTCATCCCTGGTGGGTACCTTTCTTCATCAGTGGGTCCTTGTCATCCCTGGTGGGTGCATTTCTTCTACCCAAAGAAACTTATGGTGTAGTTTGATACATGTCTCATCAGGAAGGATTTTGAATTCCTAGTGTAGGCCATGTAAGATTGTTCTTAAATCAGTTATGTCATCCATCTACCTCTCCCAGGCAACTTTATCTCAAAATAGAAAACAACCTGTAATCCATTTTAGCCTAAACTGGAAAAACTAAGCATTTGATGTTTGCAATATTTCTATTGTCTCTATGTGTAGAAATTACTCCAAATACCATTTGATCAGCAAGTGTATTAAAGAAAGAAACAACATCCAGCATATTTTTATGTTCCTGTCACAAACAGTTGCACTGAACCTTCTGTTCCTATGCCAGGCTATGTTTCATGTTTCTCTTTTTGCATGTTGATCTTCCTGCCTGCCATTCATAGCAGTTTTTGTAGTTATTTGCCTAGGAATAATTCATTGCATTTTTTAAAAAATTCATTGCCATTTTAAAGCTGGCTGTTTTCTCAACAATCATTGTGGATTCTTGGAGATTTTTTACAAAGTGGGGAATATATATCCTAAAAAAATTCAAATGAGAATTTTTTTACTTATACAAAATTGAATGATTACATGGGTCTTGGATTTCATTAAATACAAATTCCATTTTGCAATTTTCACTTTTTAATGAGCCATAAATTTTGCTCCAGGATATCCTCTGGACTTAAACTGAGACAGTTTGGTTACATTGTCCATGAGAGGTTCATACAATATTATCTCTGGGCCAGCTCCATCTAGAATTTTCAGTTTGATTCAGCAAACTCTTAGGGTATTAGGGTTGAGATCATTTGCTGCAAATAGAAGTGCCTGGTTTTCTTGATTACCTTAGCACTGCCTTCTCTTTCATAAAGCTCACCCAAGCTGACATGTCAACTCAAGTCTTCCTAAATTTTCCTGTAATATCATCATCAGTCACCCGCTGCCTTAGAAGTTCTGTCTTCCTGTTGTCTACCAAACCAAACCAACTCTCTTAAGACCTGACTTTCTGAATTCCATACTTAGTTTCCACCACCACAAAGAATCAACTTTTTATTTCCCACGTGTTCAGTGCCCTAGATGTACTCCGGACGCATGGAGCCTTCGCTCTGCTCTACCACTAACTGCACGTACGACTGTCTGTCATATGAGTAGTTGTTCTTTGGACGCGTCTCTTACATTCCCCCTCTCCTCGTAAAGCGAGCATGAGAAAAAGTGTCGCACAGTCGGTGCAAGATCAGATTGGGTGACGGACATAACTTCACTGGACAATTTGTTTATAACGCCTGGAAGTAAACTTCGGGCCGGGTGCCACAGGTCTAAGGCGTCCGGCGCGTGCTCCGTTTCCCTCTACGATCCTCTGCCCTCACACTTCCGCTTCAAGGCGGGGCCGGAAGTGCAGCCGCGTCCGCTGGGCGCCGCGGGTGGAGGGACGCGCGGAGATGACGCAGGCAGCACCGGAAGCCGCTCCCCTGTGAGGCTGCGGACCCGGAGCGGCGGCCGCCGGTCCAGGTCTGTGTACTAGGCGGGGCCGGGTCGCGGAGGGGGTTGTTTGGCGCCCGCGCCTCTGCTGACCCGCCGCGCCTCGGGCTGTTTGCCTTTCTCTCGCTGCAGGCGCCATGGCTGCGGAGCGGACCCGGCCGCTGCGAGGCTCTGGCGGCCCGAGCGCGCCTAGTTGGTGTGAGCCCGGCGCGAGGTCCCGGGCCCCGGGGCGCTCGCTCAGGTCAGTGCCGCGCGGAACACGGCTCCGGGAGTAGGGGACCTGGGAGCGGCGAACGGGTTGAAGGGATCTGGAGTTGATTTAGAGATGGGAGAATTGAGTGATTGCCTCCTGGAGCCTCAGTTTCCTTAGCTGCGAAATGAGTTAACCATGATGTCCCAGGGCTGTCAATGAGTTTGAAGGATGAAGCAGTGTGGAGAGGCGGTTTATGAAGTACTAAACGCTGTACTAATGTGCGGGACTGCGCCATAATTGTGGGTATGCCATGGAAACAGGTGTGTATGTGGAGAGCTGCTTGCAATAAAGATAGCAAGGTTAATGTTAAATAATGGTGGTAACCAGCATTCTTGTAGGCTTCCACTGTGCGGATACTATGCTAAACGTTTTATGTGCATTATCCCGTTTATTCCTTGTAAAAACACTTGGAGATAATGCTGTTAGTGGTTACCTTTTACCAGTGAGGAAGTTGGGTTGAGATAGGTGAAGTGATTCGCCCAGGGTCACCCAGCAACAAGTGGGGTTGCAAAGCCCTGTTTTAGAAACCCTATTTGTATTCCTTCAAAGCTTTTAAAAATTCATCTTAAAACTGAAGGTGTATATAAACAGATCAGATATTCATACGGTCTTAAATTCATAAAGAGACCTTCACTCCTATTCCTCAACCCTCCAGTATTCTCTGGAAACAACCAGTATTAACCAGCTTCTTGAGTATTCAAAAGATATTTTATGTATATGTAAGTTTATTTAGATAAGCTCAGAGCCTCTGTTCTCTTTAACCCTGGTTGTGCTTGATAAGAAAAGAGAGGGAGGATGAAGCCTCCCTCCCAAAGATAGCAAATGTCTTGTTTTCTCTCTTGATTAGGCCAGGTCCTGAGAGAGGAGAGGTAAACTGCATTCATCATGTTCAGTCAGGAGTGTTTTATCTTTAGTAAGACCTGGAAGTATAAGTTTTGTTTTGCTACTTTGAGAAGGGTTGGGGCTGGGCAAGATATGCCTGCTCCTTCCTGTGAGACCCAGGGAAAGTCACTCCACTTTGGGGGCCGTAAATTTCTTCATTTATTAAGGGCAGTTCTCATACCTTCCACGAGGTCATGAAAATCACATGAGGTAACATCTATGAGTAGTACTCTGGTGTTTCAAACCAGTGCAAAGATGAGAGTTACCTGAGGGAACGTAGGGACTTAATAGCAGAACCAGAGACCAAACCCACGTCTCCCGTCTCCCAGTTTAGGAATCTTTTCACATCCATCTGTTTCGGCGCTTTGTGATTGTTAATACTGAGGGCCAAAGGGCACGTTTTATGTTTAGTCTGAAGTTGGGGTTTGTGGGGGAAGGATGGGACACCATGGAGTGTGGAGAGGGTGGAAAGAGAATGCCTCTCCTGGGAAATCAGCCTCATGTCAGTAACTGCCCTTAATTATAAAATTAAATTCCCAGTAAGTTTGAGCACTTAAGGTTTTTCTTTTTTTCCTGTATATTTTAATCCATTTTAAGAAACATGGGGGTGGGGGATGGGGGAACAGACCAAAAAGAGAAACTGGTAATGTGCTGGGGTTGAAGGGGATGTTACTGGAGCTTTCCTGCCAGGTACTCATAGTGATAAAACTAACAAAAAGTGCCATTTGAGTTACCCTACTGGGCTGTGTTCTAAGCTTGTCCCTACTGTTTGTGATTCATGCAGTGCCCAAGATGAGCTGGCTTCCATTTTGCAGATGACAGAACTGAAGCTCAGAAGTTAGTTGAGTATGTCCATAATCACATAGGAAGTGGCTGAATCTGCGGAAGATTTGGTTGACTTCCAAGCATTTTCCTTCGCCTCAGTCCGCCTCTATAGTTAGCTGCCCTTGGCTACCCCGGTAGTGGGAGGCCCACCGCCCTGGAGGCAGCTGCTCCGTTATTGGGACACTCTGATGCTTAAACTCCTCCTTCAGTTGGATTGAAATCTCACTTCCTGAAGTATTCCCTGTGGGGCCTTGTGCTGCCAGTACGTGATATTCCTAGAGGCTCTCTAAGAGTTCAGTTTAGACCTATGACCTTAAGAAAGTTCTCTCCAGAGTCAGTTCATTTTTTAGAGAAACAAAAGCTGATTTAAAAAGAAAAAAAAATAGTGCATTCTGCAAAGCTAATGGGTCCTACTGTATTTTTAAAAGATGCCTTTTTCATGAGAGTGAGAGATGAAGAACTGGATAAGACCTTCCCATAAAGGGTTCAGTAGCTTAAAGGGCAGTCTTTAAGAGTTGGAAGAAAAATTCTTGTTAGGAGAATGTGTAAATCTCAGAAATGCCTGGGTTTTTAAAGGTGCTCAATGGCAAACTCATGCCATAATCTCTGTGGTGTCATGGGTTCATTGATTGGGTGTGCTCTACAATGTCTCTTAGTTATTGGTAATGATACTGTTTTCATGGGTATTATAAATTTGCCTTGTGTCCATTTAAGTAACAGCTCATTGTACACAAATGTCAGTATTCCTAAGATGTGTATGTGGCACACTTGATGTGTGTGGCCGGGCAGATGTGATAGAAGAAGCCCCTCCCCCCACTTCTTCACGGTAAAACATGATTCCTGGGCACGTGTTTTGGTTATATTTTTAATTGGCCAGGATTAATTAGCTGTTGGCAACATTTTGTGACTGTCCACAGAAACTTTTTTCTTGTCTTGCTGTGAATGATTTTTTTAAAGTAAAACTTTTCCAGAAATATTACAGATAAAAGGTTGTTAGGATTCAGAAAAAGGAGGCTTGTTAATCTTGTTGGTGGCTTTTTTTTTGCTGTGCCAAGCAACTTGTGGGACCTTAGTTCCCTGACCAGGGATCAAACCCAGGCCCTCTGGCAGTGAACATGCAGAGTCCTAACCATTGGGCAACCAAGAAATTCCTAGGACACTGTTATCTTGTGTTAAGTTCATATAACTTGCCATGAACTCATTAGTTTTTGGCAGCCAAGTAAATCCTTAAATTAATGAATCCTACCTAGCCCAAACCCTGCTGCTGCTGCTGCTAAGTCGCTTCAGTCGTGTCCGACTCTGTGCGACCCCATAGACGGCAGCCCACCGGGCTCCCCTGTCCGTGGACCCTGAGACTTATTAAAATAAGTCCATTCACTATTCGATAACATTAGACACCAGATGATGTGATTAGAAGTGGTTTGTTTGCTTTAACTGCTTTTTGTCTGATAACAAATGTTCCTGCCACGTTTGATGTTGGGAAATTAATGAAAATGATCTTTACATACCTTAATATTAATGAAGTTGGACAGTGAGATCTGACTATTTGTGTAAACCTGGTAAATGATCATGGCATCTCGTCCCATCACTTCATGGCAAATAGATGGGGAAGCAGTGGAAACAGTGATGTTATTTTCTCGGGCTCCAGAATCACTGCAGATAGTGACTGCAGCCATGAAATTAAAAGACACTTGCTCCTTGGAAGAAAAGCTACGACAAACCTAAACAGCATGTTAAAAAGCAGAGACGTTACTTTGCTGACAAAGGTCCATCTAGTCAAAGCTTTGGTTTTTCCAGTAGTCATGTATGGATGTGAGAGTTGGACCATAAAGAAAACTGAGCGCTGAAGAATTCATACTTTTGAACTGTGGTGTTGGAAAAGGCTCTTAAGAGTCTCTTGGACTGCAGGGAGTTCCAGCCAGTCAATCCTAAAGGACATCAGTACTGAATATTCATTGGAAGGACTGATGCTGAAGCTGAAGCTCCAGTCCTTTGGCCACCTGAAGTGAAGAACTGACTCACTGGAAAAGACCCTGATGCTGGGAAAGATTGAAAGCAGGAGGAAAAGGGGACGACAGAGGATGAGATGGTTGGATGGCTTCATCAACTCAATGGACATGAGATCGAGCAAGCTCCGGGAGTTGGTGATGGACAGGGAAGCCTGGTGTGCTTCTATCCATGGGGTTGCAAAGAGTCCGACACAACTAAGTGACTGAACTGATAAATGAATTTATTTTCCTCTTTCATGTTAATTTGGACATTAGGTTTTTAAATTAGTATGACAGTATGATGGGAAACTGGTCAGATTACAAGGAAGGTTTGTTTGTTTGTTTTTTAATCATTGAAATGTTCCAACACATGAAAATCTAATTTTAAAAAAACCCCATGTACTTACTGCCCAGCACTAGTATCTATCAACATGGCTGATCTTGGGAAAGATGGTTTTCACAGATTTGCTTTACTTTTTCTTCTCTTCCCATTAGTTTAGTCCCCATTGTTAAGAGTGGGTAGACACTTGGCATAATGTGGATTGATGGATACTTTTATTTTTTGGGGGGAGGGGGGGTTCCAGTTAGCTTTAAAGGGGGAGATGGTATAATCTGATGGACTCAGTGTTCCCAGATCTTATCACCAGGTTGTGATTCTCCTGATGGTAGCTGGCTTCATAAGAGACAACTTGGTGTGTCTGGAAGAGTCCTGATCTTGAGAGCACTGGCTTTCGGTCTGTTATGTTGCTATTTTAATAGCACTGTTGGCTGTAGGCAAATCACTTACCTTCTCTGACCTGCAGCTTCCTCATGTGCTAAGTGAAGGAAATGGTACCTTTCTTTGTGCGTCTTGTAAGCATCAAGATGACTAATTTGTCTTATTTGTGCACACCTCCAGGACCCTCATGGCTCTTGGGGACACGTGAGGTTAAGAGATGTCACCAGCTCATGTTAACCTTGTTAAAACAGACCATGTAAGGCCAGATAAGGCTTTTGGTAATTCATGTTCTAACAGGCAATGCCATAAAGGAAGTGGAAGAACCAGAACACCTGAGCCATATAACTTATTGCATCTGCTTATTTTTCTTCCCCAAACCTTTTTGCCTAAGCATCTATTGCAAAAGCTAGTAGTCAGTTCTGTGATTCCTATAACAGGTCAGGTTATACCTAGCCTGGTAACTGATGTCTCAAGTTACTGGCCTAGAGACTGACTTTCTGGGGGTCACATCCTTGTGCTTATTTTTGTGATTTTCGTGCCCAAATAGAGTGTATTTAAGAAAATGGTGTCATGCTGATTTTGATGGGGTTCTATTATACAGAATACACTGTTTCACAAAGAATGGATACTTTGTAAATCTTCTACTGTGAAGATGCGTAGCTCGTGCTAGACTTCAGGAGGATTGAGGCACACACCAGAAGTACTTTCACTGAGTTATGTCTTGGAGGTCATGATTTGTTAAAGTATGTTTTCTCAAATGTTTTCTTCTGTGCCATGGAAATTATTTCCGATAAATACAATGTATTAACTGTAAAGTTGTAATGTAACTAAGCTCTAAAGTTGTAACAGTTTTTTGCACTAATTTTTAATACTTCATTTGTTAGCAGTCTTGCTTGAACCGTCTTTTTGAGCAGAACTAATACAATATTTTGATGTGCCACAGGTAAATTTTTCCATAACCTTATGGAGAGAAAGGACTTTGAGACATGGCTTGATAACATTTCTGTTACATTTCTTTCTCTGACGGACTTGCAGAAAAATGAAACTCTGGATCACCTGATTAGTCTGAGTGGGGCAGTCCAGCTCAGACACCTCTCCAATAACCTGGAGACTCTGCTCAAGCGGGACTTCCTCAAACTCCTTCCCCTGGAGCTCAGTTTTTATTTGTTAAAATGGCTCGACCCTCAGACGTTACTCACATGCTGCCTCGTCTCTAAACAGTGGAATAAGGTGATAAGTGCCTGCACGGAGGTGTGGCAGACCGCCTGTAAAAGTCTGGGCTGGCAGATAGATGATTCTGTTCAGGACGCTTTGCACTGGAAGAAGGTTTATTTGAAGGCTATTCTGAGAATGAAGCAACTGGAGGACCATGAAGCCTTTGAGACCTCATCTTTAATTGGACACAGTGCCAGAGTGTATGCACTTTACTACAAAGATGGACTTCTGTGTACAGGTAAGAGAGCCTGACTATTTTTTTTTTTTTTTTTAATTTTTGCGTTTTGTGGAGTGTAATCTTACAGAACAAAATACTCCTCAGGCTTGAGAACAGCAGTCGTTAATTATCTGATATATCTATGATGGCATAGATAGATGCTCCATCCCTGACTGGTTCCTCCTCGCCCCACCACCACCCCTTTTTCCTTTTTCACTCTGAGAAGACAATTATTTTTATAAAATTTTATGAGAAGAAAGCTCCAGACATTCTTATAAATGTGATATGAGTCTGAAAGCTCTGACTACGTTTTTCTATGCTTTTTTTCCATATACGGTCCTTCATGTTGGTTAAAAAATTTTTTTTTCTTATTAACAGTAATTTTTGGGGAAAAAAAGCTGTATAAAAATTGCTGTGTGGTCCTAGCAAATAATTCATTTTGAAAGAATTATGAAACCTCTCTGTGTTTGTTTCTTTGTATTTAAAATATACAAAGGGAGCTATTTCTCTTGCTCTAAGATCCTGTGGTTCTGAGAAGAATTTAGAAGAGTTTGGGCATGGGAATGAAAATAGTTGGATATTTTAAAACTCAGCAAGCAGGGCTTCCCTGGTTGCTCAGTGGTAGAGTTCGCCTGCCAGTGCAGGAGATGTGGGTTTGATATCTGAGTCGAGAAGATCCCCTGGATAAGGAAATGGCACCCACTTCAGTATTCTTGCCTGGGAAATCCCATGAACAGAGGAGCCTGGCGGGCTATGGTCCGTTGGGTCGTGAAAGAGTCAGACACGACTTAGCGACTAAACAACAAGAACAACAAGTAGTTAAGTAACTTTTTATTATAAATGTAATGATTAAAGTTAGAATTATGTGCATCTTCCAATTATAATGGGCGTGTGTTTCTGCATATGATGATATAGTTAGTGCCCGTGCGTCAGGCAGTACATGTTGATAGCTGTCGTATGTAATGACTAAGCAGAGTTTAGAATGGCTCGAGGTTCTAGATCACCTTGTCAGATCACAGTGCTATTCACTCCCATCATATATGATATACAGTACTGGGCTTCCCAGTGGTGCAGTGGTAAAGAAGCCGCCTGCCAGCGCAGGAGACACAAATTGATCCCTGGGTCAGGAAGATTCCCCGCAGTAGGAAGTGGCAACCCACTCCAGTATTCCGGCCTGGAAAATCCCATGGACAGAGGAGCCTGACGGGCTGCCGTCTGTGGGATCACAAAGAATCAGAACCAACTCAGCAGCTGAGCGCAGCACCACAGCACAGGGACATTCGTGTGCTTCCTCCAGAGTGATTTCTGACAGACACTGGAGTGTTAGCCACACCACACGGCTGTCATGTGCTGTTTCTTTGTGTAAATGTGTCATCACTTAGCCATTTCCATACTCGTGCGTACTCAGGTTGTTTCTGTTCTTATGGATAGTTTTGTCTGCGTTATTTTTTCCCTTTGGATTATTCATTTGAGGCAGAAGCCTCAGAGCAGAATCACCAGATCCAGAAGTGTGAGTGATTTCATAGGTCCTCTTAGTGCCCTTTGCAGATGTACTGAATTGATGCTATGCCCGCAGCAAAGTCTAGGGTAAACCTGCCTCTCCCTCAGAGGCCTACCATACTCAGTTTAATATTTTCAGTAGTTAAGAGAGAAACGATTTCTGAAGACTGTTTTAAAATTGAATTTCTTTATTCATTGAGGATGTCCATTTTCTTATGTGGTGACATTCTCTGAAATGCTCAACACTTTGTCAGTTTTATAAAATAAACATTTAAGATATTTCATGGTTTTGTCATCCTGAGATTACTTCATGCTCATGTTATTTTCCCTGTCCTATTAAAAGCCTGATTATTGGAACAATATCATCTGTTCTTCTATACCTTGGTATACTTTGCCACCTGTGGTGATGACTTTTCAATATTCTTTTTGCCTCATAATCACTGGCAGGTTTTTTTTTTTTTTAAGATGCCATATTGCCTTTGAATTTGGCACTTACTCACACTTGGATCAATACTGGCAGTTGACTCATTTTCAGAACTAGCTCCAGCTTTTTTTTTTTTTTTTTTAATGTCTTGTTAAAGTTCACTTTTGAAATGCAATAAAACCTTAGTTACTTGGCCCAGAAGTGAATGGAATACATTCACTGAATTCCCTAATTACCTGGGCAGTTAATATCTACAAATGACTGTGGACACAACCCCACATTTTAAGATTATTCTCCGGGTGAGTCTATATGCTGTCTTATTTTTAGTATGATTAAATTCACGGGCTTTGCTTATGGAAAAGTATGCTGTTGAAAATGATTCAAAGCATTTGTTTGAAGCAGCATTCCTGAGACTGTTACTAGCAAGAAATATTTGTTAATAGAATTAAATGTGTTTGTATCATCTTGTCACTTAAGAGCTTGTCTTTTCACCGTTGTTGAATTGGGAAATTCTGAATTTGGCAGTAAACTTAGTGACTCAGATCAGCCCTTAAGCAAGCAGTGGAACAGGATTACCAAAAGGGTTAATAATGCTAACATTAGCACAGTACAGATTGTGTGATTGTATGAGATTGTATGTCTGTTCAGACTTTCAGAAATTCTGCTCATCTCTGAAATGGGAAGAAAGGAATGTATTGTGCTTTGTGCTGTTCATAGATATTTATTTCTGAAATGCCTACTGTGTGACAGGCAGCGTAAGCATGCGAGCAGAATTAGAATTGTTATTTCCTCAAAGAATGTACACGCTGTGGTCAGGAAGGTAACCTGATTGAGCAAAAGTCTGTGTGTGAACTGTGGCTAATAGAAAACGCTGCCATGGGCAGTTGCTGCTCTGCTGCAGTAGATACTTCCTGTGTGGAATTCAGACTCAGAATTGTCAGGTCTGACTTTTCAGGAGAAGCCCCAAGCCTAGGTTTTTGTGAAATAGCCTCATTTTTTAAAAAGTATTAATTTTCTAAGTATTATTCTAATTTTAAAAATATTGTGGTTAGATCATATTCAACCTATAAATGGCTATATTGTGACCTCTGACTTGCAGGCAAACGAGAAAAACAAGAGCTATAAAGGAGGTGTGATCAGATGCTGTATTTAACTAGTTTTGTTGTGGTGAATATTTCAGATTATATACAGATGTCAAATCGTTACATTATACACCTAGAATTAGTACATTGTTGTCTGTCAGTTATATCTTAATTAAAAGAGAGACCAACCCCAAAAATGATGTAGTTGAATTGTATGAGGAAAATAAAGTTATGTAGTTTTTCAAAAGAAGGAATGGTTTCTTCATTTGAGAAAGTAGAGCAGTGTTTATGTTGGGTCTTGAAGAATGTACACATTTTGGAGATGTGAGATGCAGTCAGGGGTTTCCAACAGGAAGAGAAGCATTCTAAAGGCCTGGAGAGGTCCAAGCACGGAGGGGGAAATACCGAAGTCTTAGAACATAAACCGGGACTCTAAGACTCTTAGAATATGATCTGAAGAACTAGGTTTGGGCTGGAGTGCTGTGAACATGTATTTGGACAGTTTCCTGTGAACTCTGAATGATTTGTGAGCAGAAAGTCTGGTTCAGAGCCTTCCACTTCAAAGAAACTAGTGTTTCTTGTTTCTGTCAGACTTGGGTCCTCTTTTTACAAGATTTTACAATATCCCCCTATCATGAATTAAAAGTCATGGAAGCAACTTATCTATACATACACATTTTGGAAATCAATATAATAGCCAAAGTCTGACCCAGAGGAGAAGTAAGAGAACTGTAATTTACAGTAACGTTGAACACAGGCTCCACCGTGGCTGTTCTGGAAGGTGGTAACCAGGTGTCTGCACCTCTGTGTGCTGTCGTCGTGAGCATGGCAGCTGTGAATGGAGAAGGTTGTATTTGTGTCACAGATACCATCCATGACTTGATCTTTTCACATGCTGAACAGCCCTTAGCAGAGTCCCCAGGAAAGAACATCTTTCCTCAGTTTATCTGATGGTTACACTCATAGAAAATTAAGCACACGGTTAACCTGCTCGTGGGCTTTGTACAACAGCAAAAATTGGGCTCAGGTAACTAAGAGTAAGCCTTACACTTAGGAATGTCCGGCAGGACCTTCGGGATGCCCTGCAGAGCACAGGCTGACTCTCTTTGTGCGCTGCAGACGCTGCAGTGTGTCCAGCGTCCCTGGGCTCTGCCGAGTGGAGGCCAGTAATGTCCTCGCTGAGACAGTGAAGCCACCCTGCCGTTTAGATATTAATTCTTCTGATAACTTTTAACAGACAGATCTCGAGCTTCCGAATTAAATTACTAGTCCATTGCAGTTCCGATGAGTTTAAATACAGGATACTAAGGGTAGAGATTTTTGAAAGTAGCAGTTGAATGGAAGAGCAGCTATTGAAATAGAAATGACAGGATTTGGCAGTGAATTGGGTATGTGGCAAGGAATAGGGATATTTCAAAAATGACTGAAGTCTTCTAGCTGCATGTATAAATGCGAAGATAGTACTAGTAAAAGACTAGAAACTGAGGATAAATTCAAGAGGATAGATGGAGTTCCATGTGGGATGAACTGAATCTAATTGGATGTGTAAGTGGAGATTCCCGTAGTACTTGGAAATGCAGGGTGAGAGCTTTCGAGAGTGCTCAGGGCTAGAGAGAATGATTTAGGAGTTAGTCACATCATAGCTGTGGCTGCAAGTGAAATTTTAAAAGGAGAGAGGAAAAAGAATGCACAGAGTGTAGGGTGGATCCTTTAAGTGTGTACCCAGAGAAAGGGGAGAGGCAAAGAGACAGAAGGCTAATAGGGTTTTAAAAAGGAGAATGAAAGGTGCCTGTCTTAAAGAGGCACTAGTAAATGTTTATTCAGTTGGTTAACAGAGTCAAATGACTGGGGTGGTTGGAGAGCTGAGATCTGATTCTGCCAGTAAACGTTTAAACTTAGCTTGATAAGATACCTTACTCTATTTGCGTTGCAGCTCATTTTTCTGCTTACCTTTGTTACCCATGTCTGTAATTTTTACGTCAAAGATTGTTTTCACCCTGTTTTCTGAAGTGAGAGGGCTTTTTTTCCCTTTTCATGTAATGAAAAACATTACTTTCCCACTACTTCCCAGTCACACTGAGCTGCAGTCAGCGCCCCTGTTTGAGGCAGCGCATTCTGACAAGCATTGTCAGTAATTCCTGGATAGTTTTTAGTAGAATGGGTTCCAGGAGTTCTTTATGAATCGATGCTAATGCGTGTTCACATATATTTATATAATAAATAGAGGTATTTAGTAGGTACTTAAATAGTTACATTCCAGGGATTGGTAAACCACAAACCACAGGGGCCAGACCCAGCCGAGTGGAGCAATTGCCCCAGAGACTGTGGCTCAAGAAGACTAGTCTATTTACTGTCCAGTCTTTTATAGAAAAAGTTTGGCTGAGCTCTGGCATAGACTGTTGATGTTTTATTTTTTTGATTGGGGAGAGAGTGCTGATCACTGTATTCATCCTTTAGATTTCAACTTGTTAATATTGAAAAAATTTTTTTAATTTTGTATTTATTCTTATTTATTTATTTTTGGTGGAGCCATGTGGCATGCGAGGTCTTGGTTCCCTGACCAGTGATTGAACCCGTGCCATTGGCATTGGCAGCTCGGAGTCTTAACCACTGGACCAGGGAAGTCCCAAGTTTGGGTATTTTTTAACCCATGAAACTCCTTCTTCACACAGTCCTATACCAAGGCCTGGCTTCACAGCAAATCAGAGTGAACAAATATATGTGAACACCCATTAGGGTCGATACAGTGTGGAGCCAGGCGTGCCTTCTCCTAGGGCGTGTCTGTGGAGCACCTTGATGTTGAGGAGCACAGCCGTAAGCCCAGCAGAACTTCACCTGGGGCGCTTTCTCCTTTCATCCCCTCCTCGTATCTGCTGTGGGCTTTTGTACTGCCCACCACTTTAGAGTTGTTACTGCTTGTTTAGCCTTTCTGTCTTCCTTGGAAGACCAAGCACCATAAGAGCAGGATCCCTGCCTGACATAAAAGTTCTCTAAATATGGGTTGAATGAATGAAGGCGACCCTGTGAAACACTGGCGGTAAATCAGAACCAAGCTCAGTTAGGACCAAACATGTTTTCTTTTCCTGCTTTAGCTTCCTAGAAATACAGTCACAGAATGTTGACTCTGCCAAAAATCTGAGAGGACCTTAAAGGTTATCTGGACCTGTGCTGTCCATCGTGGTAGCCACTCACGAGCACCTGAGATACGGCTAGCTCAACTGAGATGTGAAACAGGAAGTACTTGCTGGATTTTGAAGATTAGAATATAAACTATTTCATTAATTTCTATATTGATTACATTAGCTGATAATGTGTTTTTTTGGCATACTGAGTTAAAAATTAAATTATTTCCTCTTTTTTGTACTTTTTAAAGTAAATATTAGAACAATTTACATTGTGTATGTGGCTTGTCTTATCTTTCTGTCGGATAGTATTCTTAGATCATTGGTCCTCAGTGGTTGCTAATAAGTTCGCCTGGCAAGTTCCATGATTATTGGCTCCTGCCTCAGATGTTCTGAGTTAGAATCTCTGAAGATAAGGCCTAGCATGTATGTCTTGATAAAAGCTCTCCAGTGGATTCTGATGCCTCATATGCCATTGAGAGCCACCAGCCAAGTCTCACCTTTCATTTTATAGAAAGGAAACTGAATCCCTAATTAGTAAAATGACAACAAATAGGGGCTTCATTTCAGTATGCTCTCATAGGGATTTCCCAGGGTGAAATTTCTGCTCTTTCATAACTGATAGATATTTTTCCATTGGCTGAAACAGTGGCTCTTGATCAGTCCTTAAAGGTGGAATTGTACATGGCTTTATTTAGTCATTTAAGTTTTTTGAAAACTGATCAGTTGGTGCTTTTCCAAGATACCATGTCCTTATTACATCAATTACATTTATGTATCTTCAAAATGACTTTCTCTTTGTCAATTCTTAATATTTTTATAAAGGTAAATTGTGAAACATGAATTAATCATTACGATTTTAAATGTGATTTCCCCAGTGGCTCAGTGGTAAAGAATCTGTCTGCAGTGCAGGAGACATGGGTTCAATCCCTGGGTCTGGAACGTCCCCCGGAGGAGGAAATGGCAACCCACTCCAGTATTCTTGCCTGGGAAATGCCGTGGACAGAGGAGCCTGGTGGGCTACAGTCCATTGGGCCACAAAGAGTCAGGCATGACTTGGTTACTAAGCAGTAATGTTGTGAATTGTTACACAGTTTTCATCAGAGGCAGAAGTGAAACCTGTGTTTTATCTTGCATAATCTTAAGAGACTTTACAGGCTCTTTGCTGAATTGTTATGAGTGTCTGGGAATAGTTTATGTCTTGTTTTCTTTGAAGCTCCTTCACACATTTCAGGATGGCTCAAGAAATTAGCAGTTAGCCTTTATAGAAGTTAACCCGTGATCGGGGCTTGTCTTTGACTTGCCTTAGAATGGACATGTTCCAGCCTACAGCTTTACTATTTCAGCATTGTTTGTTTGTTCAGAGTTGTTGGATAATGGACAGGCAGGCAAGTGTGTACATGCAGTGACAGGTAATACCCATCATTTTAAGCTTAAGTCAGAGAGCTCATGATAGCCAGAGATGCAGGGAAATTTACAAGGGACGCACCGAGGGGTGCGCCAGTCTTAACACAGCTCTATAAACTCGAGCGTTTGGGGGAAAGGACTAAGGCTTGGAGTCCGTCCCAGGGCTGCTAGCACTGTTTTGGAGATGCAGAACAGGCTGTGTTCCTCTCTCTCTGCTTTGGTTTTCCCTAGCTATAACGCGGGAGTGCTGGAGGAGGTTAAAGTTCTCCTTTAAGGATGCGATTCTGGGGACTGATGTTACTTCTTTAGTGTTTGTCTTCTTATTAACCTCCCTGTTTTTCTCTTGAAGGGTCAGACGACTTGTCTGCAAAGCTGTGGGATGTGAGCACAGGGCAGTGTGTTTATGGCATCCAGACCCACACTTGTGCTGCGGTGAAGTTTGATGAGCAGAAGCTTGTGACAGGCTCCTTTGACAACACTGTGGCCTGCTGGGAGTGGAGCTCCGGAGCCAGGACCCAGCACTTCCGGGGGCACACGGGGGCGGGTGGGTCGCCTTTCTTCAAGGCTTTCCAGTTACTCTAACTTCGTTGCTTAAGGCCAGGGGCCAAGAATGTGATCCCTCTTTTGTTTTTGTTTTTTTAATGTAATCTGTCATTCCCCTACTTCTTCTTCAGTCAGTACAGTTAATCCCTCACTCAGGTTATTCTTACAGTTGTACCTCGAGCTTTGCTTTTCCGTGGCCCGATTTTTAACTCGAGATGCCTTTGTACCCTTAGGCGAGGAGAGGCAGTTCTTCTTTTCTCCTGTTTCATTTATTTCCTGTTTGCACAGTCGGCCCCCTTTGTTTTGGTCAAATTCCATACCTCCAAATTGAGTAAATGTAAATTCAGTCCACTTTATTTGTAGAGTTAGGACTGGAAATCCTTAGTAGTGACTACACAGATTACATCCAGTTGGAGCTTGGTTGATGATAATCTGACTGCTGAGAGACCAGATGAAAAGGAGGTCCCCGCGTGTTTCCTGATGAGGTTGCAGCAGCCTTAGTCTGTAAAGTGGCCACCTGAATGAAACCTTGTGACCAGAGCATCTCCTCTGCCGCGTCGTATCCTGGAGCTTTGTGCAGCAATCACGTGGTCTAGTTCCCTTCTCCTCCCCCGCCCCCATTACCCACTGCATTAGCCTCTGAGAGTCACAGTCTGTGCTCTTGAGCATCATTTATGAGCGCCATCCTGGACACCTTGAACAGGTTGAGTCTCTCTGCTGTAGGCTTCCAGTAACCTGTGTAACACCTGTCATCCAAGTGAGTCTGGTAACTGGTTCCCCACCAGCCTGTCAGCACTGGAACGGCAGGGATCCCACCTGTCTTATTCACCCTTAGGTCCTGAATTCCTTGCATGGTGCTCAGTAATTCTTTAAATTTAGCTGTTTTATGGCAAAAAAACAACAACAATAAACCCCACCAAATCTGCACCCCCCCCCATTTTGTTTGTCATCCTGTACATTTTTCTTCAGTCTGCTACCACTTGTTTGTGGTAATTAATATTTGAAGATACATGATTTAATATGGAGCTTATGTAGCAAATGAGTGCAGTATTCCACATTGTCAAGGATTGCACCTGTTCCAGGTGAGTTTACACCTGGTTAGCTTAGAGAGCCCTGTTCTAAAAAACTTCCCCCTTACTGTTCCCAGGACACTGCTGTGGCTTTTCCTAACTCCGCGCCTCTGCTGCTCCCTCTACCTGCAGTATTCTCTTTCTTTTCTTGATAAACTCTGCTCATCCTTCAGGGCCCACCTCCAATATCGCCTCTTCCCTGAAGTCCTCCCTGATCCCCCTGGGCAGAGTTAGTCATTCTCCTTGGTGTTTCCCTAGCAAGAGGTAAACATTTACTTTTTTTTGGACTTCCTTCTCTATCCCTCACTTAGTCAGAGTTCCTTAAAGAAAAGAGCAGTGTCTTCATCTCTGCGCCCCTGGTGTCCCTTCAGAGCTTGACGGGCATTTGAACACAAGTACTTGTTATACTCAGGCACTGTCTAGGTGCCAGGGATATAGGTCTGAAGAAGTCAGACAGTTGAGAGAATGGCTCAGTCTGAACTTAAGATCTTCGCTTTGTGTTTCTCATTACCCTGGCTTTTCTTGAGTATGAGTACGCTTGACATTTTATCTTACGCAGTAAATAGTACAAATCTCAGTAGGTCCACCTGTTTTTCTTCTCAGTCCTGAGAAGAAATGCCTGTATCTCCGACACTTGTTTGTCTCTGACTCTGAAGCTAGTACAAATATGAGAGATTGTATATTCCAGGGACTTTCCATCCTTAGGATAATAAGCTATAATACTAAGAATTTTGCAATGGGTATTTTTTTTTAGCAAAAAATTGCTAGTTGAGAAAGCACCCTTCTTACAGTAGTTCTGGTTAAGAAACCACACACTTGGGCACTGGGAAGAATAAGTGTAATTGAACTCTGTCATATGAGACCCTCAGGCAGAGGCGTGTTTAACTGTGTGTGTTGTGTGCACTAGTGTTCAGTGTCGACTACAACGACGAACTGGACATCTTGGTGAGTGGCTCTGCAGACTTCACTGTCAAAGTGTGGGCTTTATCTGCTGGGACGTGCCTGAACACACTCACCGGGCACACAGAGTGGGTCACCAAGGTGAGAAGACTTCTGATGCTGACATCACTCTTGCCGAGGGTGGGGAAGCTGGGGGCGGGTTGGAGGACGGTAGACAGTGACTCATAAGTGTAGATGAGTCATAAGATGGAATAGATGCAACCCCAAGGCATGATGGTGTACAGCAGTGACCAGCATGTGAAAGACGCTCAGTAAATTAGTGAATGAATGGCTATGGACATGGGAGGATGCTCACAACATACTAGGTGGATAGAGGGAGTGAGTAAAACAGGTTATAGCAAAAGCTACCTAGAGTATGATGATAGTTTCTGAATGTGCTTTTGCACCAAAGTGTTGAAGGTGATTATTTCTTGTGAAGTTGTGAGTACTTTTTTCCCTTTAGGATAAGCACGTTTCTTTTTAAATCAGAAAAGCAGTTTTCATTTTGAAAAAGAAAGCTATTGCTGGAAGTGGAACAGAGGGAAATGTGCAGTCTCTTTAAAACACCATTGTGCTGGTCTCTAGCCACTTTTATTCAACGTATAATTGGAAGTTGTAGCCAAAGCAGAAGAAAAAAAGGCATCCATGTTGGAAAGGAAGAGGTAAAACTCTCAGGATTTGCGAATGGATGATAATATTTTGGTGACAGCATCAGAAATCTGTTAGAACTAAAACATGTAAAATTGCAAGATATAAAATCTATATACAAGATCTGTTGCATTTCTGTACACTGATAAAGAACTATCAGAAAAAGAAGTAAAAAAAAAACAGTCCCATGTACAGTTGCATCAAAAAGAATGAAATGCCCTGGGAATAAATTTAGTCAGTGTATAACAGAAAGACCTGTGTATTGAAAACTGTGAGACATTAATGAAGGAAATTGAAGTAGACAAATAAATGGAGAGTTGTTTCACGCTCACAGATTTGAACAGTCAAATGTCCATACTTTCCAAAGCAACCTATAGATTCAGTGCAGTCTGCATCAAAATTCCAATGGTATGTTTCAAGGAAATAAGACAAATAATCCTAAAATTCATACGGAACCATGAAAAAAAAAAAAAAAAAAACCCTTGAAAGGGCACAAAGCTGCAGGCATCATGCTCTCAAACTCTGTGACAAAGACACAGTAATTAAAGCAACGTGATGTTAGCAGCACAGACGCTTAGGTCAGTGGGACCGAATTGAGGGCCCAGAAGTAAACCCTTGTGTCCATGGTCAATTCATTTACGACACAGGAGCCAAGAATATATGATGGAGAATGGACAGTCTCTTCCATGAATTTTGCTGGGAAAACTGAACAGCCACATCAAAAGAATGAAACTGAACCACTGTCTTAAACCGTACATAGAAATTAACTCAAAATTGATTAAAGACTTAACACACCTGAAATCATAAAACTCCTAGAAAACATAGTGAACATCTTGACATAGGTTTTGGCAGTGATTTTTTGAATCTGGCAACAAAAGCAAGAATAAAGTGGGATTGCATCATACTAAAAAGCTGCACAGCAAAGGAAGCCATCAACAAAATTAAGAGGCAATCTACTGAATGGGAGAAAATATTTACAAATCATAGGTCGTGGGCTAATATCCAGAATAGATAAATCATACAACTTAAGAGCAAAAAACCAAACAGTCTAATTAAAAAATGGGCAGAAGATCTGAACAGACATTTTCCCAAAGAAGAGGTATAGATAAATGAAAACAGCGACTAACAAGTAAATGAAAAGATGTTCAACATAATCATCAGGATAATGCAAATGTGAATCGGAACCAAAATGAGACACCACCTCATACCAGTTGGAATGGCTATTACCAAAAAGACAAGAAATAGCACATTGTTGGTGAGGTTGTGGAGAAAAAAGGAACTTTATTCACTTTTGGGGAATGTAGATTGGTGCGGCCACTGTGAAAAACAGTTTGGAGGTTCCTCAAAAAATGAGAAATAGAACTTCCACATGATCCAGCAATTCCCCTTCTGGGTATCTATCCAAAGAAATTGGAAAACTCAGAAAGATGCATGCATCCGCATGTTCACTGCAGTATTATCTGTAATAGTCAAGATACAGAAACAACCAGAGTTGTTCATTGATGGATGGATGTATATGTATATTGAAATATTATTCAGCCATAAAAAAATGAAATCTTACGATTTATGATAAAATGGATGGACCTCAAGGACATTTTGCTAAGAGAAAATCTTGCAAGAAGTGAAACAAAAATTTACAGCATCTTTCAAAGAATATTGTGATATTTTCTAGTTTTAGAGAAAAGAATTGCTGTGAATATCAAAAGCCATGTTAATGGAAATGCCATGGAGAAACACTTCTTGAGCCTACCGTGCTGTTCTGTGAGGGGCTGAGTATATATGAGTGAGCAAAGTAGACCCAGGCCTAACACGAGTGTTAGTCTAGTAGGGGAAATAGTTATTACTCAGTAATTTCACAAATAAATACATAATCTCAAATTGCATTACGTGCTTATGGAGGAGTGTGGTGTTCTCTGAGAAAGTCTAGGAGGTTGTCTGATTCAGTTTGATTGAGGGAAAGCTTTTGGAAAAGGGGCCAAATATGAAGAATAAATTGGAGGTAGCTGTGTACAGAGTAGAGGAGTGTTTCAGAGGGTGCGGTGTGTGCACAGGCCCTGCAGTGGGAAAGAACCCAGAACTTTTGATAACCTGATGCCCTGGAAGACCAGCGGAGCCGAGCTGCAGTTGGGGGAGGTGTGGGAGCGGGAGCCGTCCGGTGTGCTTTACCAGACCTTATTAAGGATTCTGTATGATTCTAAGTGTAGTAGCAAGCCATCGATGAGTTCTGAGCAAGAGTCTGGTGTGATTCATGTTTTAAGAAAATAATTGCTGAGTGAAAGAATGAATTCGAGTGGGGCACAAATGGGGCACAAGCGGATGCTCGGTGGCCAGTTAGGCTTTTGCAGCAAAAGCAAAAGAGACCCCTGGCTTGGACTTGGATGGCGCCAAGGACAGAGAAGGACACATGCGGAGGCTGTGTCTTTGAGGCAAAGCCAGCTGAGCTTACGGGGACAAAGGAGAAAGATGACCAGTGGCTTTTAGATTGGGTGGGGCGGGTGACTGTGTGAGAAGACCAGTAACACCACTGAACTGCATACTGGAAAATGGTTACGATTCTGCATTTTATGTTCTGTGTATTTTACCACAATTAAGACAAAGACTGGAAAGACACATCTGTACTGGGCACATTCAGTTTTAAATAGAAAAGTTACATAAGACAATTTAGTGTTAGTTAAAAAACAGTGGATTTGGAGCTAGGACCTGACTATAATGTCTAGACAAGTGACTCTTCCCTTCAGGGCCTGAGTTTCATCATCTGCTGAGTGTTCTTGTGAACATTAAATGAGGTGATGGGACAGCTCCCCGCAAATTTCATTTGTATCTGCAGCCCAGGCTTCTGAGTGAGTGAGCCTGGCGTCCCTTCTCACTTCATGCTGATTTAATGCTAAAATAACCAGAACCTAGTGTTTACAGATTATCCCAAGTGCTCATGGGATTTTAGCTTCTATTACATTCATTTTCATTGTTCTATTTCATTTTCAGGGCGATTATCTGAGATAATAGGTGCCCCCAACCTCTGTTTTTAAAGATGAGGAAACAGAGATGAAGAATTTAGATGGTCCTGCCCAAGGTTGCAGAGTCAGCATAAGACAGATTCTGGTCGCAAGTAGAATGTCTTTTCTCTTTATGACGCACGTACTTACGAAAACAGGTCATTTGTACCTATTATGTGTATGGATTTTTTAATTTCCTATTCCTTATCATTTTATGACGTCACATTTTCTGATTTTAAAAATCAGTCCTAATGTCTGCTTCCAGACCAAAGCTAAGAGTAAATGCTGCCAATATTAGACACTTTTGGATCCTGCTGGTAGCCTAGAGAATCTAGTTATAATAAAACTCTTAGTAAAGGTTAACTTGAGTTATAGTTAACATAGAGTTATAGATTACCCACATACCATATCATTTGAAGCTCTTTTTCATATTTCACTTAAAAGGGATGTATGTAGTACTAAAAGCGTCTTTCTATAACATGGATATGTATTATTTCTAGGTGGTCTTGCAGAAGTGCAAAGTCAAGTCTCTCTTGCACAGCCCTGGAGACTACATCCTCTTAAGTGCAGACAAATATGAGATCAAGGTGAGGTTTTTTTCCCTTGATTAATTTGCTTCATGAAAGAGTGTGGTACAGGGAAATATTTCAAGGGAGGCAGGAATGTCTTTAGTCTAAGCCCTCTTAAACCCATTGGAAAGAGAATTAATTCATTTTCTCTGTGCTCTAGGCAGTTTCTAACTCTGATTTATAAATGAAGGGGGAAAAATCCACAGAAAAATATCTTCAGTGCATTCTTACCATTTTCTTAAGACATGTATCTCCTGCCCTCCTCCATTCTTAGATATGAAGTATGAAAACATAAACATCTATTTGTATAATAATAAAAGCAATTTGCAAAAAGTTTGCAGAGCACTCCGGCATATATTTTTATTTCATCTTCTAAGATGTTCCATATGGTAGGCACTGTCTTCATTGCAGGAACTTGGGTTCAGAAGAGGTTGAATATTTTACACAAGATTACACAACACATAGGTGCCAAATAAGAATTTGAGCCCCTGCCTCAGCTGTGAAGCCTGTGGTGTCTCCAGTTCACTTCAGTTTGTTTCTAACTTAAGCAGACACAAGCCACATTGTTTAAAAACGGGTTTTTCTCTGGTGATGCGATCTATCATCTTTCCTAACTTTGTTTTATCTGTAGATTTGGCCAATTGGGAGAGAAATTAACTGTAAGTGCTTAAAGACGCTGTCTGTCTCTGAGGACAGAAGTATCTGCCTGCAGCCAAGACTTCATTTTGATGGCAAATACATTGTCTGTAGTTCAGCACTGGGCCTCTACCAGTGGGACTTTGCCAGTTATGATATTCTCAGGTAATATTTCCTTGGGCCTTTACTGTTAATAGTCTGTTGCAGTTTATTAATAAAGACAAAACAGTATTTGGATAAACTAGTTAATAACTTGCTTTGGGGAAATGTTTACTCACATCATCTGTGCTGAAAATCTCAAACAAAAATATTTTACAGGCAGTAATTAAATTAGAAAGAGGTATATGTTAGAACGTAGAGACTCTAGCTTCTAATTCCTCTTATGTGCTGTGTGCTCAGTCACATCTGACTCTTTGAGACCCATGGACCATACATAGCCCACCAGGCTCCTCTGTCCATGGAATTCTCCAGGCAGGAATACTGAAGTGGGTTGTCATTTCCTCCTCCAAGGGATCTTCCCCACCCAAGAATCAAACCCGTGTCTCTTGAGTCTTCTGCATTGGCAGGTGGATTCTTTGCCACTGCACCACCAGACAAGCCCAATCCCACTTCTTAACTCTGAGTTAACTTCCCCTTTCACAATGTCTGGATTCTCCTGCCAGTTTTTCTGGAAAATGGAAGAGTTTGGATGAAAAGATCTTTCAGATTTCCTCTAGTTGTAATATTTTAAGTTCTACTTCCTGGTCATTTGAAACTGTGCATTAAGGAATCAAGTGACCTTCTTTTGACTAGTAGAAAGACAGAGGTACTTAGAGAATGTTACAGCCTGCGGGCTTTCTCTTCACCGAAATAGAGGCCTGTGGACAGTTTTGTGATTCACTGCATAGACCCCTCTGGAGACGGCAGTGTATGGTAGCGTATTGGAGGCTGGGGGAAGCCAGTGCTGTGTGGTGATGAAGAGAACCGACTTTGGTGATAAATAAACCTTGCTTTAAGACCTAGTTCTGTAAGTTTCTTAACCTCTCTGTGCCTCAGTTGTCTCACCTGTAGAGATTAAATTAATTGCCTCTAATGAGGATCAGTCCTAAATGAAATCAGTCCTGAATATTCATTGGAAGGACTGATGCTGAAGCTCAAGCTCCAGTACTTTGGCAACATGATAGAAAGAGCTGACTCATTTGAAAAGACCCTGCTGCTGGGAAAGATTGAAGGCAGGAGGAGAAGGGGATGACAGAGGATGAGACGGTTGGATGGCATCACTGACTCAATGGACATGAGTTTGAGCAAGCTCCGGGAGTTGATGATGGACAGGGTGGCCTGGCGTGCTGCAGTTCATGGGGTCGCAAAGAGTTGGACACAACTGAGCAACTGAACTGAATGGGGATCTAGCTCAGGACCTGACAGTCTGTGTTATTAATACTTCTGAGAAGTCCTACGTAAAGAAACCTGTTTTAATTTGTTTAACCTACTGTACCTCCCACACATTGGCATGGTGCCCTTGCTTGGAGGCATGCCTATTGACAGCCCACAGAATTAGTGTTCCATATCGTGCTTCCCTGGTGGCTCAGATGGTAAAGCGTCTGCCTGCAATGCGGGAGACCCGAGTTTGATTCCTGAGTCTGGAAGATCCCCTGGAAAAGGAAATGGCAATCCACTCCAGCACTCTTGCCTGGAAAATCCCATGGACGGAGGAGCCTGATAGGCTGTAGTACATGGGGTTGCAAGGAGTCGGACACGACTGAGCGACTTCACTCACTCACTCACTCAGTGTGCTTCAGAAAGGACTGCCTGGAGACAAAAATTGAACACTTTATCTTCATTGTTTTTACGTGTGACTGTTTAGAGGTCAACTCGAATGGGATCTGATCCTGCCGGCCAGCAGCTGACGGCCCATCTTTGGTCGTAAAGTTACAGCCTCATCACTGTCTTCCTGGAGTCAGACATACACTGCTACTTTTTTTTTTTTTTCTAACCAGTTAGATTTCCAAGCTATCAGAATAATTTCTAGAAATAATTGATAATTGCACCCTGACGGAACAGATCCTAGAAAACATTGGTCCAAGCTCTTCATTTTACAGGTTGGGGAACTGAAGCTGAGAGAGGTTAGGGGCCTGGCCGAACATCCCACAACTCACCCTAGCCCAGCACCCACCCCACCTCCATCCGTGCATCCGTCCATGGCTGGATCATCCAGTAGACATATGCCCAAGGTAGCAGCAAGCCAGAGAGAAGGAACTTTTGAAAGAACTTGATTCTTTGCAAAGTAAGAAATTCAAGTACAGTTGGCCATGGGTTTTGCACCCACAGATTCAACCAACTGAGGATGGAAAATTTTTTTAATTTTCAAAAAGTTCCAAAGAGCAAAGTTTTGAATTTGCCATGCATCAGCAGCTATTTTCATAGTATTTACATTGTATTAGGTACAAGCAATCTAGAGGTGAATTGAAATACATGGGCGGATATGTAGGTTATATGCAGATACTGCACCTTTCTGCACAAAGGACTTGAGCCCCCATGCATTTGGTATCTGAGAGGGCTCCGCAGCCAGGTCCCCCCAGAGACGACTGTAGTCACCATGGGGAAGTCAGGTCTTTGGTAGTTTACTAATATTTTTGTTTGAATTAAAGTTTGGAAGAGAGGGGTGCTGAGGCAGGGTGGAAGATAGGTGTTGTAATCTTTCTCATGCTTGAAGTCTATAAAGGTTTCATTGAATCCTGCACCTGCTTTTCTCCTGTAAGAATGGCAGGTGGAGTCCAGATTCCAGACGAAAGTTCTGTTAGTTTTTGCTGTTTGGATATACAAACAGGAACTTTTGAAAGAACTTGATTCTTTGCAAAGTAAGAAATTCAAGTACAGTTGGCCATGGGTTTTGCACCCACAGATTCAACCGAGGATGGAAAATTTTTTTTAATTTTCAGAAAGTTCCAAAAAGCAATAAACAGCTGACTACATGCAGATGTTTTAATGGTTGGGAGAAGAGCAACATGGAATGGGGTACTCTGAGACTCTGCCTAGTTTGAGAAGTAAAGGAAAGCTTCTTTGAGGAGGAGGGTCAGGCCAAGCCGTTAAGGGTGAGGAGATGCATCTAGCTAAGTGCTAGGGGTGTGAGTGTGCCGTGAGGATCACGGTAGACCGAGCGTGCAGCCTGCTGAAAGGCCCAGGACCCACCGGAGCCCGGTGCACCTGCGTGACTGAAAGGCCAGTGTGGCAGATGGGAGGACAGTGGGAGCCAGGAAAGGGGTTGAAAGTTCGAATCAGGTGGTAATAGGTGTAAATTTAAGTGTGAGGTTAAATGATTGACAGTGTCCAAAAGCAGAGTGGGGAGACCAGCTGAAAACCCTGGGCGGTAGTGCAGGCAACAGGTGATGTCCTAGATCAGAGCTGTGGCAGTTGAGGTCGCAGTGAATAACTCAGAGGAAAATTTAGGAGGTAAAACCAGTAGACCTTGGTGGTTGGATTTGTGGGTTTAGAGTTGGATGACTGCCACATTTCCTGTCTTGAGTGTCTGGGTGAATGAGCAAGCAAGGAAACAAAGAGAAGCCGGTTTGGCTACGAAGTTTAGTTTTGGACCTGAGGAGTGTGAGGAACAGGTCTTTGTCTTCATGCTGAGTCCCCCTCCCTTCCTGGTCCCAGACTGGAGTCCGATTCTGTGTACGCTCTTTCCCTTTGACCTCCCTGCTGGAGCCCGTCGTGCGGGGCCTCTCATGGATCCTTCACTATCGAAAGGTGATGACTGTGGTGATTCTCTCCATTTCCTCTGGTTAACGTCTGCGCGCACACTCCTTGCTGGTGTCCTTGTTTAGATGTAGAGCAGACGGGATGTCACCTGGGCTCAGGCGGACAGGCGCAGCAGTTTGCACAGCTCTGTCTTGTCGCTCTTTTCCCAGCGCTTCTGAAGAGAACACTGGCGTGTCACCTTACTGAGCGTGCAGAGACTGAGAGCTGCTGTTTTCATTCCTGTGCCTCTTCCGCACGGTCTCTCCCCGCTTGTGCCTTTGTCATCAGTGTTTTATGAACTGCCAGCCTGAGAAGGTTAAAGCTGTCCTCCCTGCTCTCCCAGTTTTCTCTAACTTACTACGAATCTGTTATTATTAAACGTTTATAAATTATTTGGGAAACTTTATATTTTCAGCCTCTGACTGTTTTGAGCGGAACCTGTGTTTGCTGCCTGCAGAGCAGAGCAGCACCAAATCACTTGATTTTCCGCCTTCTTTCTGGGCTTGGGGGGTTCCCCTCGGCCAGTGCAGTCTGCCCTCCACATCTGTGTGCTCTGCATCCACGGCCGTGGAGGGCTAGCCGTACTGTGCCGTTCTATCCAAGGGACGCGAGCATCCTCAGATTCTGATATCTGAGGGGTTCAGGAAGCAAGGGATGGGGATGATGTATAGCAGTTTTTACCCAACGGTAAGAATGGAATGTTAGACTCTCCTTCTGACTAGTAACTAGCTAGTTGTAAAGCCTTAGCCAGAGTATTTACCCTGGCTGTACTTCAGTTTTCACATCTTAGAAATGAAAATATTAAATGAGATAATCTGAAAGATCCTTTCCAGCTTAGATGGGCATTTTATGCTTTTATAAATGTTTGTTTCCTTATATGCCTGTGTTATGTTATTATGAAGGGTTTTTTTCCCACACCTTTTTTCCAAAGTAGGGTGAGTTTTATGTCTTCATATTTTCCTTTTTATAAGAAAGTTCATTTAGTTTTAAATTTGCTTGAATTTTGTATTGTTTTTTTCTTTGACTGCACTGCTCACAGGATGGAGGATCTCACTTCCCGACTGAGTATCGAACCTGCGCCCCCTGCAGTGGCATCTCGGAGCCCTCACCACTGGACCACCAGGAGATTCCCTGTATTGGTCTTAAATGTCTCCAGAAAAGATTACAGCAGCATAACAGATGCACAGTGGCCTTCATGCCTGGTTCACGTCTCTTAACTCTCATCCTTGCAGGGTCATCAAGACTCCTGAGATAGCAAACCTGGCCTTGCTTGGCTTTGGAGACATCTTTGCCCTGCTGTTTGACAACCGCTACCTGTATATCCTGGACTTGCGGACAGAGAGCCTGATTAGCCGCTGGCCTCTCCCCGAGTACAGGAAATCCAAGAGGGGCTCCAGCTTCCTGGCAGGCGAAGCATCCTGGCTGAACGGACTGGATGGGCACAACGACACGGGCTTGGTCTTCGCCACCAGCATGCCCGACCACAGCATCCACCTGGTGTTGTGGAAGGAGCACGGCTGACACTGTGAGCCGCTCCGCCCGCTGACTTCGGGTGCCGGGGCTGCGGGTTTGGGGTGCAGCCTCTGTGGTAGCCGACTGCATGAACCAAAGTTCTCACCTCATGGTATCATCGCGCAGTGCACAATCATGTATCTGTTTGCGGGGGCCAGGGCTTGGGGCGGGGGCTCGTTCTGTTGACACACAGCACAGCAGGCTGGCGGGGTGCACCGCTGGTCCATTTGTCCTTAGTTTGTGGGTCAGTGTGAGAGGCTGCATCTGGGGTTCATCTTTCTTGAATATTGATTTTGAGTAAAGAAATTTAAGTGGCTCATTAATCTGCTAATTGGTTGCCTATAAAAACACAGTCTGTGATTAAAGCTTTTTACCATTGCCTTTTTCTCTGTTGAAATTGAAGCAAAGGTGCTATGATGTTGTTACAGCAACTTTTCTCACGCGGGCTCAGCGTTTACAATAGCCCGTGTTGTAGAGACCACCAAGTCCTGTGACATTCATGCTCTCCGCCAACACCAGTTCTAAAGAGAATGTGTCTGCAGTGCAAATGCAGTTCTATAGATTGATGGTTTGTGACACACTTTGAACCCTAGTTCTTGTCAGAGCCAGGATTGGCCATGTCTGAGCTGCACAAAGTTCCGTAGTCTTTGTTTCTGTGGAACAGGCTGGCCCTGGGTCACCTGCCACCGCCATGACTGCGTAGCGGTGCCATGGTGCAGTGGAAGGCGCCAGGCTGGCAGACCGAACCCTGGCCGTGCTACCCAGGAACCCTCAGCCCAGGAGTGTCGTTCTCGGCCCCGTTTCCTGTCTGTATAGCTAGTTGTTAGGCTGTCGTTTGATTTCTGGGATTCTCTCTGGTCCTGTGTCTGCCAAGCTGTGCAGAAGTTGGTGCTTCAGTTTTGTCTGACTGCTAATTCGTTGTTTCTTGGCATTTGGAGATAATCTGCAAATGAAATCACTGATACAAAGTTGTCATCTCTAAGGAAATCAAACATGCAAAAAAAGAATGGATAAAAGGGAATGTGGAAAATGTTAACACAGTCCACTTTAAAAAATGTAAGCAGTTGGTGGAAGAAGTGCTGAGAGGAGTCGGGGTTCTCTGAAGAAGCAGGGTGCCAGATCAGAGAGAAAGACCCCTGACCCTGACTCTCCTTCCTCCTCTGTCTCTATCTTGACATGTAGCCTCAGGCAGGCTAACTTTCTGTTGAAAAGGAAGGAATTGCGCTAGATGAGGGTTTGCAGACTCGCAGGCCCGGGGAGCCATGCAGATAGCGTGAGTGAGCGCAGCGCTCTGGGCAGGAAGGCGCTGTACCGAGGGACGCGCGTCTGCAGGGCAGTTTCAGAGCCCTGAGCGTCAGGCAGGAATAAGCCCGGTGTTGGCGCAGGTCTTCTGACTTTTCAGCCGGAGGTAGGCATCCAGAACTATATTTGTAATTCCCTAATTTTAAAGATGTGGACAGTGGCTTGGAGTAAAATACAGTGGGCCAGTAACACAGCGAGTCTTCAGGCTGCCAGCTCCATTCCCCACCTTCTCGTTCCTGCAGACTAGACGATGCTGTGATTCAGCAGGGGCAGTGTTTTAATGTAATTGTCACAAACGTTAGGGAGGAAGTCGAGGGAACAAGTGTTGGGAAGAATTCAGGAGTTCCCCATTGTGTGACAGAGGATTCGGGGGGGGGGGGGTTGTTTCATTCACAGACCCACAGGAAAGTATTAATAGTTAGAAGATGAATTTAAGAGCTGGAACCTGAGTGGGAGGCTCTGCCTGGGAATATGAGGGATTCCTTCTTCTTGTTAATTTTGATATTAACCCATTTTTCAGGTAGGAAAAAGGTTGCTGGCAGAGCTGAGAATGATTCAAAGTACAGGGGGGACGCTGCTCTCCCAAATCCTATCACCCTAGAGCCTGACAACGGACCTCTGAATGCTGCAAAGTCAGGGTTTTAGAGAATTGACAGTTGGTTCCAAGGGTGCATTTAGGTAATATCCATGCCGAGACTCTGAGGAAATCAGGGGAAAGAACAAGATCTTCACGCCCCACATCCATCTCACATTGATTTCTGTGGGTGAGCGCTGCTTGGTCCTTTTAAGAAATGGGACTAGGTTCAAAGCTGGACTCTATTGCTCAGGAACCTCAGGAGGCTTTGGGCCACGGTGAGGGGAAATGACTTTTCTCATTTCATCCACCTGGAGCGTGGAACTGAGATCACAGATCTGATGATCACCCGTAGCCCCACCTCACCTTCCAACATACATACACTTGCTTTAAAGAGCACGTGGTTACATAGTCATCTGTGGGGAAAACTTGGAAATGACAGCCCTGAAGCTTGTATGGCACGTCTCCTTCCACTCTTCAGTGGTGAATACCAAAGTTACCATCAAGGCAGCGCAGTGCTCGGAGTCCTGCCTTCACCCCTCTTCACATAGTATTGCGGACCAGAGTCAAAGCGGTGGTTTTCCAGTAGTCACGTACAGATGCGAGAGTCGGACCAGAAATAAGGCTGAGCACCGGAGAACCGATGCTTTGAATTGTGGCGATGGAGAAGACTCTTGCAGTCCCTTGGATAGCAAGGAGGTCCGTCAGTCCTAAAGGAAATCAACCCTGAATATTCATTGGAAAGACTGATGCTGAAGCTGAGGCTCCAATACTTTGGCCACCCAATGCAAAGAGGCAACTCGTTAAGAGAAGACCCTGATGTTGAGAAAGATTGAAGGCAAAAGGAAAAGGGGGCTGAAGAGATAGTTTGATAGCCTCACTAACTCAGTGGACATGATTTTGAGCAAACTCTGGGAGATAGTGGAGGACAGAGGAACCTGGTGTACTGCAGTCCGTGGCGTGGCAAAGAGGTGGACACGACTTAGCTACTGAACAACAGCAGCTTCTATAAAAATGGAAAACTGACTCATCCTTTGGAAAAAAGTAAAGCGAGGTGGGGAGTTGGTGAGCGCAGTGGACGGGGGACTCAGGCTCCTCTCACAGAGTTGGGGCGCTCTTTCCCGCGCACCGACGTCTGCTTCCGTAGCGCGGACGCTAGGGCTTTGCCTTTGCCTCTTCTCTTTGGAGTATTCTCTTTTCTGAAACATTCTCAGGTCATGAGCAGATAGACTCCGTCTTTCTTCACGAGCTTTGGATTTCTCCAGTGACCCTAGTGTGGTGGAAGGTGGGGTGGCTCTCTGCTCGGGTCTGTGGAGGGACACATAAGAACCTGGGGCTCTGGGGGGAGGATGGGGCCCGAGAGAGCTGAGGGGGTGTGAGGTCTCAGCAGAGTTGGTTCCCATTCCAAAGGAAACTGGTTCCCCCAGCAGGCCCCATTATTTGAAGACTGTAAGTGATGTCACAGCTGGGTTTCACCTGACCTCTTAGACCCATCGGAGAAGTAGGAAGAAAGACTTCCTCCAGGGGAGGGGCTCGACTTTGAACAAGTCCCACAGGAAGTGCCCATGTTTGAATGGCTTTTAAGTGGGAGAAGTGGAATACTGCTGTTGGGTTTTAAGGTGTGCACCTCCTTTTTCATAGTTCAAAGTTGCTCTGTTCTGGCCATTGGAAATGCTCAGGAAAACATGAGTGAGGATTACATGATCATGCTAGTATTTGCTCTCAGGAGAGTGTTTACTGCTCTGCATTTGTAAAACATCTTAGGGAGAAAAGAAATAACTTCTGCAAACAGTATTACATTAGTCATGAAGAAATTGTTTCTGTCAGGTGAGGCGTTTCAACTGAGCAGAAGTGGCTGAGGAGAGTGGAGCCCGGCTTGACACGTTGCTTTGGCCAAACCCAGCCAACGGCCTGAAGCCGTGGTCATTGCCCCGGCTTCCGGGGTGCCTAGAGACGGGTCTCCCCACCGTTCCGCTCCTAGCTCTCCGCGCCTCCTCGTCTGGGCCTCTGCCGGGCCCTGGTGTCCCAACCGCTTGCCAGTGTTTGTAGGGAAGTGTGTAGTCAGACTGCTGTCCCGGGAGGCAGCCTGGGCCAGGGCGCACTCTCCCCTTTGCCTTCCGCCCATAGGGTTGTTGGCACAGGGGAGAGGCCCCAGGTCCATCCCCTGGACACAGCCTTCCTGCCTGCTTATGCTGGTGCTTGCCAAGATGTTTAAGATGACCAAGACCCTCTTGAGAATTCTGCAGTCCCTAGATAGAGTGTCTGACGGAGGGGACAGGTTAGCACTCTTGACAGAAATGCCTGCCAGGCACCTTTGTGTCCTGATCTGCAGCTCCTTATGCTTACTCTAGGAAATTGATTTCAGGATAAATCATCAAATGGATTACCAGTTATCTTTGCACCATTCCTTCAGCCTGATCGGGCTGAATGACCACGCTCGGTGCAAAAAGGGGTTTTGCTCTCAAGTTGTTTGAATGTGTTTCCAGTCTCCCCTGTTGCGTAAAACTTGTATTACAGTCTTGACTAGTGTGAACATACTTAATGATTGCAGCTTAAGAAACCCAGCTAACTTCTACTCTTCATGAATGTACTCAAATAAAAATGTGTTTTTGCATATTTAAACCTGGAAATTTATTAATTCAGATGAAAAAAGCTCACCGCTGTTGGTGTCCGTATACTGACATTGTGAACAGACACATTTCATTCATTTAGACTTAGTTCTCTTGATGAGAATGCTCAGGTTGAAACAGGCTGTTCTCACCAACCCAGCACCTATGGCAGCGTGGAACTTTTGTTTCACTTATTTGATGTGTGTTGTGATCTCGGCGGAGTGAGGTGAAGTTTGTTTTGGCGCTGTCTGGGGCGGGGCAGAAGGGATTGCTTAAGCAAATAGTGGAATGACTGCGGAGCAACATGTCTCTGTAAGATGAGAAGTTACTTTCGTGCGTCACAGAAGCATTCTTCACCCGTGAGTGATTGTGCTAACTAGCAATCATTTGTCTCCATACATGAAAGCAGGTTCCCTTGACCAGGCAACATTTGGTTCGCCAAGCCTGAGTTACTGTTTGTACTTGAAAGAAATAAAGCTGCGTTTCCTTAAAAATTGCGTTCTGCCATGAAGACTGCTTGCTTGTCCCGCAGCCCGCCCTGGCCAATTCCAAGGAAGCTTTTCAAAAGCAAGTGTGTTTGAAATGAACTGTTCCTCGAATGATCTAAAGCGACTCTGTTCTGCTACGGTTTCTGTACGTTCTAGAATGTCAGTCCAACAACGTGATGATCTCTGAACGAGGCCCAAGAGTGGAAATAAATTTAAAAGCAAAGTGCAGGGAAGGATTTTGGCGACCTTCGTGAATAGATGGAAATGGGGAGGACGGTGTCTTGATGCAGGTCCGGACCTGGGAATCCTCTCTGGCTCCTCTGAGCCCACCTGAGGATCAGTGCGTCCCCAGGTTGGCTTGTCCTTTCTACTTGATGTAACTGCCTAGGGCCCGTCCCCGTACATGGCCCTGTGCCTAGCCCCCAGCAGGGCCATGCGGGGCCCTTGTGTTTCACAGGTGGGAGGTTGAGGCTTGGGCCCGTCACCATACATGGCCCCGTGCCTAGCCCCCAGCAGGGCCATGCGAGGGCCCTTGTGTTTCACAGGTGGGAGGTTGAGGCTTGAAAGGGTGGCTGGTTGCTTCCAGGAGTAGTAAGTGGGGGGAATGAGGCCTGGTGCTCAGCATTCACAGACACGGGTTTCTCCTACCTTTTCTTGCTTCTCTTCCCATTCTCTCCCTACTTCAGTTTCTTCAGTCCAGACCTGGGCCCCTGCCCAGCCCCCTCACTGCTCGTGTGCCCCTCCCGAGCCACCATGGACTCTGCTGCTGGGGCATTTCCCCCACCACTCCTTGGAGCCCGTGTCTCCTCTGTCCAGCAGCCTTGTACAGTCGCTAAGTCATGTCCGACTGCTCTTGCAGGACTCCCCCACCCCCACCCTCACCGTCCACCGCCACCACTGCGAGAGTCAGTTCCTAGGCAGGTTGATAACGAGTCTAGGGGTCGCCAAGGAGAGAGGGGTCTGGAATTCTCAAGGAGGAAGAAAGGACAAAGTTTTTTTCTTTCTCCACATTCCTTAGGATTATATAACAAAAATGTATCCTGCCTAAGGACAGTCTCTGGATTCAACCTTCTGTTATCTTAAAATGTTGATTATGGGAGTAGACCTGGTCTTTACAAGGATGCATCTCGCCTGAGGACAGTGTTATCTTAAAACGTAAATTATGGGAGTAGGTCTGATGAGGTCTTTACAACCTCCAGATAGTCTTTGGATTATGTAACTTCATTGTTAACACTAGCAAGCGGGTACTCTTTCTACCCCCTTCTGATGCCTATGTCAGAAGCTTTTTCTATCTCCGTTATACTTTAATAAAACTTTATTACACAAAAGCTCTGAGCGATCAAGCCTCGTCTCTGGCCCCGGATTGAATCCTTCTCCAGGGGCCAAGAATCCCGGTGTCTTTGCGTGATTGAACAACAACCTTTCACCACCAGGCTCCTCTGTCCGTGGGATTCTCCAGGCAAGAATACTGGAGTGGGTTTCCATTTCCTTCCCCAGGGGATCTTCCCAGTCCAGGGATCGAACCTGGGTCTTCCATGTTGGCAGACGAATTCTTTACCACTGAGCCTCCTGGGTAGCTCCATCCAACAACCTTGTGACTCCCTGTTATCAGCCAGAGGTGTCTAGGTCTGTCAATGTAGTGTGAGTCCAGCTCATCTCTTCACACAGTCCTTGCTCGCTCTTTGCCTGTCTGTGCAGCTTGGATCTTCCCGCGTCCTCGTGGGGAAGCCCTCTGTGCCGTTCCCACCCGTCCTCAGGCCAGCCTGTAGGGTCCCATTGGCCTCCCATTATGGTTAGTCTGCTGACCAGCATCCCCCCACTGGGCCTGACTCAGTGTTTTGTTCCCGAGTGCTTGTGCAGTTCATTTGGCAGTTCATCACGTGGTACCTTTTGCAGTTGGCAAACCATTAGCTTTTACCCTTGATCTGTACATTTTTTAAAATTTAGGTGAATGCTTTGGCTCTCCAGCAACAATTTAAGATTGAGTTCTTATGTGATGCTCAGTACGGTTAATATTTTAATAAATTTCATGCATTATCTCAGGGGCTATGTGTTATGGAGGGAGATAACTTGAAGATGTCGGAGCACTGAGGTTAAGTGGAAGAGCAGGTACACACAGCCCTCCCTCTTCAGGCTTCCTGCTCTGCCGTGTTCTTTTTCGTTTATTATTAACGTGCAGTTGGTTTACAGTGTTGTACTAATTTCTGCTGCACAGAAAAGTGATTCAGTTATACATATATATACATTTTCCCATATTCTCTCCCATTACAGTTTATCACAGGAGGTTGAGTGTTTCCTGTGCTCAACAACAAGACCTTGTTTTGTGTCTCCTCTGTGTATAATGGTTGGCATCTACTCATCCCAAACCCCCAGTTCATCCTTCTCCCATCCCACTGCCCCTGGCAGCCATGAGTCTGTTCTCCTTATGAGTGTGCTTCTGTCTCGTACATAAGTTCTTTTGTGTTGTATTTTACATTTGCCAGATAAGTGATATCACAGGGTACTTGTCTTTCTCTCTCTGACTTCTTCACTTACTATGATAGTCTCTAGGCCCATCCGTGTGGTGGCTAAAATGATGACTGCATTCTTTTGTATGGCTGTGTGGTATTCCATTGTGGGCGTCTGCCACATCTTTATCCTTTCGTCCATCAGTGGACATTTGGGTTGTTCGCACGTCTTGGCTGTTGTGAGCAGTACTGCTGTGAACGTAGGGTATGTGGTTCTGCCATATTCTATAAACATCCAAAGTGCTCTGAGTACAGCAGAGCAGGACGTTTGATGACCACTCTGTGGTTAGACATGGGGAGTCCTTGCCAGTGTGATGTTCCTCTCCTTTGCATTTTAACGACGTGTTCTTTTCTCTGTGGCAAAGCTCATCCACCAACAGAAACTTTTGGAGAAAATTGCTCAGACTCATTTATCATAATGATCTTTACTCTTTTAATCTTACGCATATATGTGTAGATTTACGTAATCACGAAACATTATTTTGTATTGTGCTGTCGGAATTGTGCTCTGAGTCTTTGCAATTACCATAATACTTTGTAATATTCCTTTATTACATGTAATTTGCTAAACCATTCCTGTTTGGGTGGATAATTGGGTCGTTTCCAATTTTGCTTTTTAGATAATTCTACAGAGAATCCCTTTGTGCATGATTTCCTTAGAACAGGTTCCTAATACATGACTTATTGGTAAAAGCAAAGGAAACTTTTCTTTTTTTATTATTGTTGTTACAGACATGGAAGAGGGCATAAAACACACCATTTATTGAATCATTATAGAGGGAACAGCTGTATAACCACTCTCCAAGTCAAGAAGAGTATTTCTGGCTCCCCAGAAACCTCTTCTGTTTCCAGGAAGTAACAGTTCTATGGTTTTTGCTTCGCGTTTGTCATATGCTTTCCGCATGGGTTAAAGGGCGTTGTCACCTCGCCAGATTGAGTGTACCTGTTTCAACACAGCATCGTCAGTGCTGAGTAGTTACTTTAAACTTTGGCCAATTCAGGAGGTACAGAGAAGGTATCTCAAGGTTGCTTTAATTTCGTCATTTCTTTAACATATGGAGAGATATATATATATATATTTTTAAGTCTTTATGGAATTTTGTACAATACTGCTTCTGTTGTTTATGTTCTGTTTTTTTTGACCACGAGGCATGTGGGGTCTTAGCTCATCGACCAGGGCCCAAACCCACACCTGCTGCATTGAGAGGCAAAGTCTTAACCACTGGACTGTCAGGAAAGTCCCCAGATATTTTTATGTGCGCTTATTTGTATTTCTTCTGAATTCTATTTTCCTCTTTTACCCATCTATTTTTTTTTACATTTTCAAAAACTTGGGAAACATTGAGATGCGTTATAGTCACAAATAAAATTTCAGTGATCCAGGCATCACTAATTTAGAAGTAAGAATTCAACCCAAGACATGCATTGAAATTTTCTGTCCATAAAAAGGATTGATGTCAAGTGAACCTTTCAACAATCACTGTTTATATCCCATTAATTAACATCCAGTGATCCGATGAAGTTGCCCAGTCATGTCTGACTCTTTGTGATTCCTTGGACTATAGCCTACCAGGCTCCTCCGTCCATGGAATTTTCCAAGCAAGAGTCCTGGAGTGGGTTTTTTTTTACATGCTATGTCACAAACTGTGCACTGCCTGTCAAAGTAGGTCTAGTCCCAGTACTTCAGAAGAGGGCCAGCCATCAACCTGTCATCAGTACAGGATACATAGGAATGTCTTTTTTTTTTTTTTGAACACGCCATATGGCACATGGGAACTTAGTTCCCCGACTCGGGATTGAACCTGGGCCCTCTGCGTTGCAAGTGTGCTGTCTTAACCCCTGGGCCACCATGGGAGGCCTAGCACTGACTTTAAACTTTTCCTATTGAAGATGTATAACAGGTGATTAATAGTATTTATAGGAAAATGTGGGCAATCATGAATCAAAAAAATGTTTCCCCAAATGAATGTGTTGAAATTTACAATGAGGAACTAATTCAGAAGGCAACCAGGTGCACCAAGTCCAGACTCTAAGGACGCAGCTG
The DNA here is from genome assembly GCF_027580195.1 of Bos mutus. Taxonomy (NCBI): domain Eukaryota; kingdom Metazoa; phylum Chordata; class Mammalia; order Artiodactyla; family Bovidae; genus Bos; species Bos mutus. The sequence goes on from NC_091624.1 coordinate 2,851,977, forward strand.
TCCTCGTGTGTTACTCGGTGATGCGGAGTCAGGGAGGGGTTGTCGGGCGTGCTTTTTCACTTCAGACCTCTGAGTTCACAGAGGAAATTTTCCGTCTATGAGGTTTTGCAGGAGAGCAACCAGTCCTGAGTTTTGCTAGTTCAGCAGATTTAGCCATGTGAGGTGACTCGAGCTGGTTGATCATTCAAGCCTTAAGGGCACAAAGCTTGAACTCTCTCTCTTTTTTTCTGGCTGCGCTGCTCAGCTTGTGGGATCTTAGTTCCCCAACCAGGGATTGAACATGGGCCACTGCATTGAAAGCTCCAAGTCCTAACCACTGGACTGCCGGGGAATTCCCGCTTGAACTCTGAGACGGAATTGGAAAAACAAAGAACACTTACGAAGAATATTGTGCCAACCTAAGCTGAAAAAACAAGGCATTGTTTTCTCAATTTCTTTTTTCTCCACCATGAGAAGACTCCACCTGTGTCTTGCCAACAGGAAGTGTCTAACTCTTCTCTGCGCCCATATGGCCTGCTGCTGCTAAGTCACTTCAGTCGTGTCCAACTCTGTACGACCCCAGAGATGGCAGCCCACCAGACTCCCCCGCCCCTGGGATTCTCCAGGCAAGAACACTGGAGTGGCTTGCCATTTCCTTCTCCAATGCAGGAAAGTGAAAAGTGAAAGTGAAGTCGCTCAGTTGTGTCCGACCCTCAGCGACCCCATGGACTGCAGCCTTCCGGGCTCCTCCGTCCATGGGGTTTTCCAGGCAAGAGTACTGGAGTGGGGTGCTGTTGCCTTCTCTGCCATATGGTCTAGAACTGGCATAAACTCAGAAGGAGGAGCTGGATGGACTTGTGGGTGAACGGGCCCAGGATTGGTCTACATTGATTCCTATAATCCCGTGTTCCCAAAGTGTGATATCCTTCCAGCACATTCATATTACCTGGGAACTTGGTAAAAATGCAAATTTGGGGGCCACACTGCAGACCTAATGAATCAGAAACTCTGAGGCTGGAGTTGGGCAGGTGGTTCCCATACCTACAAAGGTTGAGAACCATGGCTGTTACCTATCATCTGGCCCGTCATACCACCTAGTGGAATTCTTGGGAATAGCATCTGGAGATGAGTGGAACAGAAATTCTGTTGCTCTTGAATGAAATTGAATTAGACTAAGGGCTTCCTGGTGGCTCAGACGGTAAAGAATCTGCCTGCAATGCAGGAGACCTGGGTTCAATCCCTGGGTCGGGAAGATCCCCTGCAGAAAGGAATGGCTACCCACTCCAGTATTCTTGCCTGGAGAATTCCATGGATAGAGGAGCCTGGTGGGTTATAGTCCATGGGGTTGCAAAGAGTCGGACACACCTGAGTGACTAACACAGCAAGGACTTTCTTGCACTTAAAGTTACAGCCACTCTGAATGAGTTCGAAAACTAGAATTCCCTTTACTTTACATTCAGTTACTGTAAGGCATTTCATGTCAAGACATCAGCGGGCAGACTACATAAACTCCTCCCTTGTTTTATAAATAACCTTTAATTTTGTACAAAATTTCTCTTATCATACACTAGAATACACAGCTATCAAATAGTGCTATGAAGAATAACTTGGGAAATGCAAGAGCAAGGTAAAAAAAGAGAATTTTAAAAGGTGCACACCATGATTCAGTATTTTATAAAAGCCTATAAGGGAGAAGAATCTGAAAAAAAACGTGTGTGTGTGAGAGAGAGAATCACTTTGCTGTACACCTGAAGCTAACACAACATTGTGAATCAACTATACTTCAATTAAAAGAAAAGAAAGTTGTAATCCAAAAATAAAAAATACACGTGGACCTTTCTCAGAAAGATCGATTCTACGCCATTGCAATAAACTAGCCAAGTAGTATTTGCAAAGTTTCTGTGAGAGGTTTTAACCCCAAATCGTGGCTGCCTACTGCTTAAAGTTGCCACTAAACCGAAGAGAACAACTTGCCCATTTAACCTGCCGGAAATGAAATAAAGGAGTCTTGATTGAACAAGATTCTGTTTCTGCGTCTGATGTTATAAATAGGGCCAGGACCCTTCCCCCTGGTTCTGAAGCTGTTTGACAAAATTGACTTTCTCCTCCAAATTGATCAAAGGTTTAGGTCTGCTATAATATGGAGGAAAAAAACCTCTTCCAAGGGAGGGCTGAATCCAATGAGATAATATCTGACTCTTGCAAAACAATTCTTTTGGGTAGAGAATAAAAAGTAATAGAAAACTCTTGGGGCTTACCTGGCAGTCCAGTGGTTAAGACCCTCTGCTTCTGCTGTAAGTGTCATGGGTTCCGTCTCTGGTGGGGGAACTAAGATCCCACATGCCTCACTGTGAGGCCAAAAAAAAAAAAGGCAATAGAAAACTCTCAAACTCTCTAAATGTCTTAGAGATATTCAGGTCCTGATATTTCCACCCCAATTCCTTATTTTAAAAGAATTTAAAAAGTCTAGCCTGGAGGAAGTTAAATGATCTCTGATTTTGGCAAATACCAACGTTAGAAGCTTCTAAAAAGAAATAAGTGCATACGCTCAGTCGTGTCTGACTCTTTGCAACCCCATGGACTGTAGCCACCAGGCTCCCCTGTCCATGGAATTTTCCAGGCAATAGTACTGGCGTGGGTTGGCTTCCTCCTCCAGGGGATCTTCCCCCGCTAGGAATGGAACCCCAGTCTCCTGTGTCTCCTGCACTGGCAGGCAGGTTCCTGACTGCTGTGCTACCTGAGAAGCCCAAAAAGAGCTGTCGGAGGGCTCGAATAGGGCTGTTCATTTCTTAAACTACAGATTTTAAATTCCAGTGGAATGCAAGTGATAACAAATCACTTACCAAAAATGCATATCTGAAAATCAGTTCCGTAAGAGAAGAAATTGTTCAGCTCAGATAATACTAAAGGGATGTTCAGTTCCATTTTTGTTGTTGTTTTTTTTTAAGATGAAGATAAATTCTTCATCAGTAAGCCAATTCAAGTTTTTGGTTTTAACAAGATTGGAGAATAAGTCACATGTACATATTCAGCAAGGACGAAAGACATTTAACCACAGTTTCGGACGTAATGACCAAGAATCAACTACTGACCAAAAATGATGCAGAAATGGCTAATTTTTTTTTCAGTAAAGTTTTGTTCCAAGAAGGTCTCTCATGGGGCTTCTGCTTAAAATGATGGCAAGTTCATCTTGCCTTTATCTTCTCCCTTTCTACCCAGCAGATAGTAAAGGAATTAAAATAAAAAAAACAACAGTATAGAAACACAGAGGGCCAAGGGAGCTGAGGGGGCGGCATCCGTAAAGGTGAGACTGGTGGGGATACTTCCGAGACTGAAAGCAGAAGTGAAAGAAGGAGTGACGATGGCAGTTCATTCAACTGCGCCAGATCCTCGTGCAGGAGGTCAACTCCTAAGAAAGAAACAGCGGTGGCAACACATTGTTTTACAATATGGAGTTAAATGCGGGGGAGGGGCCCGTCAGCTCTGTGGCTCTGGAGAGCAGGCCTCAGAGATGGCAAGGAATAGGGCAGAAACTACTGGTTTTATTCCAAATGTATCGTTTCATTCTAAATGCGTTTATTCTGAGTGTAGAACTATTTTTTCTCTTCAAGCTCTCTATTAATTTTATTGTGACATTATTTAAAATTTTTAACATTAGGGAAGGTAGATTTGGATTTAGCATAAGAAAAACTGCTTAGAGCTATTCCACACGGCAGCAAGAAAAAGGAGCCTGTGTCCCCAGACGTTCAGCACCAGAGTGTCAAAAATGTGGTCAGCAGAATTAGTATGGAGTCACACACCGCTATAGATGTCATCTAATGTTTTGTCCCATCAATATTGGAAAGCTGAGGCTCGGAGAGCTCAGTTTGCCTGAGACCAAGGGGATGCTAGCGAACACAGATCTGTTGATCTGCAAACCAGAGGTTTTCCGATCCATCTTGTGGCTTCCGAATCACGGAAGTGATTTGTTATGCCTTCCTGGGCGTTTGTGCTCCACGGTGTTTCCCTCCAGCACCTGGATGAGATCACGGGATGGTGCGGTCCAGGTAAGCCGTGAAGGTGCCCCTTGGGGAAGCAGGATTGTCCAACGCAGGATGCACCGGGGTGGAACGCTGTTGCGGGTCATGAGAACAGCTCTGGCCCAACTTTCTCTTTGCCCTGGATGCTGGGTCTCGGGCCGGGGCTGCCTTCCCAGGGCTCAGACCAGCTTCTCTGCAGTGGCTGGGACAAGGGGGAGGCGTGACTGCCTCGTATGACTAAGTACTGTCAGATTACACCGGAATGGCGCTCCTGTCTCCTCTTCCACCAGCAATGAGTGAGGGTTTCTATGTTCCCACAATCTTCTCAACATTTGTCATTACCAACTTTTCTAAATTGTCTTTGTTTTTGTTGTTGCCTGCTTAAGGGGCATAAAGGGCTTCCCTGGTGCCTCAGTGGTAAGCAGCCTGCCAAGCAGGAGACATGGGTTCAATCCCTGGATCAGGAAGATCCCCTGGAGAAGGAAATGGCACCCCACTCCAGTATTCTTGCCTGGGAAATCCCATGGACGGAGGAGCTGGTGGGCTATAGTCTGTGCGGTCTCAAAGAGTCGGACACGACTTAGTAACTAAACAAGGAAAACAAGCACAGCAGGTGTGGAGTGACATCGTTGTTGCTTTATTTGTTTTTCTGATGATCAGTGACACTGAGTATCTTTATAAACTGCCTTCCGTGGGCTTTTAGGTTTCCTCTTCTGTGACTTGCCTGCTTCTATGCAATTGTGTGTGATGGTTGTAAAATGTGCCAACGAATTCTTTGATACTCCCCCTTCAAGAAGTGGAGTTTATTTCCACTCCTTATTTCACTGTGCCCTGGAGGTACTCATTGAAGTGATTTGCCTCTGTCCCTGGTTTGCAGAGAGCGTTTAGCATCGTCAGCGTGGCTCAGTCCTTTATCAGATGACTGTTCTGATCAGTTTTTACTTTTTGTAGTGTTCTATCCGTTTCATCTGTGTTTCCAGATTTAACAGTGTATACCTCTTATAACCTGGAGGAGGGCATGGCAACACACTCCAGTATTCTTGTCTGGAGAATCCCCATGGACAGAGTCGCCTGATGGACTACAGTCCGTGGGATCACAAAGAGTCGGCACGACTGAGCGACTAAGCACAGGACAGCACAGCACCTCTTCTAACCCTTTTATGATCTTTTAAATCTGTTGTGTCTACAATAATTTATCCGTTTTGCTTCTTTTTTAGCTTTTGGGTAACGTTTCTCTCTCTCTCTCTCTTTTTTTTTTTTTTTGTCAGTTAGATAATGGTCTATCTATCTTAAGAAACTTTCAATAAACCAGCTTTGGATTTTGTTAATATTCTCCAAGTTGTTCTCTACTGCATCTTAGTATTTCATTCTTTCTTGTTTCTTTGTGTTTGTTCTCTTGGTCTAAGTATTGCTTTAGCTGTGTCCAATTTCAACTTATTGTGTTTTGTTTTATTTATATTTTTAAAACATTGATTAATTAATTTTGGCTGCCCTGGGTCTTGTTGCTGTGAGCAGGCTTTCTCTGGTTGCAGCGAAGTGCGGCTCCCCTTCCTTGTGGTGTGTGGCTTCTCCTTGCAGTGACTTCTCTTGTTGCAGAGCCTAGGATCTTGGCACGAGGGCGTCAGCAGTTGTGGTGCCCGGGCCATGTGGCTCCACGGCACGTGGGATCTTCCTGGGCCAGGGATCGAACCATAGTCCCCCGGACTGGCAGGTGGATTCCCAGCCACTAGACGGTCAGGGAAACCCTGTTGTGTTTTAATTATCAGTCAATTTTTAGTACCTCTTAATTTCCTTTTAAACTCAAGCGTTACTTAATAATTTATTAGTTTCCAAAGATACAGATTTTAATCTATATAGATTTTTTTGTGTGGCCAACATACATAAGTCAATAAATGCAGTGTATATAATGCTAATGGAATGAAGCGAGAAAAATCACATGATCATCTCAATTGATACAGAAAGAAGCATTTGATAAAATCAAACAACCTTTCATGATTAAAAATACAGCAACCAAACACTCAATGAACTGGGAATAGAAAGGAACATCTGCAACATGATAAAAGGCATTTATGAAAAACTCGCAGCTGGGACCTCCCTGGTGGTCCAGTGGATAAGAATCCGCCCGCCAATGCAGGGGACGCGGGTTCAGTCCCTGGTCCCGGAAGATCCCACGTGCTGCAGGGCGACTAAGCCTGAGAGCTGCGTCCACTGGGAGCCCCCACCCCGAGGCCCATCCTTCGCAACAAGAGAAGCCCCCGAAAGGAGGAGTCCAGGCAAAGCAACTGGGGACTAGCACCCCTCGCGGCAACCAGAGAAAGCCGCAGCAAACATCCAGCACAATCAAAAATAAGTGAACTAATTAATTAAAAACCTCAAGGCTAACCTCATACTCGATGGTGAAAGACTGGAAGCTTTTCCCGTAAGGTCAGGAGTAAGACAAAGGCGGCGTGACTCTCCCACTCAGCACAGCAGTGGAAGTTCTAGCCAGAACAGTCAGGGAAAAAATTAAGTAAAAGCCATCTGAACTAGATTTGAAGACTATATCTAGAAATTATATCTAGGAAACCCTAAGGAATTCACTCACCGAAAAAACCTGTTAATGCTAATAAATGAGTTCAAAGTTGCAGGATACAAAGTCAACACATGAAAATCAGTTGTGTTTCTACACGCTAGCAATGAGCAATCTTAAAAGGAAATGAAGAAAACAACTCCATTTACAATAGGAGCTCGACATTTACAACTCAACAACAAAAATTCAAACAATCCAATTAAAAAATGGACAAAATTTGAATAGATATTTCCCCCCAAAAGCTGTTCAAATAGCCAATAGGCACATGAACAGAAGCTCAACATCACTAATCATTAGGGAAATGTAAATTAAAAGCAAAGGGAGACACTATACTCATTAGGATGGCTACTCTCAAAAAGATAAGAAATAACAAGTGTTGATAAATTGCTGGAGAAACTGGAACGTTCAGACTTCTCTGGTAGGAATGTAAAATGATATAGCACCTATGAAAAACACTTTGGTGAGTCCTCAAAAATTTAAACATAGAACCACCATGCTGCTGCTGCTGCTGCTACGTCGCTTTAGTCGTGTCTGACTCTGTGCGACCCCATGGACAGCAGCCCAGCAGGCCCCCCTGTCCCTGGGATTCTCCAGCCAAGAACACTGGAGTGGGTTGCCATTTCCTTCTCCGATGCATGAAAGTGAAAAGTAGAAGTGAAGTCGCTCAGTTGTGTCCGACTCTCAGCGACCCCATGGACTGCAGCCACCAGGCTCCTCCATCCACCATATGACCCAGCAGTTCCACTCTTGTTACTGAAAGGTGTGGGGTCTAGCTGCTCGCTACTCAAAAGCCAAAAATCAGGCCAGGTTGGTGGAAAGGAAAGTTGGCTTTGTTTCAGATGCCAGCAACTGGGGAGGAAGGTGGAATCTGTCCAAGGGCCTACTTCCCTTCCCCTCAACAAGCAGGGGGTGAGAGCTTTTATACACGGAGTTGTCGGGGACGGGGGGTGGGGGGGTACTACATGCAGAAACAGCACAGTCAGCTCTGACAGTCATTTTCAGATTGCTCATCGGTGGTTTGACCAGCGTCATCTTGATTCTTCTAGGTGCAGTTAATCATCAGTTCCAGGGTCCATTTGTTCCCATTTTTTTTTGAGGCCAATTCTTGGAATTGTGGCAGCTCATGTCTAGGGTCCCTTGGACTGCAAGGAGATCCAACCAGTCCATTCATTCTAAAGGAGATCAGCCCTGGGATTTCTTTGGAAGGAATGATACTAAAGCTGAAACTCCAGTACTTTAGCCACCTCATGCAAAGAGTTGACTCATTGGAAAAGACTCTGATGCTGGGAGGGATTGGGGGCAGGAGGAGAAGGGGACGACAGAGGATGAGATGGCTGGATGGCATCACTGACTCAATGGATGTGAGTCTCAGTGAACTCCGGGAGTTGGTGATGGACAGGGAGGCCTGGCATGCTGCGATTCATGTGGTCGAAAAGAGTCGGACACGAATGAGCAACTGAACTGAACTGAACTGATGCCTAGGGTACAGTCTGGTCATCAAGTAGTTAACTTGTTCCACCTGGTGTTTCAGCATCTATAAGACAGTTTACAGGACATGGCTCAGAATATTATGCATAGCCCTTGAGAAGGAACTAAAGGTCCTTGACTATACTTAATGAGTGCTCGACTGTTTTCCTTTATTTCCACATATTCTCATTTCTCTGATTAAACTTAGTCTTTGACTAAAGTTTTTCACAGACAAAAGGCAGGCAGAGGGCGTAGGGGGAGGGCCTCATGGTCCTGTCCTGTGTCACTGTTCTGTAAATACCGAAAAGAGCTGAAAACAGACTCACACAGACACTTGTATGCCAGTACTCGCAGAGCATCATCCACAGAAGCCAAAAGGCAGAGACAGCCTGAAAGTCCATCAACAGAGGAATCCGTGACAAAGCACGGCATACACATACCGTGGAGCAACACTCGGCAGTAAGAGTGAAGCTCCGGTACTGCAGCGTGCACGAACCTTAAACATGAGCTAGGGAAGATGACCCAGACCCCAAGTGGCATATATTATTACACTGATATGAAATATCCAGAAGAAGCAGATTCATAGAGACAGAAAGTAGATTAGAGTTTACTGGAGGCTGGGCATGGAGAAAATGAGAAACTGCTGCTTAATGGATCCAGAGTTTCTGTTGGGGGTGGGGAAAGTTTGGAACTGGGTAATGGTAACGGTTCGGAGAAGGCAGTGGCGCCCCACTCCAGTACTCTTGCCTGGAAAACCCCGTGGATGGGGGAGCCTGGTAGGCTGCAGTCCGTGGGGTCAATAAGAGTCGGACACGACTGAGCGCCTTCACTTTCACTTTTCCCTTTCATGCATTGGAGAAGGCAATGACACCCCACTCCAGTACTCTTGCCTGGAGAATCCCAGGGACAGCGGAGCCTGGTGGGCTGCAGTCCATGGGGTCGCTAAGAGTCGGACACGACTGAGCAACTTCACTTTCACTTTTCACTTTCATGCATTGGAGAAGGAAATGGCAACCCACTCCAGTGTTCTTGCCTGGAGAATCCCAGGGACGGGGGAGCCTGGTGGGCTGCCGTCTCTGGGGTCACACAGAGTCGGACACGACTGAAGCAACTTAGCAGCAGCAGCAGTGGTAATGGTTACACAACACTGCAAATGTGATTAATGCCACCAAACTGTATAATGTGGTTAAAATGGCAGATTATCTTACGTACATTTTACCATCCTAAGAAAAAGTACCAAAACAGCAAGTTATCATCACATATAATTGCAAATCTGATTTTAGAGCTCAGCAGTAAAGGCGTTTAACTCTTTTATTAATTTTTTTAAAAAAAGAAATGCTGCATGAACAGTGCTCTCGATAACATAGAGTTTCTGTGAGCAGTCACAGACATGAACGATCTTGATTTGATCAGTGATTTCGAAGTGGACTCAAGGTGCCAGAGTTTTAGGATTATCTTCACCGGTGTATTTTACTGTTTTTAAATAGGTAAAGAGATTGAGGTACATCCACATGGTGGAATACTGCTCAGTCATAAAAAGGAAGAACTATCAACACATATAATAACGTGGATGAACTTCAGAATTACTATGCTGAGTGAAATAAGCAAAACACGAAAAGACTGTAAACTCTATGATTCTATTTACACAAAATCCTCTATGGGAAACTAACCTGGAGAGACAGAAAGCTGATCAGCAGTTGTCTGGGGATGCAAGTAGACGAAGAGTGGGCTACCAGGGGCAGGAGGACACTGAGGGGAGGGAATGGAGATCTTTATCACCTTACGTCTACAGTGGTGGCTTCACAGATATGTATTTATGTCAAACCTCATCAAATGGAATACTTGCAGCATGTGTATATGTTAATTATACATCATTAAAGTTGTACAAAATCATTTCCTGTTTTGCTTTATGCTTTCCAATGCCTTGTTTTCCTAAGTGTTTTTACCAAGCTTATTCTTGGCCAGTCTCTTCCAATCATCTCACTTCAGATGGTAGATGTTTATCCTCCTTTGACCGAGGCTGCGTTTCTCAGGTGGCTCATTAGTTTGGTCTAGAAGCTCCCGGTCCCCTGGGCAGCAGCTCCTTTGTACAGCAGTGCTTTTAGCGGGAAAGGCTGAAGAGCAAGCTCTAGTCTCTGTCTGTCCCTTCGGGTTTAAGGAGAGAGGAGGGGACACACCTCAGATCACAGAACGCCAGGACCCCCGAATCAGTCCTGATCCCTCTGGTCTAATCCCACCTCTTCTGGTACGGGATTTGCCCTTACATAGTAAGACTGGGCGGAGGCGGCCCCTTGGGACATGGAATCTCTGGTCCCGTTGTTCTCCTCGCTGAGGCTCTCTGCGGTCCTGATACGCTACCTGTGCTGCAGGTTCCTAATGGGAGGGGCAGGCAGTGTTTATCCAAGGTGACCCCTAAGGGAGGCAATATTCGACCTCAAAGGCCTTTCCTCTGGCTTGTCCTTTGTCTGCTCCCTGCGTCAGCCTTTCCTCCAGGCTGCAGGTGCCCCCACACGCCCCGCTACTCACACCAGGTCTGGACAGACCCTGTCTCCCCACAGCCTTCTTATGTTTTATAAGTTCCTCAGCTCCGTCTTTCCATTTTGTTTAAATAATTTGTCCAGAATGGATTTTGAGAGAGAGAAAGAGAAAACCTAGTGTGAGTTTACGACCTTAATAGGGACCCCATCTTTATTTGATTTGATTTAAAACCAGAGGAGGACAGAGGAGCCTGGCAGGCTATCAACGATGGGGTCGCAAAGAGTGGGACACGACTTGGTGACAACAAAAACGACGACAAATACCACTTAATATTCTTTGAACGGGTAGTCCAGATTTGAAAATCACGTTCTGAACATCATAAGAGAACACTACAGGAAATAAGAACTATGGGAAAGTGGAAAGGAGTTTGCTGATGCAGAAGCCAGGAAAACAAAGAACTTTGACACATCTTTTGACAAATTCTTGAGAACTATATCCATTGGAGTTAATATTTTGTGAATGTGAGTGACTGACATCACCCTGTTCTGAGTGATGGGAAAACTTAAATACAAAGCATTCTGCTGCTGCTGCTGCTGCTAAGTCACTTCAGTTGTGTTCCGACTCTGTGTGACCCCACAGACGGCAGCCCACCAGGCTCCCCCATCCCTGGGATTCTCCAGGCAAGAACACTGGAGTGGGTTGCCATTGCCTTCTCCAACAAAGCATTCTACACAAGCTAAAATCAACCAATCCCACTGGCCTCCAGGCTGTATTCTGAGGGTACCTGGTTTTTTGTCCTTTGGAGTCTTTGTTCTGATGGTTCCATTTACCTAAACACACTTTCCAGATCTGTATTGTTTCTGCTCCTTCTCAGTAACTTAGGACTATTCTCAAATTTCACTTTTCTAGACAGTTTTATGACCACTCTGTCCCCTAAACCCCCATGCATGCGTGCTGAGTCACTTCAGTCATGTCTGACTCTTTTTGTGACCCCATGGACTGTGGCCCACCAGGCTCCTCTGTCCATGGACTTCTCCAGGCAAGAATACTGGAGTGAGTTGCCATGCCCTGCTCCAGGGGATCTTCCCACCCAGGGATCGAACCTGAGTCTCTCCCATCTCCTGCACTGGCAGGCGTGTTCTTGGCCACGAGCCACCTGGGAAGCCCCTGACTCCCATGTCCAGTCCCCATTGCAGGTGAAGTCCTCATATGCAATTTTTTTTTTCTTTTTGGCGCTGAAAGTGAAAGTGTTAGTTGCTCAGTTGTGTCCAACTCTCTGCAACCCCATGGACTGTGGCCTGCCAGGCTCCTCTGTGGAATTCTCCAGGCAAGAATACTGGAGTGGTTTGCCATTCCCTTCTCCAGGGGATCTTCCCTACCCAGGGATCGAACCCAGGTCTCCTGCCTTACAGGCAGGTTCTTTACCGTCTGAGCCAGTAGGGCCTGGGGATAATTCCTTTTCTTGGAAGGTTGAAACATAGTTTTCCAGGCTGGAAGCATAGGTTTCCAGGCAGTGGTCCTAAACTCTGGCATAGATACGAAGTATATACAGACTTGCCAGGTGGTGCAGTGAGAAAGAATCTGCCTGAAAATGCAGGAGGCGTGGGTTCGATTCCTGGATTGGGAAGGGCCCCTAGAGTAGGAAATGGCAACCCACTCCAGTATTCTTGCCTGGAAAATTCCACGGACAGAGGAGGCTGGAGGGCTGTATAGTCCATGGGGTTGCAATGAGTTGGACATGACTGAGCACACATTCAGTTACAAAGTATATAAAGATCTTATTAAGAACAGAAGATTCTGACAGCTAATTGCAAGATAAACCTGACAACTGATTAAAAAAAAAAAAAGCAACAGAAGACTCCTGGGCCTCATCCCACTAAATTCAGTAAGTCTGGTTAGGTACAAACTTCTCGAGTCCTGGGCTTTTATTTAGGCTTTGGAATGAATGGGTGTTGGAGGGTGAACCTCTGAGTAGGATACAGGACTCTAGGCTTAAGGGCAGAGAGACATGCATTGGAAAGCAGCTCTGCTACTAATTATCTGTGTAATCTTGGGAAATCCACTTAATCTTTCTGATTCTCAGTTGTCTCATCTATAAAATGGGGTTAGCTATAGCTATCTCATAGTATTGCAGTAAGATTATAAATTGTGCCTAGTTACCATGCATAGCTGTTGGGACCTAACTCAATAAGTGGGGGTTAATACTATTGCAATAACATGGCAGACCAGTGGCTATGAAAACCTATAGTGTATAACAGACTCTCGGCAGTAATTAGTGGTCTTTAAATACTGTGAGACCAGAAGAGGAAGCACCTATTGATTCCCTATTGATTACTAGTAATCTCTATTGATGACTGTAGCCTGCCAGGCTCCAGTAATTGGTATGTTGAAAATGTCATAGCAGGTACTCACAAATAGCTCTTTGTCCTATTTTTAAATATTTATTGATTTATTTGGCTATGCTGGGGCTCAACTGGGACACATGAGATCTTCAAGCTTTGTTGTGGCGTCTTTCATTTGCAGCATGCGGGATCCCATTCCCTGACCAGGAATCGAACCCAGGCCTCCTGCATTGGGAGCGTGGAGTCTTAACCACTGGGCCACCTGGAAAGTCTTGACCAACAGCTTTTAAACGGATGAATGAAGCTCTCATCTCGCTTCTCTGCCAATGTCGGTGTTTGGCTTCCCAGTGCTTATTTCCCTGTCAGCACTAGTTGTGCTGGAAGTTTGGGGTGTGTGTGTGTGTGTTTTATGTTATTTTGAGTCTTCCAGATATCTTTTGTTATGTAGTCACCTCAACATGGAATAAGTTGTTAGAGATCAAATTGTTTTAAAAACGTGAGGGAGTTGTTGCTGAGGATCCATCCTGCTCTGATGTGTTAGGATTCTCTATGGCTAAGAATTGATGTTTTCAAATTGTGGTGCTAGAGAAGATTCTTGAGAGTCCCTTGGACTGCAAGGGATCAAACCTGTCAATCCTAAAGGAAATCAACCCTGAATATTCATTGGAAGGACTGATGCTGAAGCCGAAGCTCCTATACTTTGGCCACCTAATGCTAAGAGCCGACTCATTGGAAAAGACCCCGATGCTGGGAAAGATTGACGGCAAGAGGAGAAGACAGTGGCAGAGGATGAGATGGTTAGATAGCATCACGGACTCCATGAACATGAATTTTAGAAAATTCCAGGAGATAGTAAAGGACAGGGAAGCTGGAGTGCTGCAGTCCATGGCGTTGCAGAGTCAGACTGAACAACAGCATCTGATTCAATGTTTAAGTAACACCTTAATCAGACATAGCAGATGTGCATGTGTACCGAGTCACTTCAGTGGTGTCTGACTCTGCAACCCTATGGACCATAGCCCGCCAGGCTCCTCCGTCCATGGGATTCTCCAGGCAAGAATACTGGGGTGGATTGCCATTTCCTCTTCCAGGGGATTTTCCCAACCCAGGGATCGAACCCACATCTCTTATGTCTCTTACACTGGCAATCAGGTTCTTACCCTAGTGCCACCTGGGAAGCCCAACATGACATACGTTCATTGCAAAAATTTGAAAAATACTAAAGAGAAGAAATAAGGATGTGAAAATCACAGCTTACGCCACTCACCCACAAGAAACACTGTTAACATTTTTGTGAATTTTCTTCAAGCCCTTTTTTATATCTCTGGATAATTTTAAGTGAAACAAAAATTAGAATTAGATACTAAAAGAAATTTTCATGTATTGCACTGTGGGGAAATAATTCTGGTTTACACATGAGTTAACTTGAATTTTATGCTAACTGAAAGAGCCTATAGGTGGCCTATCAAACATATATTGTACATCTGCTTTAATTATTAAAGAAAAGGACACATTGACCAGAAGGAAAGAATGTCACGTTCAAAATAAAAGACTAAATGCCTCTTCCTGGGACACCAATGCTGGTCCTTCCCTGACGATAAGACTCCCTTCCCAGGCGCCAAGGCCGCGCTGAGTCAGCGTGTGTGTGTTGATCTGCTCTTTTTGAAACCTTGAGAGAAATATTTCCCTCACGTGTTTGATGTCCTTTGGTTTTGACAAGACATAAAACTCTGCTGACAACCATGTTTCTCCAGCACAGTTCCTCAGAGTAATCTGAGAGACGGTCTTCCACGCTATAGTCCTCGCTTTGGCTCAAGTAAAACTCTTCTATTATAGATTATCTATTTGTTATTTTCATCAACACAGACTGTATACACTCTTTTGCAATGTGTTTCAGTGTTGTTATATTATCTGATTTTTCATATTATTAATGTTCTACAAAAGCATGATTTTTTTTAGATATCTCATAGCTTTTTTTAATTAATTTTTTATTGAAGCATAGTTGACTTACAATGCTGTTAACTGCTGCTGTACAGCATTGAGATTCAGTTATACACACATATATTCTTTTTCGTATTCTTTTCCCATATGGGTCACCCCAAGATATTTGAGTATAGTTCCCTGTGCTATTCAGTAGGACTTTGTTGTTTACCCACGTAAATCTATATCCACATCTCTGAATTTTCCTCCTTAAATGTGAATAGCCTTTGAGATGGATCACCAAACTGCCCTCCAGAAAAATTGCACACATTTACATTCTCATCAGTAACATTTGAGTGTGATTTTCTCCACTGATTCCCCGTTGTTGGCTACCGTGGTTTAAGAAAAAACTGTGCCTATGTTTCAGATGAAAAATAGTATATCATTTATTTTAATTGTGTTGTTTTATTCCAGTAGAGTGTAAAATTGCATAGACATTATTTTCACAACTTTGCAAAAAGATGTGTACATATCAAATGTGAAAGAAACCTTGGAGAAATGTCAGCAGCTGTGTTATAGGATTATGATATAATTCCATTGTTATAGGCTTTTTTAATTTAAAAAAGCTCTCTAGCTGATCACTATTTCTTTCCCCAAATCCCTCCTCTCCCTCTTCCTGGGCAGAGCAGAGACTCCGTTTCTGAGCCTTGCACCTGGAGGTGGCCGTGATTCAGTTCAGACCATTAGGATATAAAAGGAAGTGATGTGCAAGCTTTCTGAGTCATCTCCATTTAAGCTCCTCATTTTAGGTGTTGGCGCCTTCCTCTTTCCCAAGAGTAGCAACCCAGCTTTGATTAAGCAAATGATGACCCCCTAGGGGACGGCGGAACAGGGAACCCGGTACTGTTCACAGCAGAGTCACCTCATCAACCCAGCCTGCCTCACCTGTTTTTTTTTTTTTTTTTAATAACTTTATTTATGTCTTTATTTTCGGTTGTGCTGGGGCTTCCTTACTGTGCGGGCTTTTCTTTAGCTGAGGCGAGCGGGGCTGCTCCGACTGTGGCGCGCTTCTCGCTGACAGGGTTGCTCTCGTGGAGCCCACAGGGCACATGCGCGTCTGTCTTGGCAGCACGTGGGCTCCATAGCAGTGGCGCACAGGTTAGTTGCTCCGGGCATGTGGGATCTTCCCGGCTCAGCGACTGAGCTCGCGTCTCCTGCCTTGGTCGGTGGATTCTTCGCCGCAGAGCCACCAGGGAAGCCCTGTCTGATCTGTTTTTAAGAGAAATGAATTTCATCATGTTTAGGCCACTCTAGAGTCTTTGCTGTAGCAGCTTAGCTGTGACCCTAACAAACACAACTTCACCCCACCCCAAAAAAAGATTTGGGACAGTTTAGAGGTCAGTTCACAGTTCATGGAGCTGGTTGGAAGCTACCATGCATTGTACAGAATACCATAAAGTATTGGTCTTTTCTATTCCTTCATATAAACTTTGACTTCTCAAAAATTATATATTTAGTATATCTTAAGCTTAGGATGTTTAGAAATAATACCTGTAATCTGTTGTTATTTATTATTATAACCTAAGATATCATAGATAATCAATATAATCTAAGTGTGTTGATAGAACTCAAAAATAACATTTACAGGGAAGGAATGGAGACTTAAAGGACAGACTTGTGAACACAGTGGGGGAAGGAGAGAGTGGGATGAATGGAACAGTCGCAAAGACGTATACACTACCCCGTGTAAGTAGATAGCTGCTGAGAGGTTGCTGTGTGACACAGGCAGCCCAGCCAGGCACCCTGATGATCTAGGGGGTGGGGTGGGGGAAGGGCAGGGGGGCTCAGAAGGGATGCGGTATATGTATAATTACAGCTGATTTCTGTTGTAGTACAGCAGAAACCATCACAGCATTGTAAAGCAATTTTCCTCCAATTGAAAAATAATTTTAAAAAAGTCACAACTACACACATGCAGCCAACATCCTCTCTATAGGGGCTAAATTTTTCCCCATGAATATTTTGAAGGCTGCATATTCATCATTGGTTTTGCAGCATTGTGTATTCTTTTTTAAAAATTTTATTTCACTGAAGTATAGTTGACTTACAATGTTGTCTTAATTTCTATGATTCAGTTATATTGGGCTGTATTGAGGTGTATTGGTTAGACTGGGTTTTTCCATAACATGTTGTGGAAAAACCCGAATGAACCTTTTGGCCAATCCAATATATGTATATGTATTCTTGTTCATATTCTTTTCCTTTATGGTTTATCCCTGAATACTGAATAGAGTTCCCTGTGCCATACAGTAGGACTTGTTGCTTATCCCTTCTATATAGAGTAGTTTATATCTGCTGATCCCATCCCTCCGCCCTGCTCCTCCCCCTTGCAGTCTGTTCTGTAGCTCCATTGTGTATTCTTAACGGCGATGACTGTGGGATACGCGATTATGACAGTGGAAAGCATACATTAGAAGAGTCACATGGTGGGTTGGGCTGAATGCACACACAGTTGCTGCAGTTGAATGTATGTGCAGCCACTGCTCTGGACGCACAGTGTCAGGCAGCACAGAGCCAGCATTGTCCCAGACACTGAAGGCAAGCAAGGGACTCCAGCACAGCACAGAAGTTCACAGGGTCACACGTTGCCATCGCAGTACGTCACCCACTGCGTCCACAAATGACTGGTTCCAGAGCCCCAGGAAGACCTGTATCCATGATTCTCATCACGGTTTTATAGCCAGCTATGACCCACCCTCTGACAACCCCGTATCTAGGGAGGCAATGTGACTGCTGCTCCCTTGTCACTTGGGAGGAAAGCCCTCCCTCCCCGTGAGTGGTCCTCGCGTGGCAGCTGCAGCAGTGTGAGACAGCAGTGGTCCACAGCCTGCTCCTGATGGAAGCAGCCCAGATCCTGTTCATCTCGGTGATGTGGCAGAAATGGGACTCTTGTGGCCAGAGGGCTTGGGTATGCTTCCCAGCGCCATGTCTTGCTATTTTGAGAACCAGTGTGGGCAAGTGATGCAGTTCTGCATTTTGTTGTACTGATTTTAACTGAAGGTCATCATTAGCAATTCACTTAGGCTCCATTGCCTTCATAATTAGCATTTTTGCTGACTGTATACTATTTCATCAGATAAAAGAATCTGTCAAAATAGCTCCTTATTATGGACTCTTTAAGAAGTTCCATTTTGCGTTACTGTAAAAGTTGCTTCAATCAGTATCTTTGTCAATGTAACCTTTTGCTTCAGTTGAATAATTTCCTTAGGAAATGGGGTAAGTTTTGACTACCTCTTACGGAAGACCAGAAGGATGCTGTGATGACATTTTTTTTGTATTACCATTTTGTACTAGCCAAAAATGGGACGACCAGACCTATTCTTTTTTTAAAAAATTCTTTCTCTATTGCCATGCTGTGTAACGTGCAGGGTCTTAGTTCCCCAACCAGGGACTGAACCCACGCCCCCTGCACTGAGAGAGCAGAGCCTTAACCACCAGGCCACCAGAGAAGTTCCAAGACCAGAACTATTCTTAAGTAATAAGTGCTTAAATAAATTATGTTACATCCAATCAGTAGAATACTATGCATTAAAAAGAATGGGGATTATTCATAATAGACAAAAAGTAGAAACAATCCAAATGCCCATCAAATAATGAATAGATAAACAAAATGTAGTCTGCTGCTGCTGCTGCTAAGTCGCTTCAGTCGTGTCTGACTCTCTGCGACCCCACAGACGGCAGCCCACCAGGCTCCCCCGTCCCTGGGATTCTCCAGGCAAGAACACTGGAGTGGGTTGCCATTTCCTTCTCCAACGCATGAAAGTGAAAAGTGAAAGTGAAGCTGCTCAGTCGTGTCCGACTCTTCGCGACCCCACGGACTGCAGCCTACCAGGCTCCTCTGTCCATGGGATTTTCCAGGCAAGAGTACTGGAGTGAGGTGCCATGGGATTGCAAAGAGTTGGACATGACTGGGTGACTGAACAACAACAATTAAACAAAATGTGGTATAACATCCATACCAGGGGATCTCATTCAACCACGAAAAGGAGTGGAGTTCTGACACACTACAACACAGGTGAATCTTGCAAGTAGTATGCTAAGTGGAAGAAGGCGGCACAGAGGCCTCAGATGACTCCATTCATAGGAAGTATCCAGAAGAGGCAAGTCCACAGGGACAGAAAAAGGCTGAGTGGTTACTGGGGGTGGTGAGAGGGGAGAACGGGAATGATTGCAAATGGACACGGGTTTCTTTGGGGGATGATAAAGTTGTCTTGGCATTAGATAGTAACAATGGTTGTACAATCTTGTGAATGTACTAAAACCCGTTGAATTGTACACTCTAAAAGAGTAAACTGGGAAATTCCCTGGCGGTCCAGTGGTTAGGACTCTGGGCTTCCATCGCAGGTGGCACAGGTTCGATCCCTGGTCAGGGAACTCAGGTCTCACGTGTCATGGGGCAGGACCGAAAATAAAGCAACGTGCAGGGGAGGTTGGAGGGAAGCTTAAGGAGGAGGTGTATATGTAAACTTAGGGCTGATTCACCTTGGTTTATGGCAGAAAGCAACACGACATTGCATAGCAATTATCCTCCAGTTAAAAATTTAAAAAAACAAACAAAAAAGAGTGAACTTTATGGGATGCGAATTCTATCTGAACTAAAAAAGAATGAGGACGAGCTCTATTGACTTTGATGTATTATTCTTTGAAGAAACTTGCAGAACGATATCTAAAATATACCATTTGGGGGCTTCCCTGGTGGTCCAGTGGTTAAGACTTTACTTTCCAATGCAGAGGGTGCAGGTTCAACCCCTGGTCAGGAAGCTAAGATTCTAATGCCTCTTGGCCAAAAAACCAAAACAGAAAACAGAAGCAATATTGTAACACATTTAATAAGGACTTTTCAAACGGTCCACGTCAAAAAAAAAATCTTTAAAAAAATAAAATATACCATTTCTGTGAAAGTCTTTTTCTCTGTCTATAACGGAGGAGTATATCCATGATGCCCGATCCTATAATAAGTTCTTGTCCCAGAGCAGCCCCTTTCTCTTGGAAGCAGGGCACCTGCTGTGTGTCCGGAGCTGAGATGGTATGTAGGGACTTCTATATAGTGTATCATTATTCCCACTGAATAATAGGAAAAATAATACTTTTTTCAGATAACAAAACTGAGAGGGTAGAGAGACAAGTGGACTGCCAAGGTTGTACAGTGAGGAAATTGGCTCCCAAGCCTGTGTAACTCCAGAGAAGGTGGACTGGAGGCTCGGACACCTGGGGGCCGTCCTCAGCTTCATTTATTCTCTGTAGATTGGCCAGCCAGAGGCACGGAGGCTGCTCCACTTCACATAGCACGGATTGTTAGAACGCAGGTTTATGAATTTACACGAAGTCAATTAGGTCCTTTATTTGAGGACAGTAGAAAGGGGATTTCAGAGTGTCATCTTGCCCCAGCCAGTTCGCTTATCTCTGAATGGGAATATTTCAGTAGTTCCTGACTGGTCCTGTCATGCTCCCTGAACATCCTTTGCTCCTTCACAAAGCTGCCCTGACTGTTGTTTCTAACTAGAAAACCCTTCCTGCCCACCAATCATTCAACAAATTCCTACTTACATGTCAAAACCCAGCTTAAAAGTCCCTTCTGTTGTTTTCTGCTTAAAAACACCACTTATAATTGCCACTTCTAGAGCCTTTACAATAATATTCATAATATTAACATTAGTCATTATCGTTCAGTGAGCCCCCACTATGGGCTAGGCAATTTTAACTATTGATGTGCTTTGTCCTTTTCATCCTCCCAGGAATTATGCAATACAAATACCATTGTTCATATTTCTTTCAGATGAAGAAACAACCTAGCAACGTTAGGAAAGTTGCCTGAAGTCACACAACCAGGATGTGAGGAAACAGATCTTTCCAACTTCAGAGTTCACACTCTTCTCCTTTCCCCTCACCCCCTGTCTTGACCAGTCGCCGAGAATTGCAGATGCTGCTTGTCGCTGTCCCCATCATTGCATGTGAGCTCTAGAAGGAAGGTGATAGCTTTGATTTCAGGACTGTGACCCCACTGCAAAAAGTACGGGGTCTGCTCCCAAGTGCCCCATGTCCTAAAAATGTAGTTAGGAGGGAATTGTTCCACTTGGAGAAACCCAGCCTGGAGAGTAAAAGCAGTGCGTCTGTCCAATCACTGCGGATGGGCCCGTTCCACTGTCTCCCCTGGAAAGGTGATAAAGTCATGGGTCTTGCCTCCTTGAGGACTTGCAGATGTTTCCTGAGGCCATGAGAGCAGTTTTGCTTCTTGCCAGCTCTTGTGGCTGCTGGGAATCTAGCGCCAGGGTTCTGCTCTTGGGAATGTCAGCAGCCACCTCAAGCCCAATTTCTGGAAATTGCTTTGAAGTAGGAAGGCCGGTGGAGGCCACAGAGGATGGAGGCTCCACTGCCCCGTCTGCTGGCTTCTGGCTGAAGCCCAGAAGGAGCTTCGAAATCAAGAGGGTAGGCCCTGGCGATGGGGGCCTCCAGCTTCACAGTCTGTCTAGCTTGGAAAACCGTCTTCATCTCTTACTAAGTCTGTGGCCCAGGGGCAAATTTCTCAACTTTTCTAAAGCCCAATTACTTCATTTTTACCAGGGAGGAATTGCCTCCTTTTCAAAGTTATAGGTAAAAAGAAATAATGTGAGCTTCCCTGGTGGCTCAGGGCTTCCCTGGTAGCTCAGTTGGTAAAGAATCCGCCTGCAATGCAAGAGATCCTGGTTCAATGCCCAGGTCGGGAAGATCCCCTGGAGAAGGGATAGGCTACCCACTCCAGTATTCTTGGGCTTCCCTTATGGCTCAGCTGGCAAAGAATCTGCCTGCAATGCGGAAGACCTGGGTTCGCTCCCTGGGTTGGGAAGATACCCTGGAGAAGGGAAAGGCTACCCACTCCAGTATTGTGGCCTGGAGAACTCCACGGACTGTATGGTCCATGGGTCTCAAAGAGTCAGACACAACAGCATCTTTCACTTTCCCTGGTGGCTCAGTGTTTCCAATGCAGGAAACACGGTTTGATCCCTGGTTCCTGGAAGATCCCATATGCCACAGAGCAGCTAAGCCCATGCGCCATGACAGCTGAGCCTGAGCTCTGAAGCCCGTGCTCCGCAACAAGAGAAGCCACTGCGATGAGAAGCCCCCTCACTGCAACTAGAGAGAAGCCCGAACAGCCACAAAGACCCAGCACAGCCAAAAATAAATAAAATAGAGAAAAATTTTAAACCACAAAAAACAATGCATGGGAAACCCTTACCACCAGACCTAGCACAGTGTCCTCAAGTAACAACTGACACTAATGATGAAAATAACAATAGTTGTTATTATTAAATGATCTGCAGATGTTTGTTGTTTGTGGCTAACTCTAACTGATACAGTTAAGGCTCTTACTTGGGGGTGCAGGGCAGTGTTCAGGAGGACAGGTCACTTGAGCCAGAGGGGCAGTTTCCCCTGGTCCAGGACAAGCTTGCCTGAGAACGTGATCTCCCATCCTTTGCATGTGAGCACGTGCTACTCCTTCTTTGCATCCCAACTCCCAGAGTAATCTGAGAAGGGAAAGACCAGGTCAAGATTCCGTCCCCACTCTTCTGACTCCCAGATAGCAAACGCTCAATTTCTATACCAGCCACCTAATGCAGGATCGAGCAATTAGCAGTTATTAAATGATGTTTTACTTTTTCAAGAAAGGGAATCAAAATTTTATATTGAAACATACTTAAAAGTCAGAAAACATTTTCACAGGGATTATTTTATCTGTCAATCCATTATCCAAGGACACAGTTCAGTTCAGTCTCTCAGTCATGTCCAGTTCTTTGCCATCCCACGGACTGCAGCATGCGAGGCTTCCCTGTCCATCAGCAACTCCCGGAGCGTGCACAAACTCATGTCCATCGAGTCGGTGATGCCTTTCAACCATCTCATCCTCTGTCATCCCCTTTTCCTCCTGTCTTCAATCTTTCCCAGCATCAGGGTCTTTTCTAAGGACACAAATACCCATAAAAAAGAAGACAGGCTTTATTTCAATTCTTAAAAAATCTTTCTTCAGCTCTTCCAGTTTCCACCTACAGGCCTCCAGTCACCTCCATATCCGAGGATGGGGAACTTGCAGATTCAGAGAGCCAAGTGTACATTGAGATTGGAAGTGGCTGTTTTTCATTCATCCTGGAAGGTAACCCTTGCTGTGAGGCCCAGTTCACATGGGGAAATGTCTCTCTGAATTCAGTCCTTAACAAGAAGAAACTAGGGGCTTCCCTGGTGGTCCTGTGGCTGTAACTCCAAGCTCCCAGTAAGGGCACCTGGGTTCTATCCCTGGTCAGGGAACTAGACCCCCCATGCCACAGCTAAGACTTTGCATGCCACAATTAAAAGAGAAGAATATTGCAGTGAAGACCTGGTGCAGCCAAATTCGTTTTAAAAATAAAATAAATATTAAAAAAGAAACTAGCACACTGGGCAGTGTCAAATCCAGGAGGTGGCCTTTCTAGAGCACAGTGAGGAGGTTTAAAAAAAAAAAAACACTTGACAGACGTATACAGTTTGAATTTCAAGCATTTTCCCTGGATGTTCCCTCATGTATACTTTCCTACGGCTGGACAAGATTTACATTTGTCATTTGTGAGCTTCTCATCGTATTCCTTCCAGCGGATGGGCCAGAGTTTGTTCGTCCAGCTGTCATTTGGTGCCTGTGTAGCTCTACCTGCTATTATATATACAATCAACCTTTATTAAAGCAAGACTTTTAAACCGTCTTTAGAAGTACTTCTTTGGGATAAATTCCTGGAAGCAGGTTGAGAGCGCAAAGGCAGGAATAGAGTTTCTTGGCCTTTCCTGAAGGTTAGATCATTCTGATAAAAACCCATGCATGAAGACTGCCCATGTGTCCTTCCTGGTCTGAAATGGAAAAGAAATACAGAGGCAGTGCCAATAAGGTAACAGGACAATTTGCTGAGCCAGGCAGAACTTTCTGGAAGGGGCTGGACTTTTCTTTTCCATGAGAGCATCCTCCGCTGATATCCCAGTCCTCAGTTTTGTGTTGTTGTCGTTCAGTCACTAAGTTGTATCTGACTCTTTGTGACCCCGTGGACTGCAGCACACCAGGCTTCCTTGTCCTTCACTGTCTCCTGGAGTTTGTCCACATTCATGTCCATAGGGTAGGTGATGGTCCTCAGACCATCAGGCTATTCAGGACCACTCCCCTTCACAAATACCTCTGCTAGAATCGTACCTCAGCAGTTAGCACAGAACCGGGCGCTCTCTGGAATCTCCCGTGAATTTCCAAGAGTCAAAGGCCTGTGTTGAGCAGGAATCAGCATCTTCCCGGAGCAAGGCAACACGGTGGAGGCAGCAAGACATGCGCTCCCTCCACCGTGGAGTGGAGGAGGACTGGAGCGTGGAGTGAGGGGCCTGCGCTCCAGGCAGGGCCCTGCCATCCGCCTGCTGACTCAACAGGCGCTCCACCCCCTGGAGAACCCAGGACTGCAATTACACAACTGCAGTGCGTTCCTTTAGCTCAGGACTTTGACTCGATAAAACACAGGAGAGGTCACACCCCGTTTACACCCCAGGGTGACTGATGTCATCCTCTGTGGATCTGAGCGCAGACCTGATGGGGAAGGGAGGTGAAGAGTCCCGCCCCAGGAAAAGGATTCAGAGTCCAGCCTTTCACAAAAGCTCTTAAAACTAAGCTTCCTTCTCTGCTGCCTCTGACCTGTGGGGCTCCCGCAGGAGCGCAGTGCCCCCAGGACAGTTGCAGACCAGGCCCGCTCTGGGTTGCTGGGCTCAGACAGAAATCGGGAAGTTTCCTGTTGGATTTGAAAACACAGCCGCAGGTCCTGGTGGAGCTGCCTGTGGGCCCCAGCCCAGCCGCGCCGCACAGTTCTCCTCACAACGGTGCTGTGATTCCTACTGTGTCGGGGCTCTGGTACTCTGGCCGTGGACTCAGCACCCTGATTTAATCTTTTTTTAGAAAAATTTTATTTATTTTTTGGCTGTGCTCGGTCTTCATTGCTGCTTGCGGGCTTGTCTAGTTGCAGAGAGCGGCGGCTGCTCTCCAGCTGCGGGGCCCGGGCTGCTCCTTGCCGTGCTTTCCTCGTCACGGGGTGCAGCGTGCACAGGCTTCAGTAGTTGAGGTGCACGGTCTTACTGCCCCTCAGCATGTAGGATCTTCCTGACCCAGGGATCGAACCCGTGTCCCCTGCATTGGCAGGCAGATTCGTAACCGCTGGACCGCTAGGGAAGTTCTCTGTGATCTAATCTTTACTCCAGTCCAATACGCTGTGGCTTGGATCACAGTCACCTCTCTGATTTTATCTCCGCCCCCTCTCCCCCTCATTCTTGGCGTCCTGCCCGTCTGGCTTTTCTCTTCCTCAACCACACTAAGCTTGCTCCTGCCCCAGTGACCTTGCGTGCACCGTTCCCTCTCCTCAGATCTTTCCCTGTCCACTCTGTGTCCTCATTCAGCCTTCAGCTCATCGGGCACCTTTTCCAAGTGGTTATGCTGCCCCCGGTCCTGCCTCTATTTTCTTCTTAACAGTGTCATTTTGGAGAAGGGAATGGCACCCCCACTCCAGTATTCTTGCCTGGGAAATCCCATGGACAGAGGAGCCTGGCAGGCTACGGTCCATGAGGTCACAGAGTCAGACATGACTGAGCGACTATCACTTTCTCAAACTATCTTCTTTGTTTATTTAGCCACAGACTGTCTAACTCCCTAACCAGAACATCAGCTCCACGAGGGCAGGGTCAAAGGCCGTTCTGTCCTCTGCTCAGACCTGACAGCAACAGAGGGATCCGCCCAAGAGTCCCAGACGGAGCCGCCCTCGCTCTTCCTTATCCGGCTTTCTCCTTCTCCTAAGTGGGGTAAGCCAGGGGAGAGGGCCCTGGGTGGGCAGCTAACTCAGCAGTTTCATTTACCGGGTGAATTAGGCTTCCTCCTCTCTCCAAGTCTGCAGAAGGAACAGACTGGACCCATTGAGCAGAAACTCACAGAGACAGACTTGAGATGGATGTAAATACTTCTGAAACCTTTTGGAAGGACTCATTGGAAGGACTGATGCTGAAGCTGAAGCTCCTGTACTTTGAGCACCTGATGCAAAGAGCAGATTCATTGGAAAAGACCCTGATGCTGGGAAAGATTGAAGGCAAATGAAGAAGAGGGTGGCAGAGGATGAGATGGTTAGATAGCATCATCAACTCAATGGACATGAATCTGAGCAAACTCCAGGAGACAGTGAAGGACAGGGAAGCCTGGCATGCTACAGTCCGTGGGGTTGCAAGAGTCAGACACGACTGAGTGACTGGACAACAACACAACAACAGTACTTCTGAGCAGAGCTGTCAGTGACTGAAAGATAATGCTGCTGCTTACCCGGGCCAGCTTTACACTTGGTTCATCCTTTCTCGAGCTGTCAGTGAGTGAAAGATAATGCTGCTGCTTACCTGGGCCAGCTTTACACTTGGTTCATCCTTTCTTGGCCCATTCACCTCCCTCTGCCTCCCTGGAGCCTGACTGCCAACCTGCAAACCCACTGGGCTCACAGGTTCTTGGAACTGGTCCCAGGATGGATGCTAGGGACTTTGCATGGCTGAAGGAACTAGATCAGACCATCTTTGTGAGCCATTTCATCTCCCATTTCAGGGCCTTGGCGGATAGGACTTTATTTCTAACCCTCAGCCGGTGGCCTGCAGGGCCTTCAGGGAGTGACAGACTGGATTAAGAGGCTAATTGTGAGCCAGGGTTAAAGCTCGGTGACCTGCAGTGCCAGCACACCGGTGACTCACCACGTCCCTGACACCTGCTGTTTGCTTTGCACTGAAACCTGATCGTCTGAATCAGGAATGCAGAGCCCGGGGAAAACACAGGCCTGGTCCTCTTGCCAGCTTACTGTTTGAGCTTGACTAAGTTCTTTCCTTCTCTGAGCCTTGGTGTGTATTTCTGGAAAAATGAGACTGTTTGGATTCGACTTCGATGCTTTTAAGGGCCTCTCTTGGCACCCTAACATTCCAGGAGTGAACCGCAGACCTGTGGTCAGGGCTTGTGCCAGCCTACAGTTCTTCAGCAGGACATCTTTCTTGGTGGACAGCCTGGTGGGGAATCAAGACTCCTGACCTCCATCATCGGAAGCTCAAGTCTTTTTGGTGTGTCTGGGTTTAGTCACAGCTCTGGCTGGGCAGAGGACGTTGATATGGGAGCTGTCACTGGGCAGAGCCCAGGATGTCCGTCAGGAGAGAGATGAGCTGAATCTGGTCCAGAATCACCCTGGAGGTTGTCTCACCATTACCCCTGACCGGGCTGCTCATCCAGAGGGCAGGCAAGGGACTTTTTCTTTTAACTGAAGTATAATTGAGTTGGGCTTCTCTGGTAGCTCAGCAGTAAAGAATCTGCCTGCGATGCAGGAGACCCCAGTTTGATTCCTGGATCCAGCAGATCCCCTGGAGAAGGGATAGGCTACCTATTCCAGTATTCTTGGGCTTCCCTAGTGGCTCAGACAGTAAAGAATCTGCCTGTAATGCGGGAGACCTGGGTTTGATCCCTGGGTAGGGAAGATCCCCTGGAGGAGGGCATGGCAACCCACTCCAATATTCTTGCCTGGAGAATTCCATGGACAGAGGAGCCTGGTGGACTACAGTCCAGGGGGTCACAAAGAGTCAGACACGACTGAACGATTAAGCACAGCAGCATAATTGATTTACAATGTTGTGTTAATTTCTGCTCTACGGCCAAGTGACTCAGTTATACACACACATATGTATACACTTTCTTTTTAAGTGTTCTTTCTATTACGGTTTATCCCAGGAGATCGGAGACAGTTCCCTGCACTGTGCAATAGGACCTTGTCGTTGGCCCACCCTGGTACCAGTTTGCATCTGCTAACCCCTAACTCCCGATGCAGCCCTCTCCCTGCTCCCTCCCCCGGCACCCACAGTGTGTTCTCTAGGCCTGTGAGTTTGTTTCTGTTTTTCAGGTAAGTTCACTTTTTTAGAGTCCCCATTTAAGTGATAACATGTGATATTTGTCTTTTTCTGACTCACTTCCCTTAGTATGATAATCTCTAGTTGCATCTGTGTTGCTGCAAATGGCATTATTTTGTTCTTTTTTATGGCTGAGTAGTATTCCATTGTATATACGTACCACATCTTCTTTTTCCATTCCTCTGTCCATGGACGTTTACGCTGCCTTCCTGTCTTGGCTAGTGTGAAAACTCCTGCTGTGAACATAGGGGTTCGGTACACACACCTCTACAATCACAGAGCATAGATTCTCAGAGGACTAGACTGTTCATGGTACAAAAATCTTTCAGATCACTACTAAAAGAACTGATACACTGGCTGTAAGAGAATACACCTCTCCTGTTTACAAAATTAACAAATACTAAAATTTAACAAATGAAGAAGACACAGTCGGTGCTCTCAGAGAGTTTGGATAAATTCTTTCACGTCCTTTAAGTCCCAGTCCTGCAAAAAGGGGTTAATATTCCCTGTCCACCTTTTTTTGGTAAGCAGCTGAATGTGACCTCTGAAAAATGGTGCACTATTCACTTGACCCAGAAAACCCCACAAAATCATGCAAATCAGGAGGTTCGGCGCTTCATGTTCACTTTAAGAACACTCATGAAATTGGCCAGGCCATTAAGGGTATGCATACCAGAAAAGCCAGCAAGTACCTGAAGGAAGTCGCTATAAAGAAGCAAAGGTATACAGAGGCCAAACAGTAGGGGCTGGACACTGGGTTGGTGGCCCCAAAAGATGCTGGATGTTCAGTGCACGTGCTCCAAGAGGCAAGGAGTGATGCTGAACTTAAGGGCTTAGACGCAGGTTCTCTGATCACTGAGCACATCCAGGTGAACAAAGCCCCCGAGATGCAGGCGCAGGACTTAGCAGAGCTCGCGGTCAGATCAACCCACACCTGAACTCTCCTTGGCACATTGAGAGGCTCTTGACTGGAAAAGAACAGATTGTTCCTAAACCAGAAGAGGAGGTTGCACAAAAGGAAAAGATACCCCAGAAGAAACTGAAGAAGCAAAAACTTATGGCCCAGGAAGAAATGCCTCAAAAAATAAATGCAAATAAAAGTAAAAAAAAAAAAAAAAATCCCTGTCCAGTATTGTTAGACTTAGCAGCAATCTCAATTTCAGATAAACAATGAATAATATTTTAGCATAGATATGTCCTATGCAATATGTGGGATATACTTACTATAAAAAAGAAACTATTTATTATTCATTGTTTATCAGAAATTCAAAATTGACTAGCATCTTGTATTTTATCTTGCAATCTTACCTCTGTCCAAGCTTGTTCAGAAATTTTATGAGGTGCAAAAAATAGTATGTGAATTAACAACGTATAGAAGTACTTTACAGTTTACAAAATTCTGTGTCAGCAGGATGACTTGGGGTTGTACTGCTTTGATGGAAAAGCTTCTCTTGCAGGCCCGTGAATCTGTTCTCAGAAGACGTGGGGAGAAAGATTCTGTCTGCATCCAGATGAACACTTTTTATTCCAGGGTGTGTCCATGCCAAGTCACTTCAGTCACATCCGACTCTTTGCGACCCTCTGGACTGTAGCCTGCCAGGCTCCTCTGTCCGTGGGATTCTCCAGGTAAGAATACTGGAGTAGGTTGTCATTCCCTTCTCAAGGAGATCTTCCCAACCCAGGGATCAAACCTGAGTCTCTTGCATTGGCAGGCAGATTCTTCACCACTGAGCCCCCAGGGAAGCCCTTTCTAGGGTGAGTGAGTGTGAGTGTTAGTTGTTCAGTCGTGTCCAACTCTTTGAGAGCCTATGGACGGTAGCTTATCAGGCTCCTTTGTCCGTGGGATTCTCTGGGCAAGAATACTAGAGTGGATGGCCATGCCCTCCTCCATGGGATCTTCCCAACCCAGGAATTGAACCTGCATCTCTTATGTCTCCTGCCTTGGCAGGAGGGTTCTTTACCACCAGTGCCACCTGGGAAGCCCTTCTTCCAGGGCAGTGGACCCAAACCAGTAGCACAGATGGAGCCTGGAGCAGCACATGCGAAAAGGTCCCAAGAATTTGCTTCTCAGAAAACTCAGAGCAAGACCGACCAGGATACAAGAGCACCTTCTGGCTGCATCCCCAGAAGTGTGCTGTCTAAGAGGCTGCCACTGCTTCTCAGCCCCCGGCAGGTGAAAAGGGGTAGGAATGGCTGGATTGGAGGAGGGGGAGGGTAGAAACCATTGTCCTGGCTGGAGGGGGGCGCGGTGAGGAGAAGGGTCTAACTCAGAGGTCTGTGGACCCGGGAGACAGCAGCCATGGCTTCTCGTCTAGCATGGGCCCTGCCTTCTGGAGGTGCCACTGCCATCCGAGGTGGCATTTTTACTTCAGTCAAGGGCTCCAAGCAGACATTCCTTTTGTGTCAAGAAGCAGGGCACCAATAGTGACAGCAATCATTCAAAACGTGAAGGCTGGGCAAGCCCTCGGAACCCCCCACTGCTCCCTCCTTCCATCTTCCAGACCGGGACCCTGAAGACGGGCTGAGAAGTGACTCGAAACCACGGAGCAAGTCAGGGGCAGACCTGGGACTGGAGTCCGAACCTGCTGCTTCCCGACTGAGGGTCAGATGTAGTATCTGTCCCGTGGAGTTCCCCTCTGTTGGGGCACCCCCCCGCCCCTGCCCACAAGGAGCCACTGTCCCCCGAGACCAATAATCCAGAGACACTGCTGAGAAACCCTGGTCTCTCAAAGCGTTTCATCATGGTGGTGGTCTCCCACTGCAGGATGGTATGTACCAGTCTGCAGAATACTTTCATGCCATCTACCTCCCCTTCCACTGACTTCTGCCTTCTTATGTCCTGTCCTCTCTGCGCTTGTCAACTCTCTAACGTGCCCGACCCTCCCAGGGAGAGGCAGTCCGTGTCACGGTTGGGACGTGGTCTCTGGAGCCAACCTGCATGACCTGGAGCTCGGTGTGAGGTGCTGTGGCCTTGGGCGAGCAATGGAGAAGGCGTTCACTGTGCCTCGCTCTCCTCATTCATGATGTGGAGATGATTACCACAGGCCTGCCTCACAGAGCTCTCATGTGAGGATTAAAGAAATTAACTGGTACTTTTCATTATTACTTTATCATTTGGCCATGCCCCTCGGCCTGTGGGACCTTAGTTCCCTCACCAGGGATTGAATCTGGGGCCTCGGCAGTGAAAAGCTTGGAGTCCTAACCACTGGACCACCAGGGAATTCCCTTAACTTGCACTGACAACAGTTCCTAGCACACTGTTAAGGGAAGACCTGGTGGCTCAGCGGTAAAAAATCTACCAATGCAGGAAGCCTGGGTTCAATTCCTGGGTTGGGAAGATCCTCTGGAGGAGGGCATGGCAACCCACTGCAGTATTCTTGCCTGAAAAATTCCTTGGACAGAAGAACCTGGCAGGCTACAATCCATGGGGCTGCAGAGAGTTGGATACGACTGAGTGAACAAACGACAACATCTTGCTGTTAAGGCTTCACAAATATCACTTATTGTTACTGTTATTGCTGCTGCCCTGTTAACTTCAGAACTCTCTTCCGTGACCCCAGAGTCCTCCGCCTCAGTCCTGGTCCTTCTCCAAGACTCAGCTCAAATTCCCCTCCTCCAGGACGACCTCTTCGATCCTTTTCCCTTAGCAGAGTTAGATGTTCCCTAACATCTTCCAAACCCAATTGAATGCCTACATTTGCCTGTTTTCTGGTCTGCCTGCCTGCCTAAGCATGCTCTTCACCCCTGTCTTTATCAGCAACAACAAGGCACATCTATGTGCTTCACGGATGCTTGTTCAATGACTGATTGCATTGATCTCCCATCTAGGAATCATCTTTTTTTTTAACCTCACTCGCTCACTTCTGGCTTTATTCTTTTTTAAAAATTTTATTTTTAATTGGAGGGTAATTGCTTTACAATGCTGTGTTGGTTTCTGCCATACAGCAACACGAATCAGCCACAGGTATACATATACCCCTTCCCTCTTGAACCTCCCTCCCACCTCCTGGAATCATTCTTGTTTTCTTTCTTTCCCCCACCCCACACCCAATCTAACAGTAAGTCTTGACATCCCATATCTAAGATCAATTGTGAATCGCCTTTAGGCCAGTGCAGGCTGCCGCCTTCTCACCTGCGAGCCACTCAGTCTTCTCACTGTGCTCTTGCCCTTGTTGCTTCTGATTTCACCTCCATCCCCTCCTTAAAAGGCTCCCGGGACTTCACATTTCTCTTAGAAGAAAATCCCATCTACTTACTCGGCTACGTCTGTGCATGCTAAGTCTCTTTTTCAGTCGTGTCTGACTCTTTGCGACCCTATGGACTGTAGCCTACCAGGCTCCTCTGTCCATGAGATTCTCCAGGCAAGAATACTGGAGTGGGTTGCCATGCCCTCCTCCAGGGGATCTTCCCAACCCAGGGATGGAACCCGCATCTCCTTTGGCTCCTGCATTACAGGTGTATTCTTTACTGCTGAGCCATGGGGGAAGCCCTATGTGGCAACAGAGCTCTGCATTTCCATCGCCCACCTCATTTTGGACCACTTAATGTGCTCTCCCTCACTTAATACACTCTGCCTATTCTGCCTCCTTTCAGACCCTTTCCTACCTCATGACTGCACTTGCTGCTTCTTGCAGTTTTTGCAGAACTAGCTTCTTCTTTTGATTTCAGACTGAATGCTACATCCTCAGAGAGGCTTTCCTTGACCACCCCAAGGAAATGTTTCCCAGTTTCTCTTTGTCACAGAACCCTTTCTTCTGCTTTGTACTATTTATCGTAGGCTGTAAATATCTTGCTTACTTACATGCTCATTAACAGGTGTTAATTGGCTATCTCACTCGATATATTGTAAGCACCACAAGGGCGAAGTACTCACCCTTTTTAAAAATCTTATTCACTAGGATATCTCTTAATCAGTATTTAATATGTTTCTGCTGAATGAATGAATGATTTAATCCTCCTAGAAGCAGAATGTATAAACCAGGCATTATATACTCACTTTACAGATGTCCAAACTGAAGCTTAGAGGGCTGGATTCTTGCCCTGATGACATAGGCTGGAAGTAGTATAGCCAGGCCCTAGATCATGTACTTTTCCTGCTAGACCCTTTCACCCTGAAGGGAGATAGACTCTGGGTGGGGAACCCAGCTTGTCTGATTCATAATCTAATTCCCCAACATGAGACCAGGGAGCCAAGATTCCAAAGTTCCTGTCTGTAAAGAGGTGTCTGTATGTGGCTAAGGATTGCAATCAGTTCCAAATTCCAGGCTGCATTGACGCATACACCCAATACACTCAATGATCACAAGAAAAGTGCAGAGACTGAGGAAGAAAATCAGACCCACAGGCCTGAGAGCTGGCCTAATCTCCTAGGATCCTCTTCAGAGCTGTTCTAATTTAGGCCTGATGGAATGGGAAAGATGTTGTTTCTAGTTCCTTTAGTTTAATGTGGCCTAATTTGGAAGATTTTGCCATTTTGAGGTCTCAACTACCGCCTGAGAGCAGCCCTTGGTTATTGTTATCATCTAAAAGAATACTTTGGCTGTCAGTAGAGAGCTAGCAGCATTTCTTTGATTCCAGGAGGAAAGTTCCTGGTGAGGGAGCCTGGTGACATAAGAGGCCCTGGACCAGACACCAGAAGGGCGGTGCTGTGGGCGGGAAGGCCCTGGGCTCCCACCAGCAGACTGTTGGCCCCTCGCCGGCTCCCAGCTTCCTCCTCTGTAAGGAATGATGCAGGTCTGATTGTGGCCTGAGAGTCAGGGGGTTTGGATCTGACCCCGGCTCTGTTACTGACGTGGAGCATGGGATCCGGTTAAGGCCCTTTCCTTCTCTGGGTTATCGGTAGATCATTGTTATGAGTTCAGGTTTGGCAGGGTGGATTCTTAAGTTCTCTTCCAGCTCTGATATTTACTCATTCTGTGGCTTTTTCAGGGAAACATATTCTCCCCCAAGAACTGGGTTTCCTTATTTTCCAGCCCTTAGAAATCAGCATGAGATCTACATGGCCACCTCAAAATAGTTCAACCAAGAGTCTTAGTCCCAAAGGCCTGGGTTTCTTAAAAGTACCTGAGGAATCAAGTGCCCACTCCTGCTACTCTCCCAGCCCTAAACACCAATCCAATGACAGGTACCCACTCCAATGAAGGAAGCCCTTCAAGAAGGCCAAGGTCATGGAACAGGTTGGGGAGTATGAATCCACTGAGAGCCTAGAAGCTCTGGGCATTAACCCCCAAGGCCATTGTATTCACTTGGTCTTGACCCACTGCGTGAAAAGACAAGGTTCAGGAAAGTCAGATATGTTCCAGCGTCTTCTGAGTGTTTACTGTGGGGCGGGCCTCGGCTCAACACTTGTACACACTGCTTTGTTCAACCTTGACTTGGGAGATAGATATTATGATCCTCATTCTACAGGAGATGATGTTGAAACATGGAGCTAAAGTGAGTTGTCCAAAGTTATACAGCTAGAAAGACCAGGGCTGAGCCTGGTACTCTTTACTGCTGCGCTTGCTTCTCTTCTAACAACAGAAATCAAAAGTAAAGTTGAGGAGGCTCAGTAAACTGTTGTGGAAATCACTCTGGACTTGAGGACTGAAAAACTGGTTATGAACTCTAGTTCTTCTATTTACTATCTGGACTTCCCTGGTGGCTCAGGTGTAAAGCATCTGCCTACAATGCGGGAGACCTGGGTTCAATGCCTGGGTTGGGAAGATCTCCTGGAGAAGGAAACGGCAACCCACTTCAGTACTCTTGCCTGGAAAATCCCATGGACGGAGGAGCCTATTGGGCTACAGTCCACGGGGTCGCGAAGAATTGGACACGACTGAGCAACTTCACTTTCACTTTCTTCCATTTACTAGTTTGGTGATCCTGGGTAAGTCATTTGACTTTTTTAAGCAGCAGTATACTGACCTGTGGGCTTCCCTGGTGGCTCAGATGGTAAAGAGTCTGCCTACGATGAGAGAGACCCAGACTTGATCCGTGGGTCTTGAAGATCCCTCGGAGAAGGGAATGGCAATCCACTCCAGTATTCTAGTACTCTTGCCTGGAGAATCTCATGGACAGAGGAGCCTGACGGGCCACAATCCATGGGTTGCAAAGAGTCAGACACGACTGAGCAACTAACACTTTCACTTTAACTATATTGACCTAGAAAGTGGGGACAATCACTTCTATCTCACAGTATAAGGTTAAAAGGGAAAATGTTCATGAAGGGTTTCAGCATGATGTCCGACGTATAATAAGTGGTCAGTAAATGTTAGTCACTACTGCGATTAGTATACTGCTACTCTAACTATTCCTAGTGCAATACACTACTCCTGTCACTGCTAGTATCCCCGCCTCCTTCTCTCCAGAGTGGTCCCAAAGCTCAAACGAGACAATGACTGGGAAAGCCGTGTGTGTTCTGCACCTGTCAGTAATCCCCTGTATTATAATTATAGCAAGCTAAGGGAAAGAGTTATTTGTGAAGCCCTGACCCCATTCCTCTCCCAAATGGTTCAGATTCTTTGCTCTGCAGCCAGCGGTGATGACGAGCGAGGGTTTGACTCGGTGCCCACTGTGAATGACGTCCTTCAGTGGATCGCGGAGAAGGACAGCAAATGCTTTTCTGAGCTTATTTTAGCATCAGAAGGACTTTCAGGCAGGATTTCAGCATTTAGTTTCATTGGGGAAGGTGCTTTGCCATTAATCTGAATTTACAACTTAAAATTTTCTCCTCCTCATCAACTTAAGAAGAGAGAATATGGAAGCAGATCTAGGATATGGCTGGCAGACATATCCCCAGATCCAAATGAGTTCTAATGTGGGTTATTCCTGATTATTTAAGTAATGTGTGTTTATTGTAAAAAAAAAAAGAAAGGAAAAATGTGTAAAAGTATGAAGAACAATCTAAATACCCATAATGCAATCATTCAGAGACTAAAAGTGTTAATATTTTGTTATATTCCCTTTTAGACTTTTATTTTGTGTCTATATAAAATGTTATATTCATATAGATAGCATATAGAATTAGTAATATATGCATATATTATTTGTACTATGTAAAATAATATGTGAATGTAGGACTTCCCTGGTGGCTCAGACGGTAAAGCGTCTGTCTACAATGTGGGAGACCCGGGTTCGATCCCTGGGTCGGGAAGATCCCCTGGAGAAGGAAGTGGCAATCCCCTCCAGTACTCTTGCCTGGAAAATCCCATGGACAGAGGAGCCTGGTAAGCTACAGTTCATGGGGTCGCAAAGAGTCGGACACGGCTGAGCGACTTCACTTCTTCACTTCAATAATATATGAATATATTCATATACTTACATAATTGAGATCATAGTCTAAATAGCCATGTAAACTATTTTTTAATAAAGCTATTTTTTATTGGAGATTTTGGGTTCACAGCACAACTGAGCAAATGGTATAGAGATTTCCCATCTATCCCCTGCCCCTCACATGCAGTAATAAAGAACCTGCCAGCCAATGCAGGGGACATGGGAGATGCGGGTTCGGTCCCCGGGTTGGGAAGATCCCCTGGAGGAGGGTGTGGCAACCCACTCCAGTATTCTTGCCTGAATAATTTCTTGGACAGAGGAACCTGGCGGGGTATAGTCCATGGAATCACAGAGAGTCAGACACGACTGAGCGAACACGCAAAGCCCACTCTTAACTTCCCCCACCAGGGTGGTACCCTTGTTACACTTAATGAATCTACTTTGACGCATCATATTCATTCAGCCTGTTACGGGTCACTCTTGGTGGTGTGCATTCTGTGGGTTTGGATAAATGGATAATGCCATGTAGCCATCATTGTAGTATTGTTCAGGGTATTTTTGTTTGCCCTAAAAATGCTCTGTGCTCCACCTGCTGCTGCTAAGTCACTTCAGTCGTGTCCGACTCTGTGTGACCCCATAGACGGCAGCCCACCAGGCTCCTCTGCCCATGGGATTTTCCAGGCAAGAGTACTGGAGTGGGGTGCCATTGCCTTCTCCGCCTACTCATCCCTCATCCCCCTGCCACACCCTGGCTACCATAGTCTTTTAACTGTCCCCATCATTTAGCCTTTTCCAGAATGTCGTACAGTGTATGAACTTTTCAGATTGGCTGCTTTCACTCTGTAATATGTATTTGTTTCCTCCATGTCTTTCCATGACTTGACAGCTCATTTCTTTTTAGTGCTGAATAATGTTCTGTTGTCCAGATACGGACCTGGTTTATTCATTCACCTACAGAAGGGCATCGTGGCTGCTTCCAAGTTTTGGCAGTTATGAATAAAGCCGCTGTAAACATCCTTGTGCAGGTTTTGGGATAAACACAAGTGTTCACCTCCTTTGAGTAAATACCAAAGGACACACTTGCTGGTGTGTAAGAGTATGTTTAGTTTTGTAAGAAACCACCAAACTGCCTTCCAAATGGCTGTTACATCTTCCTTCCCACCAGCAGTGAATAAGAGTTCTCTTGCTCCAAATCCTATCCCACATTTAATATTGTCAGCATTTTGGATTTTTGGCTATTCTAAGAGGTATGTAACCTATTTTTCCATAACTTTATATTGCAAGAATTTCCTTCATGAATATTGTTTTTTAAAGATGTATAGGGTTGCAACATAGGGATGGTATAGAGCACAAAGTGTTTAATCCCTCCCTATTGTTATCTGTTTGTTTATTTTTCTGGCCGAGCCACGTGGTTTGTGGGATCTTGGTTCCCTGACCAGGGATTAAACCAGGGCCTTTAGCAGTGAGAACTTGGAGTCCTAACTACTGGACCACCAGGGAATTCCCTGTTATCTGTTTAGACTTTTCTAATTCTCAGTATTATCCATAACACTCTGATGAACATTTTTGTATATAAAGCTTTATTTACGTCATTGTTTATTTTCTCTAGGGCTGAAGTTAGAGGACAAACACCTCACATTCTCATCGATTCCATGAGGCGTTCCCTAGCCAGCAACAAGTATTACCATTTTTATAAAATTCGTGCCAAATCAATAGGCAAAAAAATAAGTAAATTACTGTTTCAGTTCACAAACCTTTGATTACTTAAGTTGAATACACAATATTTCATGTATCTTAGCCATTTGTATTTTCCTTTCCGTGAGTTGCTAGTGTCCTTTGCTGAGCAGACTTTGTTCATAGTGGCCCCAATCACTAAAGTTGTCTGCAGATGATGCCAAACTTTGCATCTGGCCACATCTGATAGGAGCCTAGGCTCCGGCAGGATTAGAAATAGTCCATGTCAGCATTGCTGCTTCAATGAAACCAGAAAGGGGAAAGTTTCTATGTTTTATCGGAATCCGAGAAATGAAGTTATTTTTGCTGATTGTATTATTATGCCTTCTTTTCTTACTCCCAAAGCTTCTCTTTTTTAAAATGCTGCTCTAGCAGGAAGGTTAGATTTAGTGTATACCTATTCTTTCTTTCAGTGTGTTCACTGACCGCCTACTATGTGCAAGGGCCAGTGCCCACAAGGATGGCTGTGGAGTCTGAGAACAGTCTGGGTTTTGGAGCTGGGCGGGGTTGGGCAGGGGCTTCCCAGGTGGCACTAATGGTCAGGAACCTGCCTGCCAGTGCAGGAGACATAAGGATGCGGGCTTGATCCCTGGGTTGGGAAGATCCCCTGGAGGAGGGCATGGCAACCCACTCCAGTATTCTTGCCTGGAGAGTCCCATGGACAGAGGAGCCTGGCAGGCTACAGCCCATGGGGTCACAAAGAGTCAGACACTGAAGCAACTTAGTGCACTTGCACACACACACACAGGCACACACAGGTATTGGGCAAGTCCTTTACCCTCTCTGAGACTCTCTTTTGCCTTCTTTCAAGCACAGGTGATAACCCTACTTTTGGGGAATAAATGGGTTATAAATGCAAAACTCCTGGAATGGTGTCTCCCACATCACAAGGCCTCATTTGGCTCAACAGAAAATTCTTGAGCTATTTCTTTTTATTTGCCACTGTGCTAGGTGCTGGAGAAGGCGATGGCACCCCACTCCAGTAGTCTTGCCTGGAAAATCCCATGGACGGAGGAGCCTGGAAGGCTGCAGTTCATGGGGTCGCTGAGGGTCAAACACGACTGAGCGACTTCACTTTCAGTTTTCACTTTCTTGCATTGGAGAAGGAAATGGCACCCCACTCCAGTGTTCTTGCCTGGAGAATCCCAGGGACGGGGGAGCCTGGTGGGCTGCCGTCTATGGGGTCGCACAGAGTCGGACATGAACTGAAGTGACTTAGCAGCAGCAGCAGCAGCAGCAGTGCTAGGTGCTGAGGATCCAAAGAGGGGTCAGCTCTCTCTGCCCTCTGCTGCTCTGTGCATCCCTCCCCCCAATTAAGTCCAGTGGCCTTGGATGCCAAGGATGGGTTGACAGCTCTCTTTAGAGCCCTGGGCCTTAGCTGCAGTTCTGGAGCCACAGGAAAAGTACCAAACAACATTGTGATACACAGAGAGTCATAGCCATGATTTTTATCTTCTCTTTTCTTAACATATCATCAGCATTTTCCATTGAGAGCAGAGTTGTTAAGGGTGCCGGCTAGAGTGAGCCAGCCTTAGTCTGATTTCTGGCTCTATCGCTAAGTAACCTTGCAAGCTGTTTAACATTTCTATGGTCTAGTTTTCTTATCTGTAAAGTGGGGATATTAATAGATGGTTAGATAGCATCACTGACTCAATGGACATGAATCTGAGCAAACTCCAGGAGATATGAAGGACAGGGCAGCCTGGCGTGCTGCACTCCGTGGCATGGCAAGGAGTCAGAGATGACTTAGTGACTGAACTATAACCAAACAACAATAGTATCAGTACCCGCTTCCTGGGGTCTTTCTTAGGATTAAACAAAAGAAGCCATATGTAGCTTTTCGGATAACACGTAGCACACAGTAGGAGCTCAGTGGTCCGTTATTAATATTTCCATAATGTCTTCAGAGCCACCATTACAATGACGTTTTATGATTAAAAGAGATATAACACCTGTCTCTGATGTTGGTATTTGGACAAACGTAAAATATTATTCCTAAGAAACCAACAAAAAGTCATCTTGCAGTTTAGAGATAAAGGCAGGACAAGACATTTAAGTATTCAGTGGGGAGTGAATCCACACCAAGACACTTCCATCCCCTTTCCAGAAAATGCAACACTTACTATGCATGTCAACAGGGTAATCAACTCATTTTAGAAACTGCAGTTGGGGGTGACCCCTGTCTGAGGCAGGGAGCTAGCCTGGATTACTTTGGCAAAGCCTTCTAGTCTTTTCTCTGTGATTCTCCAGGCAAAGAAGCTGTATCAGCTTTTCTCTTGTAGTGCCAGAGAATCTCTGATATAGCGCAGCTCAGGGCCAAACCAGAATCTTTCAGCTGTCACTTGGGATATGTGGTAGGGTGGCTGTCAGGCCATGTCAGCCGATGAAGCCGTTTCTGGCTGTGGTCCTTCAGCCAGCCAACAAGCCTCAGCGTTAGCACTGGCATAAATGAGACTGAGCACCTTCTGCATGCCAGGCTCTGTAAAAACAGTCCCTTCAGGCCTCAGCTTAACTGAGGCAGAATTCACTGGTCCCATTTTATAGATGAGGAAATTGAGGCTCAGGGAGGTCAAAGGTTTTCCCTCCAAGGTCACACAGCTGGTAGAGTCATGATCCGGCTCTGTCTGACTTTAAAGATACAAACTCTTCCCAGGGCACCACAGGGTCTCTTTGCGATGTAATTCAAACTAACCAGCATGGATTAGTGCTCACATGGGTTCCCCCTACTAAGCACTGAGAACAGAGAGAGCAGCCTAATAGAGGAGAGCCAGACACAGAAATCCCAAGTTCTAGTATCCCACTGATGCATGCCTGTGAGAAGTAATAAAGCCACCGGGGCAGTTCAATTTATCCTGTTGTATACATTTCTGAAAGCTGTCCTTAATCCTTTCAGGAAGAGGCAGGGAATAGATAGATTGATAGATCAGGGCTATAATCAATGAACAAAGGGCAGTGGGAAAATAGGGAGAGAGAGGTGCATTCCCACTCAGAGATCCAGAAAATTCTCTCAGAGGATACAGTATTTGGGCTGGGGTTTGAAGGGTTAGAGTCAGCAAAAGACTATGGGGGAGGGGCTTGACCTGTCCCCACCCTTCCCTAAGAGAAGTAAAAACGGAATCTTGATTTGTGCTTCTTAAATATTGGTCTGAAACCAGAACCCACACACACCCCTCCCATTTCGCCCCTTCCCCTTACATACATAGAGGGACCTATTAAGATGCATTCATGTTGCTGTTGTTTAATTGCTAAGTCCAGTCCAAACCTTTGTCATCCCATGGACAGTAGCCCACCAGGCTCCCCTGTCCATGGAATTCTCCAGGCAAAAATACTGGAGTTGGTTGCCATTTCCTCCTCCAGGGGATCTTCCCAACCCAGTGATGGAACCCGTCTCCTGCATTGCAGGCAGATTCTTTACCATGTGAACCACACATAGGTACAAATGTAAAAACACACAGAAAATACACATAAAACACACACCAGTCCACGTGCAGATACTTAAAAACATACAATATGCAAAAACAGATACCAGCTCCCATACTTATAAGATCATACAAATATACACTCATATACATAGACTCACAAACGTGTTTATGTTTCATCACACAAGCACATACATGCCCTCTCCCCACCCACTCCTCATTCAGGTAAACAAGTGCATTTTTAATTAACATATAACAGGTTCGCACGCAAATGTGATCGCCCAGTTCTGGCTGGAGGCCGGTGACTAATGGGAAGCCATGTACAAAGGAAGCATCACGCAGGGGAGGCCAGGAATGGGTTGGCGGTGGGGCTGGGATTAAGCCCTGTCAGATGACAAGCGCCCCGGCCCGGCTGCAGCGCCTGTGCGAGCTCTGAATCCTGGGGGACGGTGCGAGGCTGCGCATCGGAATTCCAGCCTTGCACAGGGTTTAGTGTCGCCCAGGGTCAAGCTCTGTGGTCAGACCCACCCCTAGCCCTGCAATAGGCAGGCGGCTCTGAGGACACGCAGGTCTGCGGCGTGGGGCTTGTCCTAACACAGTACGCTGAGTGTAGGCAGCATTAATGAGGGTTTACTGTGGGCCGGGCACTGCGTTAAGCCCTTTCAGGGCATTACTTAATTCTCACATCAGCTCTGTGAGAGAGGGGTGGGCGGTGGGGATGTTAGCTGCCATCAACCCCATTTTAGAGGTAAGAAAACGGCACTCAGTTTTCCCACAAAACCACTCAGCAGGAAGCTTGGAGCTGAGGTTCAACCCTGTCCGATCTCACTCTCCCGGGGGTATAAGGTGAGTGTGCGTGTGAGCCTGTCACCCTCACACAGACGGTCTCTAGAACCCCCGTCCTGCCAGGTACAGCGCCTGGCCCAAAGCAGGTGCCTGGTGAGGGCGTGGGTCTTGGCTCAGTAAGGTCCTCAACAAGGGCCTCAGTTTCCCCATCTCTGAAATGGGAATGCAGCGAAGACCTCGCAGCGCAGGGCTGAGGCCGTGCACTCTCGGGCAGCAGAGGAGGTGCTGCGCTCTACATCCTCGCTGCAGCCACCCTGGCCTATCGCGGGGGTTCCAGCTCCGTCCCCACCCGAGCCCGGGAGAGGCGCTGGCGCCCCATTGTTTAAGAGAGCGGGGAAGCTCCCAAGAGCCGAGTCCCCGTCCCGGGGTCGCGCTCGCCGCCCAGTGGAGCAGACGACTTGGCCCGGCGTCTGCCTCGCCGGGCGCGTCCTTTGTCTGCTCCCCGGCGCCCGGGGCCCGGGGCCCGCGCCCCGCTTCTAGGGCAGACAAAGCCGGGGCTGCCGCTAGTCTGACCGGCTGGAGCGGCGCTCGCTCCACCCACCTCCCACTTTAGTACCGCCCCCTCTCCTCAGCGCCCTCTGATTGGCTCGTGGGGCCACAAAGAGGCCGGGAAGCGGGCAGGTCACGTGAGGCGGCGTGGCCTCCCATAGGCCTGGCCAAGCTGCCAATCAGGGAGGGCGGGCCGTCCGTGCTCGGCCCGGTCGCTCCCTCCGCTCCGGGGCCCGCCCGCGGGGCCGGCCGCCTGTCAGAGGGAGGTGGCGATGGTGCGCCCGGTGGCGGCGGCGGCTGCGGCGGCTTCCCTGGTCCGAGTGCAGCGAGGAGATGACTGACCGACCGGCTGACTGACTGAATGAATGAATGGCGAAGCCGAGCGCGCCATGAGGAGCCTGCCGAGCCTGGGCGGCCTCGCCCTGTTGTGCGCCGCCGCCGCCGCCGCCGCCTCAGCCACCTCGGCGGGGAATGTCACCGGTGGCGGCGGGGCCGCGGGGCAGGTGGACGCGTCGCCGGGCCCCCGGCTGGGGGGCGAGCCCAGCCACCCTTTCTCTAAGGCCACGGCTCCCACAGCCCAGGCCCCGAGGACCGGATCCCCGCGCGCCACCCTCCACCGACCCCAGGCTGCGTCTTCCTCAGCCCAGCCCCCGGAGACCACCCCTCCTCCGACCACCGCCGGGCCGGCTCCGACCACCGCCGCCGGGCCCGCGCGGACCACCTCTCAGGCACCGCTCGTTCCCTCGCGAGTCACACCTCCTGCGGTGGAACGTACTCCGACTACCCCTTGGGTGACAACCAGACCCGCGCCGACCACCCTCTCGACGACCACTGGCCCGGCGCCGACCACCCCTGTAGCGACCACGGTGCGGGCGCCCACCGCTCCCCGAACCCGACCTCGGCTCTCCCCGGCGGCGGCGGCGGCGGCGGCAGCAGCAGCAGCAGCGTCCCGCCCACCCCACCTGCCACCGAAGCCCCCTCTCCGCCTCCCCCAGGTGAGTCCCAGCGCCTCCTCGGCCGCCGGACCCTCCCCGCGGCTGCCCGTCCTTCTAGCGTTGGGCTTCTTGGCTGGAATGGAGCATTTCTGGCCCCCAAAGGTTCCCCAGATTTCGACTTCAAGGGGAGGTCCAAGCTCTAGATAGCCTGCCCCACCCCCCTCCCCAGTCCCCAATCTGGAAAGCCTTTTGTCCCCCACTTGGGCTGTGCTTCCTTGGGAGGGGAGCGACTGCTGCGTGGATAGCATCGCACCTCCTTCCAAACAGCGCTGTCTTTGCCTTTGTCAGACGCGCTGGATGGTCGCAAACTTTTGGGTTCGGTTCGCTCACCGTGCCCCTCCGCCTGGGTGATCTTGGGAAGTTTGAAAACCAGCACAGTACCTCCTGCGACCAATAGATCAGAAATTGAAGGGATTCCTCCTAAGGCTCCACTTTCCTTGTTCATGTAAATATCAGACGTGCATGTGACAGGTGGAAAAGATATTGAGAGGATTTTGTTTACAAACAGTAGTACAGACCACTTGAGGCCAAAAGAAAAAAGAAATTGTAATCCATGTTTTCCCTGCAAATGAATGGATTCAGTAGTCATTTGGGACAGGTGTATATCTAGGCTGAGCACATTTATAAATTAGGTTAAATCCCTTCCTTGCACCGTTTTTTTGTTTTGTTTTTTCCTTCCTCAATTACAAGTCAGTATGTTTGGGCAAATACACAATTTAAGCAGGGAGGCCCATTTTTTCCTCCTTAAGGGGGATG
The DNA here is from genome assembly GCF_027580195.1 of Bos mutus. Classification (NCBI taxonomy): domain Eukaryota; kingdom Metazoa; phylum Chordata; class Mammalia; order Artiodactyla; family Bovidae; genus Bos; species Bos mutus. The sequence continues at coordinate 2,896,230 of NC_091624.1, forward strand.
TTCAGTTTTGCTGATGTTGATAAAAGCCAAATTCTATCTGAGTCCTGGTAAAAAATAAAGCTCTTCTTCCTGCTGATTGAAAGTCTTCAAGCAAAGTTAGAGACAACTTCTGTTCTTTTTCCTCTTGAGATCTAAAGTGGGCCTGGAACTAAACAAATAAAACCTGTCTTGTCAAGATGTTAGACAAGAGTTTCTGAATTCCTTTGCTTTGAGTTGGGGTTTGATTTGTCCAAACCATTTTGCCTTTAGCTGGATTTATATTAATGGATCTCTGACCTAATTCTTAGGCTCAGTGATTTACTGTGGGGTCAGGTATGGACTTTGGACTATAATTGAATTTGTAGAGTTTCCCCACATGATTATGAGTCTTAATACAGTCCAGTCTTGGGTTGGAGCTTGGCATTGACATAAGTAGGAATGCAGATTATTCACCCATAAAAAGCCAAGTTGGTATTTCTTCCAGCTTCAAGGAGTGTGCTATCTAGCTGGGTTTTGACTGTAACCTCTTTTGGCCTCCCTATGGAGAGACCAACATGATACTGAGAGGCGGGAATCGTAGTATTTGAGTGTATGGACTCGATTCCATTCTTAGTTTGAATCCTATCTCTGCTGCCTTTTATTAACTGTGTAATTTGGGCAGGTCAATTAACCTCTCTTCATCTGAGAAATGAAGATAATAATAGTGTTTAGCTCATAGGATTGCTGTGAATCCTATGAAATTTGCTGTGAAATCCTGTGAAAATTAACTAAGTTAGTGCATTTATAGCACTTAGAACAATAGTTCTGGGTGCAGAGTGAATTAGCTCAGTATGTATGTTAGCTATCAGTATGATAGTTTGTTTGTTTTTTTTTTTTTTAATGGGACAGAAAGCATTTGAGAAACCTAATAGAGACTTGTGATGATTTTTATTTGTTTTAGTAAAATGTAATGGTAGTATGTGTGGTCAGTCATGTCTGACTCCTTGCGACGTTATGGGCAGTAGCTTGCCAGGCTCCTCTGTTCATGGGATTTTTTCAGGCAAGAATACTGGAGTGAATTGCCATTTCCTCCTCCAGGTAAAATGTAATAGAAAAGGATAAATTAGATTTTCCAAAGTTTGAAGCAAACAGTAGTGTTTATTTAGGAAGATTCCTTCTTTTGAAAGGTCAGTATATCATAAGTCTGTGTAATTGATGTTATTTTACCTTAATTTTTGCATTGTTATTTTTAAATCACAAAGGTAAACTTTTTTCCTTTTATGTTGCTTTTTCTTTGTGATAAAATATACATAACATAAAATTTACCATTTTAACCATTTTTAGGTGTACAGTTTAGTGGCATTAAGCACATTCAAATTGTATAACCATCACTACCATCCATCTTCAGGACTCTTTTTTTATTTTCCCCAACTGAAACTGTATCCGGTAAACAATAACTCCTCAATGGCCGGCCATCCACCTTATTCCTAGCAACCACCATTCTACTTCCTGTCTCTGTGAATTTGCTTATTCCAGGTTCCTCATATGGGGAACTCATAGCATTTGTCCACAAAGATAACCTTTACCTGCAAAAATTACCAAGAACCAAAAGTCCACAAGTAAAGAGTGAAAGTCCCCCCCACCCACTCTACTACTTTCCAGTTCCAGTCAGTCCTTAAATGTTACTACCATTAGCAGTTCGATCTTTTCTCAGAGGCAAGTTGTGGCGTGCAGGATGCGTTCCCTCACCAGGGATCGAGCCCATGGCCCCTGCATTGGGAGCGCAGAGTCTTAGCCACTGGGCCACTAGGGAAGTCCCTAAACACAGGATTATTAGACATGGTTTAAAGCTCAGGGTGAAATACTATATAAATTGTATCCATTAGATATATTGGTTACGTGTCTACACTGCAAGCCATAGAGTTTGCAACTTGCTATATCCACTTAACTGTGTGTCATGGTCTTTCTTTTTCATGTCAGTACCTAAAGACTACCTTATTCTTTTCAGCAGTTGTATTTTTCATCATAAGAATATATCATAATCTATTTAACCAATCTCTTGTTTATGGATACTTAGATTGCTTCTTGGCTTCACTTTAAAAAGCACAGAGAAGAATGTGTTCTTGTTTAATCCATCATATTATATTATTAGTCCATCATATTATATTCTCTAATACCTCGTCTGGAGTTTTGTAGACTCCAAATCGATTGTAAGTAAAGCAAAGCTGGATTGAGTAATATTTGCCATTGAAACTGTTCCAGGCCTTTAGTAACTTCCATGGACTACCATATACCTATGTCTATGATGGTCTTCGGGCAACAGAAATTTTAAGATGCTCGAGTTTGGTAGCTCTGCTGTGCTGTAGATTTTCTGTCGCGTGTGGTTTTCTGTGAAGTCACCACGGACCGCCTCTGTCTAGTTCTCAGCAGCTGACTGCCTTTGGGGGCTTACTGCTTTACTGCGCAACTTTAGCTTTACAGTAATGTGATTGAGTATGGTCTTTCTATCTGAACATGGGCTCTAGTCTACTTTAAACAGTAAATACATCTCCTTGACAGAGGAAAGAGATTTGAAAGACCTGGTACTAACTGAATTTGAAAGACCTAGTGAGGTTGGCAAAATTGGCTTCTCTGGCTTTTGGGAAGATGAGTACAGGGTGTTTTATTTTAATGTTCATATAAAACTGAACACCATTGATAATATATTATGTGTCTAGATGGGTCTTCTGGCTGCTCTTTGAATTAATAAGAATTTCTTCCATGAAGATCTAGTTGAGAGCTCTTGCCTACCCCTCAGTAAGGGCCCTCTTTTGTTTACAGGGACACTGATCTGCAAACTGAAACTAATTGCCCAGCAAGCAAGCATTTTCCTCCCACGGTCCTGGCAAAACATTTGACTGATTGGTTGGCTGGGTAGGACATTTTACGAAGGGTGAAGGGGAGGCTGTGATACTAGAGTATAACAGTTATCGATAGTAAGAGACTGAAGTGATGATAAATGTTTGATTTTTAAAATTATGGACCTTCAGGGCTAGATAGGACTTTAGAAGCCAGTACCTCCTAACGTGGCTCTACATTGCAAGAAATGCTTCCATGGACTTAGCCGAAATATTTCTCTTTGTGGTTAACACCAGCTGGTTCTGACTCTGCCCTTTCGGGGCCACGCAGAACAAGTCAGCTCTCTCTGTACCCTGACAGTTCAGGGATCTGTGGGCAGTGATCGTGTTCCCTCGGAGTCTGGACTAAATAACTTCAGCTCCCTCAACTGTTCTTTATGTGAAATGGTTTCAGATTCCCTTAGACTCTGCTGGTTGCCCCTCTTAGGGAATTTTTCAGTTTTTCTGTGTCTCTCCTGGAGTGTGGAGCACAGAGCTGAACACATCACCCCCGGTTGTGCTCTGGCCCGCTCGTGGTAGAGAGGGCAGTTGCCTCATTCTTTCTGGATGCTGTACTACTGTGGATGCACTTAGCTCCCGATCACAGGAGCTTTTCTGGCAGCCACACTACGTTGTTGACTCATTGAGTCCATTAAGATACTTAAGTCTTTTTTTTTTTAAACACATACTAGACGAGTCTTTCTTCAGTCTGGACTTAGAAACTCTTTGTTATCCTCTAAAGTATAAACTGAGACAGTTGCCAAGCATGTAAAATGTACTGTGTTAGGTTCAAGCCATCACTTTGGGCCTGCGGTCTGTCAGCGTACCCCACCTAGTCTCTTCACGCTCACCTGCAGGGTGTTCCTGTGCACAGAGTCCAAGGACACGTTAGGGCAGGCCTTCTTACCTCACAGGAGAGAGTACATTTAGGGATGATAAAACAGTTTGGAAGGGGAGAGATCGTGGTTTAGATTAGTTCTTGAGGGTCTCTTCCGGCTCTACAGTTCGGCGATGATTTGGTACCCATGATTCAGGGCACATGACTGCCCCCCAAGGAGCCTTAATCATTTATTTGTGATCTAAGTTAAGAGATGAGACTTTTTTTTTTTTCCCCCCAAGCAAACCTTAGAGTTTGAAAGCTCTGACTACTGTGGCGTGTAAATAAAATATTATGAATGGATTTTATTTGAAAGGAACATTCTGGAAATCAGGGCCCTCCTGTCTGTACTGGGAAATGTTTTCTTCATCCTAAAATTCTGTACAGCTAAGTTCAGGGTGTTAATTTGCTTATGGTTATTCAAGAAGATACCATTCATTTTAAGGACACAGAAATTGTTCAGACTTCAAAGATAATGTCTGTTCATAAACTTTTATTGAAAACCTGTGGGGCTGGGTGTGTTTCAGAATTTAGAATTTTTCTTATTTTTAGGAAGTTAATAAGTACATCCCAGTGAAGTCTAGGACAGCATCCTGTGTAATCAAACACATGAAGGTATTTGTAGCAAAAATGTGTGTATATTCACACTGAATGGGTTTTTAAAAAGGCTATAAATAACCTTGTGTTTGTTCAGGTCAGGTTTTGCTGCCAAATGAATAACAGAAAAACCTTCGGTTTTTTGGATCTTCTGGTATTTACATCAGCTCTGAGTGACTGTGGACCACTGAAATAGCGCTTACACTCACCTGTGGTGCTCCCTATGCTGCAATGCTGTTTTAAGAGCCTTGCATATATTACTCTACTCAATCCTCACAAGACTTATGTGTAATCGAGTTAGGTGTTATTATTATCTTCATTTTATAGATAGGAAACTGAGGCTCAGAGAAGCCCAGCTGTGAGGGAGTCTGCATTCAAACCCAACCTTTCTGGTTCCAGAATCCATACTATTGGCATTTAAAGAAAGAGTTACATAGCAGATGAGAGAAGGAAACTATTTTGCTAAAAACATTTGTCCTTGAATACTAGTCTGAAAGATTTTCTTCATTCTCTTATGTGCTATTTATTCACCTCAAATCTTCTGTTTTACAATGTTTTACAGTTAGAGCTCCAGTTCTTCCTTTGATTAGGTTCTAATATTGTCTGTGATAGAGAGGATTGCCTGTAGTCTTTAGGGCTAGGCCCAGGGACTTCTGAAGTTTACTATGTCTTATTCCTGACCCAAATGCCTAGATTTCTGCAGAAATTCCTTAGTGTGATTAGTTTCTGGAACAGCATAGTTAAACTCCAGAGCATTAGTTTCAAATCTACTGAATTCTGTCTCCAGGAAGCCTTCTGGCTAGTTGAAAATTTACACACTGAAATAACCTGATTATGTCTTTTTATCTTGATTTTTTTTAAAGACTCATAAAATTGAAGTGAGCATTACTTTTCATCTCAGAATTTCTAAACATGTATATATTAACTTCCAGACATCTTGGCACCCTTATAAACAGAATGGAAGAAAAATATCATGGTACTGTTTTTACTGATGGGTAAATTATGGGTAGAGTGATTACTGCTCTAGGGCACTTAATAGATCAGAGGAGAATAGAAGTGTAAGATCTTGTTTGGGAGAAAGACTGTTAGATGATAGTTTTAGTTAAAAATAGCTTCAATTCATGCTTTTTGCTTTGATCTTTATTTTTGTGTGTTTTCTTTAGATATAATATAAACATCCTTAATAATAATGTTGAGATTATGTTTCAGGTATCTCTTCTGTAGTCACTTAGCCTTTTTCTCAAGTATGTGTTTTGGTTTATCTGCTTTTCACTAGAAACAACTACCCTAACTGCATTAGTAACTTTGAGGGGAGATTTTTTTTTTTTTAATTGTCATGAAAAAGATAAAAAGTATGTCTGGATACATATGTGTTTGAATCACAGTAAAGGTTTACTCAAATCTTTTTACCTGTATCTATTCAAGTACATGTGATAAATATGTGTCAAAATACCCTCTAGTAATGCCACTGTTCCACAATAAATATTATTGTCAGAAAAATCTTTTCCTGTTACTTTTTCTTCACTAGGTAAAATATTTCCTCTGTTCTCCTTGCTCATTTTTTTTTTTTCACTTGAAACTCCTCTGTATGTCCCACTTTCTCTTGTCTCTTCTTCTTGGACCCATCCATTCTTTCATGTTCTTTAAGGAACCAAATTATCGTCTCTACTTAACAGATTCCCGCTTTGTCCTCCTTCAGTGCCTCCTCAAAGCCTAATTCTTCTAAGAAGTCTTTGCCGGGGAACAAAAGGTCCTTGAAGATGTCCTGGTAACAGGGTGCACAGGGCTGAACACTTTGCACTCAGAACAAAACCTGTCTTTCTCTGTGACTTTGACTTTTTTCCTATGGATCTGCTTTTAAAGTCTGTTTAACTTAGATTATTAAGCCCACTTGTAAGAAAATGTCATAGTTCATACAATATTCAGGATATGGTATTAATTCTTTCTTTTTTAAAAAAATGAAGGAAGAGATTTTATTTTTGTTCTGTATCTTCTTTATTGCCCAGCTTTCCCCCCGCTTCTCCTGAGGAATAATACAGAAAAAACAATTATCATAGCAGACGTTATCTGCCTCCAAAAAAAAAAAACCACAAAATTCCAGTACTTTAAATAAGTAGCAGATTTCTTTTTTTGTTTATGAGTAATATGAGTTGTTTTTGTTAGGTAGATGGATTTGGGCTAAATAGCAATGTAAATGATTTAATTTGGTTGAGAAACAAATGTTTGATTTTTTTGAATGACAGAATTAATTAATCAGCTTCTCTCTCATCTGATTTATACATTGGATTTGTTTTTTCAGTAGAGATTTTTGAAATAGGAATTTTCCTACTCTAAAATTCTATAATAAATCAGATCAGATCAGTCGCTCAGTTGTGTCCGACTCTTTGTGACCCCATCTATAATAAATAAGTTATGGTAATCTCCAAACCATTATGCATCTATTAAAATGCTTACATTATGCTAAAAGCAGTATACATAGGAGGAGGGAAATATACCAAAATAATTAGGTGGCGGAAGCTAAGTAATGCGAGTATGGGTCGTTTTCATTTCTTTGTATTCTTCTGGATTTTCCAAGTTTTTTTTTTTTTATTTTTAAATCAGTGTACCCAGTTTTATAGTAATAAAAATAAATGAATAAAATATAAAAAATGAGTAAAAAGTTATGATACACTTGATGAGCCTTCAGTTATATGTGATCAAGTCAAGCGATGTTACCCTGGGCCGCTTAATTGTAATTTCTGTGATGGATTCATCAGCTTTGGTCTACCTCAGACGTTTACTTGGCCTCAGTGAGTTGTGGTTCTGAAGAAAGGAGACTGCTGAAGACGGTACCCAAAAAAGGAAGCTGCTCCTGACACCTGCCAAGTCAAGGTCGTGATGACACAGCCAAGGTCTGGTACCTTCAGGAAAAGTTTAACTGAAATCTTAACAAAGTCTGAAAACAGCTGATTCTTTATCCATTTCACTCTGTCTAGGGAATTTAAAGCACAAACTTAAAATTAATTAAAGCAGCTTATGGAAATAGCTCTTGTTTAAATTGTGCAGAATTTGAATTCATGACATTGTCCACAGCCTTTACCAGTAGAAGCTCTTCGGTTATCTCTTCCTCTAGAGATACAGAGCTCCCAAAAGTTTGGTTTCAGTCTGTGCATATGTTTTTCAGTCAGATCAGATGGGGTTGCTTTTATACTGGTAATACAACAGCTGCTCTATATGATATCCTTGCCAGGGAGACAGCACTGAGGAAAGGGGAAATTTATTCAGTTGGAAAAAGGAATGTATCCTGCCCAGTCACAGGGCAAATGATCAGGGGTAGGTATGTTTTCAGCCTGGCTAGAGAATGTTCAATAACCTTTCTTTAGTAAATTTTAGACTCTTTAGATAACTGATTTTGGAAATTTTTGTTTCAGTCTTGCATGCTTAGAAACTGACATATTACCAAGGATCTTATTAAATTTTTATTTTAAAAAATCTGTAGTTTTTATTTGATGTATGTGAGCAAAAAGAAGAGGTTAGGAGTTAATCACAAGGAGAATAGCATGTTCTCTAGTTCCTCTAGTTCCTTTTTGGAAATGATCTTTTAAAGTGAAATTCCTTTAAACATTCTAGGGAAAGTTGTCTTCTCTGAAGGAAACTGCATGAACTGAGTAGCTTTTCCATTCTCTTCAGTCCTATCCATTGTGTATAGAGATGAGATGGCAGTTTGGGAAGGGTTATTAAAGGTAACAATGAGGGGCAAGATGGACTGCTTCATATTCCAAGATGCTTCCTCAGTTTTGCATCTGTATTGAGGATTGATTAGAGGAAGGCATTGGGCATCTTTTTTTTTTTTTTTGCTGTAGATTTCTCATGTGACTTCATATTCCTTATAAGTCTACAGTGTTTTTTGAGTTACCCGTTCTATATGAACTGCTGTAACAGGTTAGGCCCACCATCCCTTGATGTTGTGTGGGTTAATGAATAGTTATAGAGTGTACCAAAACCACAAAGCAAACTGGCTGTTGGGTATTATTATACTGGATTGGTGGTGTGTTGCCTGCAAACCCATCCTGTTCAACTGGTTTTACTTTTTAAGTTAGTTTGTTGCTTCAACTTGTCCACAGAGGCAGGGCTGGATGGTCCAGCTAATCAGGGGAGCAGCAGTCAGAAGATCTCATTCGTCTTCCTTTCCACTCACTCTGTAAGTTCCCGAGCACGTTTTCTTTTTTGTTTTTCGTAAATGGGTCTGTGCCTTAGTTTCTCTAACTGTAAAAGGAAGCCTGTTGTGTGCACAGATACAGTGCATGTCACGTCTATACCACTGGCTTCTAGACCATCGTCTGTAAGATGAGTATGATAGTACCAACCTAATGGGGTTCTTGAGTGTTGACCTAGAATTCAAACCCAGCTTTGTCTGACTTAAAAGTCTGTTTTTTTTCTTTCCCTTTTGACTAAACTGTGCTGCAGTGCCAAAGCAGATGGGAGATGCAGAAGATGAAATAAAGCGTCCCGTGGTTGCAGAGCACACTTTGGGTTCCATTTTTGTCACCTCCCTAGCCTCCTCCCCAGCAAGCCCATGCATTGCCCTCCTCAGCACTTGTTCTGAATTACACAGTTCGATTCAGGTTTGATTGCAGGAACTGCTGTGAAAATCAAAATTAGATCAAAGAGTGTTTCTCAGAGGTAGATACGGGTGTGGAGTGGAGGCGGCAGAGGGGATGATGGTAGGAATCAGATGAAAGGAAGCGGGCAGACTCAATGTGGATGTAAAGCAGAACTCAACAGTAGCTATGAGATGGTCTACTCAGCGCCAGAAGGATTAGGACAGAGACAATGTATTGCTTATTAGCATTTGGCAAGACATACCACACACTGCAAATGATAGTATTGATTGTTGTCAACTTGACAATGAAACCTTTCATCTTCAACTTCGTATGGACTCTCGATCAAGATGCTGATGCCAAACAATGTGTTGCAGAAAGTAGCAGGTGATGTTTGACGATGTGAAAGTCATGGGAGAATCTCAGACTTGTGACATCTGCAGTCAGCCGAGGGTGCATTTCCCCATCCCATTTTATAAACTTCCCTCCTCACTGGAGGGCAGGTTGTCTCTCAGATGAGACAAGGAGAAGCTATTATTTCAAGTCAGAACCAGCCGTTTCTGAACCAGTTGCAAATATACTGATGGATGATATACAGAGTGTTGGAGGATTTGATTTGGAAGCAAATAGCTTCATAAGTGGGAAACAGAAAAACCAATATGCACAGTAATGCATACGTGTATATGTATGTGGGATCTAGAAAGACCAATATGCATAGTAATGCATACATGTATATACATGTGGGATCTAGAAAAATGGTACAGCTGCACCCATCTGTAGAGCAGGAATGGAGACACGGATGTAGAGAAGGGACACGTGGACACAGCGGGAAGGAAAGGGTGGGCTGCACCGAGAGAGCGGCATGACACACATGCAGCGCCGTGCGTAAAAGAGCCAGCCAGTGGGCATCTGCCGTGTGGCACCCGAACTCGGTCTGGCGCTCTGTGACTGCCCAGCGCGGTGGGGCGGGGAGGTGGGGGGCGGCTCAGGAGGGTGGGGACGTGTGTGCGTAAAGCTGATTCATGTTGTCCTATGCCAGAGACCAATACCACACTGTAAAGCAGTTATCTGCCAATTAAAAAAATATGCATCTCCCCCCCCAAAAAAAGAAATAGCTTCAGTTTGTACAGTATTACTCAACAGTAATTATGTATATTATTACCTCCTGCTAGTGCTCAAGTGTTACACTGTGGTCAAGTCGAACTATGTAACTATAGTTGTGGCGAATAGGTAGACAGTGCAAAACCTGGTCATATCAGTCTTCTGGTTAGTAATTTAAGATGACATGTATGCTGCAGCTGCTGCTAAGTCGCTTCAGTCGTGTCCAACTGTCTGCGACCCCATAGACGGCAGCCCACTAGGCGCCCCCATCCCTGGGATTCTCCAGGCAAGAACACTGGAGTGGGTTGCCATTTCCTTCTCCAATGCATGAAAGTGAAAAGTGAAAGTGAAGTCGCTCAGTCGTGCCCGACTCTTAGCGACTGCATGGACTGCAGCCTCCCAGGCTCCTTCGTCCATGGGATTTTCCAGGCAAGAGTACTGGAGTGGGGTGCCATCGCCTTCTCTGAGATGACATGTATACGTCAGTATAATTCTCCTCTGTATTCGCCATGAGTGACCATTAATGCTTAGGTTTCCTAATACGTCTTAAAACTTCTCTATAGTCTGTGTCTGTCCTCATTTCCTACCACCCTTCACCTTGTGCTTTAAACTCCAACAGATTCGAGTTGCTTCTGTTTCCCCCCAAATGCCATGCTTATTGTCGTCATCATTATTACTAATAAGACAGTCATCTTTGGAGGTTTTCCTCTGTGTCAGTTGCTAAAGAGCTTTAAATGAATTATAATGACCTTGCCTAATTATCTCCATTTTACTAAGCAAGAGTGGCGGCTTTGAGAGTTGAAATCCATTGAACAAGGCCTCACAGCTAGTAAATGTAGAACCTTGATTTAAATTTAGATCTGTGTAGCCTCAAAGCCTCCTCTCTTAATCGCTAAGCTAACTGGCCTCTTGTTACTTTGCTTCTGCTGTTCCCTCAGCCTGGAATGGCCCTTCTCTTCAGTTTGAATACAGGCCTTAAAACAGAAGCAAATGCTCGTTGATTTAGTCAGAAACGGACTTTACTAAACGATTAGTAAAGAGTTCACAGAATCTCCAGGGGAACCAAATTCAGGACATGGAGCTAGAGATAATACCTAGGGAAAACAGTAATCTGGCATTGAGAACCTTTGTGGTGGAATAGCAAGTCTTAAAAATTGGAAATTGGAGAATTCCCCCAAATAGGAAGGAATTAGTAGCAATTATACTATGATACGGGCTTCCCTGGTAGCTCAGAGATTAAAGCGTCTGCCTGTAATGCGGGAGACCTGGGTTCGATCCCTGGGTTGGGAAGATCCCCTGGAGAAGGAAATGGCAACCCACTCCAGTATTCTTGCCTGGAGAATCCCATGGACGGAGGAGCCTGGCGGGCTACAGTCTATGGGGTCGCAAAGAGTCAGACACGACTGAGCAATTTCACTACGACTTCACTATACTATGATACTAGGCTGCCCCCCCCCACCCCCAAAAGAAGACAGAGGTCCACCACATCCCTTTTTTCACCTAATAAACTTACTTGTCCTTGAGAAACATGCAACCTCCTATACTGTTTTACCTTATATATTCTAATATTACTGTACATATTTTTTTTGATTACTTGCTTTTTAAGGATTCTTAGTTTAAGTATTACTTGTTCATGTAATTGATTCCTCTATATGGCACCCCACTCCAGTACTCTTGCCTGGAAAATCCCATGGATGGAGGAGCCTGGTGGGCTGCAGTCCATGGGGTTGCTAAGAGTCGGACAAGACTCAGCGACTTCACTTTCACTTTTCACTTTCATGCATTGGAGAAGGAAATGGCAACCCACTCCAGTGTTCTTGCCTGGAGAATCCCAGGGATGGGGGAGCCTTGTGGGCTGCCGTCCATGGGGTCGCACAGAGTCGGACCTGACTGAAGCGACTTAGCAGCAGCAGCAGCAGCATACCTTATTCTTTAATGGCTATGTCTTAGTGATGTTTGTACTCTCTAAGACATCCCTGAGATAGTGTTCAGCATTCAGTACATAGTAAGTACTCAATAAATAGTTGAGCTGAATTAAGGCATAAATCCTCCTTGCCCAGCACCGCTAGAATATAAGTTCCAGAAGGGCAGGGATTTTTGTCTTTGTCTCTCTGTCTCTCTTTTTTTTAAACCACTGTCTCCCCAGCACCTAGATTCATTCCTAACATATGTTGAAACCTGAGAAAATACTTAAAGAATAAATGAATATTCCTAAATAAAAATTCTTTATTTCTGGAAATGACACTGTCATAAAACCCTTGGATGTGACCGCTGGGAAGACCATAGCCTTGACTATACGTACCTGTGTCAGCAGAGTAATGTCTCTGCTTTTCAGCATGCTGTCTGGGTTTGTCACAGCTTTCCTGCCAAGAAGCACTCGTCCTCTGGTTTCATGGCTGCAGTCACCGTCCGCAGTGATCTTAGAGCCCAAGAAGAGGAGATCTGTCACTACTTCCGCCATTTCTTTTTTTTTTTGCCGTGAAGTAATGGGGTCAACCTTCTAAATATTTGCTGTTCATTTCATTTTTATATTTTGAATACCTATTTACTTATTGGAATACTACTTATAATAATTTTAACTCTACTGCTGATCCTTTCAATTCCAATTTAGTAGTAATACCCCATTTCACAAAGAGCCTGAGTCTGAGATGAGGTTAAGTTGTTTGCTCAATAGTCACATAGCTCGGAAGTACTAGTGAGCTGGAATTCAAACCCAGATCCCTCTTTTTTTGGAAGTGCTTTCTGTTAGGGCAAAACAATGTGCTAAAAGCAGGGTGTGCTCTAGTTTATCCTCCCAACCCGTGCTAGTTTTTGTTTGTTTGTTTGGCCACAGCGTTGCAGGCAGGATCTTAGTCCCCGAGCGGGGATCACACCCTGGCCCTCGGGCAGTGGAAGCACAGCGTCCTGACCCATGGACCCCCAGGGAACTTCCCATAATGCCTGTTAGTTTTAATGCAGCTTTTTGCCCCTGCCATCGTCACTCTTTCCTGATTTATAGTCATTGTTTTTCTGTGCATACCGTAGACCTGTTTCCCATCCTCTTTGGTGTTCCTCTTGATTCTTTTTTGTAGTAGGAAATATGTATTTTATTTGAAAGATCAAAGCACATCCTCACCTATTACTATGCCTGTTTATTTTCATTTCACTTTCATTTTTTTGTTAGCTTTCTTGATCTGTACAGTGGATCATTTCCAGAAAAGAAGACACAGATAAATGTTATGAGTCAGATGAGTAATATTATATACATTAATCAGGATGGTATGTAAGGACAGATAGCATACACCCAACCAAGGGCCATTCCAGCTGGTAGGACAGGTGAAAGGCAAGATTGTTAGAAACAGACACAGTAACAAATAACGATACAGAGTTACTACAAAAGCTTTTCTGTGCCTTTATCATTGTTTCACTTGTGAATTAAACTTCTATTGAGAAATTAGAAATGGATGCCAGACATTTGTAGCCAAAAAAATGTTTTATTTAAAATTAGTTTCGGAAAATTCTTTTTCTTAGCATATGATCTTTCTTGTTAACAATAGTCCTTTTTTAAACAATTGATGAGAAAGTAAACATTTCTCTTTGCTATATTTCTTTCGGTTGATAATAGATCACTCATTTAGAAATAAACAACTTAAAGCCAGTGATTAAGTAGTCTTCAGGAAATAAAGCCACAGGTGTCACAAGCTGTTACTTTGTATTTCCTTATTGCTTAATCAGTCTGAAGTGGTACCTTCCTCTTTCTTTTCTTTACTTCCTTTCTCTTTGCTCTCTCCCTTCTCTCTCTCTCTCTCTCTTTTTCTATTGTTAATCAGACAAGATTTCAGATCCTTTTTCATGTGTTTTTTTTTCCTAGGTGGGGGTTCTCGTCATGTTAAAACTGGCCTTTCAACTATGTTTCATTAGATGGTTCAGCTTAAGACTTTACATTCACTTTTATTTAAGTAATAGAGAAAAGGGTATGCTTTGTCAATAAGTTTACACTGGGCTTTCTGTGTCAACAAAATTAAGTTTTTTTATTCATTTATCAGATCATTGTTGGTTACCTGCTGTGTACCTAGTGCTGGGCTGGAGAGATGCTAGAGAGACAAGTGAGATGTGTTTGTTTTCTGTCCTGATCCAGAAAATCAGACTACAGGTGGATAAGTTCCACCAGAGTGGTACGCACATGCATCAGGAGCAAAGAGGGAACTCCTCACTCAGACCTGAAGGGGGAGGCGTGAAAGACAGTGTCCTTTCTGGAGGAACTCTTCTCTGAGCGGAGTCTTGAGAACAGACAGGAATTAGCCAAGTGCAGGAGGGAGAAAGTGTGGCAGTAGGAAAGCACGTGCTAGGCCTGTTGAGGGATGTGGAGTGCTGGGCGGCTCATAGGAGAGGGGAGCGCGTGTGCGGCTGGAACAGGGCTGGTGGGGTCTGAGGCTGGAACAGCCGGCGCTTGCCAAATCAGGCAGTACTTCGTATGTCGTGCTCAGAAACCGATTCTGAAAGCAACGAGGAACTGTAAGCCCTGAAGTGACATGGTGGGGTTTGAGTTTTGCGTCAGTCTGGAAACTGCAGGATACTCCTAAAAGTGATCCCCAACAAAGATAATTAGAGGCCACTGACTGCCTCTCTAAATCTTTCCCAGCATTAATTTTGGATTAAAGGGTTTAAATGCTAAGATAATGTAATAATAGGAGGGGGACATGAATTGGCTTTCTATCCTCTCTTATTAAGCAAACATTTGAAACCTATTTTGCTTGTTGGTATAACACACGGACTTAGATGACTAAAATTAGAGACCCGACAAACGAGCCAGCAATGGTGCTCGGCCTCTTCATGCAGCTGGTGTCAGACTGAACAAACCCAGGGGTTTCCTGTGTGCCAGGCACTGCTGAGCTGAGCACAGAGAGGTGGACGACTTAGGTGTTTCCAGTCTGCTGGAGGGATGGACTTGTACACACGTGCTTTAGCAGACTTAGGTGTTAGATTCCTTTACTTAAATTTTCATTTTCTATCCTTATCTCAAACCTTAAAAGTGTGCATGAGGAAATCAAGGATAAGAGAGAGATTTCCCCCCAGATTTATTAAGATATAATTAATGTGTAACATCATATAAGTTTAAGGTACAGAATGTGATGGTTTGATGCACATTTATGTTGTAAAACATTTATCACAATAAGGTGAGTTAACATATTTCATGCCATTTTGTTGTTGTTCTGATGGGAATATTAAAGTTCTACAAAGAGAGGTATTTGTGTAATAATGAATGACAAATAGCTATAATTCAGCATTCCGTTTACCTAGCTCCAGAGTTTTTCCTTTTTCCCCCATCATATATTTAGCTTCCTCTGACAAGATGTGCATGCCTGCTGAGTCACTCGGTCATGTCAGATTCTTTGTGACCCCATAGACTTCAGCCAGTCAGGCTCCTCTGAGCGTGGGAGTCTCCAGGCGAGAATACTGAAGTGGGTTGGTATTTCCTTCTCCAGGGAATCTTCCTGACCCAGGGATCGAACCTGAGTCTCTGGCATCTCTTGCATTGCGGATTCTTGACCACAGAGCCATGTGGGAAGCCCTCTCTGACAAAGCAATGCATATGTATTTTCAAGCCTGAAAGTAGTTTTCTTCCCATATTCTCTTAATTCTTTCCAACACTACCCAAACTAGGTGAGCCTCAGAGGATCCAGCCATTAGGGGTTAAAAATGCAGGCTTCAAAGTCATATTGTCCGGAGTCAAATCCTGGTTCTATCACTTACCCTGTCTGTCAGCCTGCTTCATAGAATTGTGAGTTCTGTGAGGAGGTAATGGTAAAACAGCGGAAGCATAAGGAAAGAGTTCCCTACGTGTTCGTTGTTAAAATTGTTTTTGGAATAGCAACTCGTATTTTCCCAAACATTCAGGAAATTTTGCTAAACTGTGTTTGAATCAATCTACCTTACTCAAATGAATCTTGGTGAAGAGCTTTCGCCTAGCATGCACGTTTGAAATCTGACCTCTTGAACAAGAGGGGGTCAGTGAGTGACTTGGTATCACAAGCATCTATGAAAATATGCCTGTGAAAGTAGCACAAAGACACTTTACACTTTTTTTATTATGTAATATTTTGAAAATAGAAGATGACAGACCAGTGTAATGGCCTCTTTCACACCTATGTCACACGCCTGGAGAGCCATCCAGGCCAGTCCTGCCTCATCCACACCCCCGCCCATTTACCCCTCTCCTATTTGATTTTGAAACAAATCCTAAAAATCACATCATTTTGTCTATGAATATTTCAGACAGTATTTCTAAAATGTAAAACTTCTCCTATTTTTCTTAAGTATCTAAATGAGAATATGAACAATTTTTTAATATCATCAAAATGCTTTCTTTATGACTGGGGAGAGGAATCCTTCCTTTTTTCTGGCCATAGCGCGTGGCTTGTGGGATCTTAGTTGCCCCTGCGGTGAAAGCACCAGTCCTAACCCCTGGACTGCCAGGGAATTCCCCTTTCCTTTTTTAGAGGTAAACCTAGAGACATGATTAATCAGTCTGGGGAGTAGTAATGAAAATTGGTTATTTTTTGTTATCATTTCTGACATTGCTAAATACCTCATATAGCCCAACTGTTAGTTCAAAACTAACAGTGTAAGGACTCCCTTAATTGGGTAGAATAAGGTACAGAAATTTTACTTTGGGTTGTGCTGGGTCTTTGTTGGGCACCCGGGCTTTCTCTAGCTGCTGTGGGCGAGGACGCCTCTTCACTGCGGAGCATGCGCTTCTCACTGCGGCGGCTTCTCGCTGCGGAGCAGAGGCTCTAGGCACGGGTCAGTAGTCGTGGCACACGGGCTTAGCTGCTCTGAGGCCTGTGGTATCTTCCCAGACCAAGGGCAGAACCTGTGTACCCTGCACTGGCAGGAGGATTCTCATCCACTGTACCACAGGGAAGTTCATAAGGATTTGCTGAGTTCAAGGAACTTTCCTATTTATATTCCTTTTAAAATGTCTGTGGCCCACATTATTTTTGTAACAAAGATATTCTTCCTTTTGATCACCTAATTTCTTTTATCGCCTTAGAATTTTAAAGTACTTTCCCCCTCCTATCTCCTAGCCTAACTTTTAGCTGGTTGGAGTGACTTTAGGGCTAATACAGGGGAGGTTTTGGTCTCCAGCAGAGGGTCAGTTGCAACTATGAAAACAACTGAAGCAAATGGTCTATTGATAGAAGAACACTTCATTATAAAAAGTTCTTTTCAAATTCCAGGATATGGGTTGCTTGGTCACTGAAGAGTCTGTTTTCCATTCACTAGCACCCTGGGTGTCTCAGCAGACCTGGTTAGGAATGTACTGCTCATTTTGAATGAGAAAAAAGGATAGAGAAGCTGCCCAAATGCTGCATCACTCAAGTCAAACATGTTACATCTGCTACATAGGTGACACAAGCCTTAGGCTTTTAGAATTCACTCAGACGTACAGATAACTTCCATTTTGAGTGGTGCCAATTTTGATTACAAAATGCCCATTGTACCAACCTCTAAATCCCCATTCTTTAATTTTTAAGCCCTTGGACCTCATAACTTCCCCGAAGTTTTACGTAATGCCAACTCAACAATTAGCAGAAGTGGTCGTGCTGATGAAACAGGTCTTTGATATTGGTTCAGTTATAGATCTGGAATGTTTATTCCCCTGGGCTTTCCAGCTGAGGGATTCCCAGCATGAACTCCTACTTTGGAAAATATCTGAGTGGGCAGCCTTGTTTGCCACATTGCCCTCATTGTCTCTTTGTTTATTCAGCTGAAAAGCTGCGCTTGTCTCTTATACAGTCAGGCATGAATCTCTAGGTCTCAGAAGCTGTTAAAATGGGTGGAAAGATGGGGAAGGGAAAGGATGCAAATTGTTATCGGATACTGACAGGGTGTGCCGTGAACGTGCTCGCTTAGGGAAGAGCATTATGACTTTAAGGTTATTACCAAGCACAACTCTGATCACATTTTTATAGCCCTGTTCTATTAGGGTCTAGGATTCAATGCAGTTTTCCTACCTTCTGGGTAAGAGACATTGATAATTCATTGGCACATGTGATTTTTTTTTTTTGCCGCAATAGAGAAATAGGTTTTGAGAACATGAACATACCATCTGGCCCAAGCAGTGATAAATTTTCTCTGATTATAATAGCGTGCACATGCTCTTGGCATTGACTTTTCTGGCTATCTGTCAGCTGGATTATTTTATTTTAGCAGGTTACTAAAAGGTCTCTTTGCCTTCATTCTTTCCCAATGCATTCTCTACATACGGTCAGAGTTATAGTTCTAAACTGAAGGTATGATCATGACATGCTTTTTTGTATAAAACTTTCCATGGCTACCCAGTTCCCTCAAGAAAGCCCTGAACCTATCACTATACCTGCTTCGTATTCAGGGTCAGAGCTAAGATGAACTTTTCTTGGTTCTCTGCCCTGTTTTAGCCCTGGTCACTACACATGCTACCCATTGCCATTCGGGATAGTCTTCCTTTCTTAGCATGGCCACACCTCATTCCTCGTGTCCAGTCTAGATTTCTTCCTCTGGGAAGTCTTACATAGGCGTCTTTCCCTGTGAAAACACATACCATGCTTTCGCATCCGCGGTGGTGTGGCTCCACCTCAGCACTTTTCATACTGTATCGCTGCTTTGTTTTTGTCTCTGCTGTAAGACCTTAAGCTGCATAAAAGCAGGAACCGTGTCTTTTTTCCACATCGTTGTGTCTTTAGCATCTAGAAATTACATTACTCATTTCTGGTTCAAAACTACTTTGTTGATAATTGAATTAATAAATTATGTGCTTTGCCAAGGGTTGTTTCTCTAACAACATCAGAGTCTGTTTTCATGTTCTTGATATTTTCCTTTTCATCTTCTAGTCATATACATTCATTCACTTACTCACTCATTTAATTATTCAACAGAATATTGCTTTGAACCTTTGCAGCCTCCATCCTTGCCCGGAGCATGTGGAAACAACAGGCAGAAGGCAGGCTGCTGCACATACATGCGCTCCTGTTGGCCAGCCCATGGAGACGGGGCTCTCCAGCACCCGCATGCACAGCCCTTCCTCGCCTCCTGCACAGCCGCTGCGTTTTTCTTTCCTGCCCTGCTTTTCCTTCTTACTATTTAGCTACCTTCTAATATACTCGATATTTAAGCTGCTTATTGTATGTCTCCCTCTGCTAAGAGGTGAGGGCCACACGGGCATGAATTTTGGTTTGTTTTATTGACTGCTGCATCCCCAGCCTTTAATGCTATGTCTGGCACAGAGTAAGTCAATGCCTATTAATATTTGCTGGATGAAGTAACAAATTCATGCCCTTAGGTGTGCTTCTCTTTCTTTTTCACTCTTTTGGTGCACCTGACTCAGTCCTGCTTCCAGTACCGAGCTGTTTGCTTTCTTTTACTTTTAGGACTTTGCATTTAGTCCTTATCTTGAGGCCATAGTCTTAGCCACCCCAGGCAAAGATTCTGTTTATCCATTTATTGCCTTGGGTGACCATGACTTAACTTCAATCTGACGTCCGCATCTCCTAACCTGGTGTCTGAAGCCCAGAGAGCCATGGATGTGTGTGTTGGGGAGGGCTGAGTATGCACTCAGAGGTGGATCAGATGTGAAACCTGTTTTTCTAGAACCCAAATAGGACAGGTAGATTAGTAACCATAGTACAAGGTCATGTAAGATAGTGTTAATAATGAGGAATATTAATCATTGGGGAGTATGTCTTGTAAAAAATTATGAAATACATCAAGCTTCCCAAAAAGCGTAGAAAGTAAGATAGTGAACATCCCCTCTGTACCTAGCTTTTGGCTTTGTAACATCTGAACTATCTCCCACATTTGCTTCAATTTTTTTGTTTTGTTTTGAAATAAAATACTAGATATGACTAAAGTCTCCAGTGTTCCTCTTTTATCCAGTTTTCTTCTTCCCTCCTCAAGTGTAACCACTATTCTGAATTTGATCCTGTGTGTGCACATGCGTGCATGCACACGTGCACACACACACAATATAGTGTGTGGTTTTATGTTTTAAACTGCATGATGACGTCTTCCCATGCTCTTTCCACTCAGCATTTTTTTTGAGATTTATCTCACTGGCTCATGTAACTCCAGTTGTCTAAGTTGTTGTGTGGTTTCCTACTGTATGAATACACCACAGTGTGCTGATTTTCTTACTGATCAGATCAGATCAGATCAGTCGCTCAGTCGTGTCCGACTCTTCGCGACCCCATGAATCGCAGCACGCCAGGCCTCCCTGTCCATCACAAACTCCCGGAGTTCACTCACACTCATGTCTATCGAGTCAGTGATGCCATCCAGCCATCTCATCCTCTGTCGTCCCCTTCTCCTCCTGCCCCCAATCCCTCCCAGCATCAGAGTCTTTTCCAATGAGTCAACTCTTTGCAAGACGTGGCCAAAGTATTGGAGTTTCAGCTTTAGCATCATTCCCTCCAAAGAAATCCCAGGGCTGATCTCCTTCAGAATGGACTGGTTGGATCTCCTTGCAGTCCAAGGGACTCTCAAGAGTCTTCTCCAACACCACAGTTCAAATGCATCAATTCTTCAGTGCTCAGCCTTCTTCACAGTCCAACTCTCACATCCATACATGACCACAGGAAAAACCATAGCCTTGATAAGACGAACCTTTGTTGGCAAAGTAATGTCTCTGTTTTTGAATATGCTATCTAGGTTGGCAATAACTTTCCTTCCAAGGAGGAAGCGTCTTTTAATTTCATGGCTGCAGTCACCATCTGCAGTGATTTTGGAGCCCAGAAAAATAAAGTCTGACACTGTTTCCACTGTTTCCCCATCTATTTCCCATGAAGTGATGGGACCGGATGCCATGATCTTTGTTTTCTGAATGCTGAGCTTTAAGCCAACTTTTGCACTCTCCACTTTCACTTTCATCAAGAGGCTTTTTAGTTCCTCTTCACTTTCTGCCATAAGGGTGGTGTCATCTGCATATCTGAGGTTATTGATATTTCTCCCGGCAGTCTTGATTCCAGCTTGTGTTTCTTCCAGTCCAGTGTTTCTCATGATGTACTCTGCATATAAGTTAAATAAGCAGGGTGACAATATACAGCCTTGACGTACTCCTTTCCCTATTTGGAACCAGTCTGTTGTTCCATGTCCAGTTCTAACTGTTGCTTCCTGACCTGCATACAGATTTCTCAAGAGGCAGGTCAGGTGGTCTGGTATTCCCATCTCTTTCAGAATTTTCCACAGTTTATTGTGATCCACACAGTCAAAGGCTTTGGCATAGTCAATAAAGCAGAAATAGATGTTTTTCTGGAACTCTCTTGCTTTTTCCATGATCCAGCGGATGTTAGCTATTTCAAATAATGCGTTTCTTTACTGTTTCAAATAAAGCTACAGTGAATTTTGCCCATGTCTCTTCACAAAGAGGAGACTTTCTCTGGGACAATGCATTGCAGTTAGTGTGCATAGAAATCACCTGGGAATCTTGTTGCATCATAGGTTCTGGCTCAGTTGGTATGGGGTGGGCCTGAGAACCTGCCTTTCTCACAGGTTCCCAGGCGATGCAGACCCATGGGCCACACTTTGAGTTGCAAGGCAGCAGTAGGTGGCTGTGCATCGTTGTCTTTCTAGATATTGCTGTATGCTTCTCTGACGACGTTGTACAAGTTTATGTTCCCCTCAGGAGTGTATGAGATATTTGGTTGTTCCAGGAGTAGCCCCTTATTAATAGTATTGAAATGTAATCTGTAGCCATTCTTTCCTTAAAATTAGAAAGATTTTTGGGTGAGAAAACATGAATAAAACAATAATTTCAGTGGATAGTTAGCTTAACTACAGTATTTCTTAGGAATTGACCTAAATTAGATATATGGATCCTAATTAAATAATTTTTTAAAAAATCCACTTGTCTCTTTTCAGATTGTCACTCCATTTACCATTGTCAGCCCGGACAGGGCTCTGGCTATTAGATCAACTATCCCAGATGCTCAGAGGGATGGGGAACTGTGTGGCAGGCTCTGTGCTGCACTTTCACTTAATCCCCACTTTTGTACACGCTCCCAGCTAAGTATTACAGCAAATGTTGCATCGCATCTGTTTGGCTTCAAGGTTTATATGTGAATTGAGTTTACTCCTCTTAGCTTCAGTTATCTGTAAAAAGGGAAGTAGACCAGATAATTAGATCCTTAAGTCCCAGCACTTAATGTTTCCTAGCTTCTCTGATAAATTAAGAAGTTCAAACACATACATATGATGATAGCTTCCACCCACCTATATTTTTAATTATTAAAAAGCACACTTAAAACTCACCACTTTGGCCATTCTTAGTGTACAGTTAAGCATTAAGTGTATTTACACTGTTGTGAGACAGAGCTTCAGAACTTCTCATCTGCAGATTTGAAACTCTCTCCTCATTAAATAGAACTCTTCCTTCCCTCCTCCTCTCCCTGAACCCCTGGTAACTGTCACTGGACTCTGTTTCTCTGAACTTGGCTACATTAGATACTTCTTATAAATGGAATCATGCAGTAGTCATCTTTTTGTGACTGATTTCATTTAATATAATGATTTCATTCCATCCATTTACAGCATGTGACAGGATTTCCTTGCTTTTCAAGACCAAATACTATTTTGTGGTGTGTATACTCCACACTTTGTTTATTCACACCTGTAGCTGGACATTTGGGTTGCTTCCACGTCTTGGCTATTATGAATAATGCTGATAGTGAACAGGGGTGTGGCAATATCTTTTCAAGACCCTTCTTTCAGTTTTTTTGGATATATATTCAGAAGTGGGATTACTGGATTATATGATCATGCTACTTTTGATGTTTTAAGGAATGTCTATATTGTTTTCCATAGCGATTGCACCAGGTTACAATTCTGCCAACAGTGTGGTGACATCTTCTACTGGCACAGAAAGTAGCGAATGGGATGTGTGAAATCAGAAGTGAAGTAGGGAGAATAGGCAAGTCCACCGGAGTGAAGGTAAATTTCACTTTGCTAGTATCTGTTTCCCTTGGCTATTTTAGCTAACACCGCTTGCTTCTCTGAGACTATTACTTTAGGAGTGGAGGAGGAAGCCAAATTATTTCTTCGTTGATTTCTTATTGACCACTGGTCCCTGAGAGTTTCTGAGACGGTTCATTCCAGCAGTGCTTTAGCGATGGTCAAAGGAAGCTAGAAGGCTGTGTGTTGTATTGTTTGCAAAGTTGAACAAGGCCCTTGACATCTCGGTGCTCCCAAATTCTCATTTAAGAAAAAAGAAAAAGGAGCCTTCCAGTCCATGTTTTATTGATCGAATTGTGACTGCTGACCATTTCAGTTTTCTTTTGAGGATTCTGTGAGTGTTTATATGTGTGTTTTCAAGAGGAGAGATAATTGGATTCCACTTACCGTGTGTATAGGAAGAGCTGGAGTGAGCAGTGGTATTGCAACAGGAATTTCTTCTCTCTTGTGCCCTTATTTTTGAATCTGAAGTGTTACCCAAATGCTTAGTCATGATGATAAGGCAAAGAAGTTCACAGCTTGCAGTGTGAAACAATGTTTATACTGTATAAGTGTTTGATAATAGTGAAGTGTGGCAGGAGAGTGGGAAGAATTTGTCAACATGTTTTGAGGAGTAAGAGGATTAGATGGGGAACACAGAGTAAGATAGCCCACATCCACTTTCAAAAGAAAAAAGTTCTTTCAAATGTCTTTTGAAATAACTCAAGGCTCAGCTATTTTCACTTGGCTCTTAACTCCAAACCATTTAAACTTTTAGCCCTGCAGACAGCTGCAGACAGGTATATTTCCTGCCTTGCCATGTTTGTTGATGAAAGCAAGCAGACTTAATTTCACTGTATAACATACATACAGGTGTCTGTATGTTTGCAAAAGCAATTCTTACTCATGATGCTCCCCGATTTCAGATTTTCCTGTTCGACTGTTACAGTATTTATCAGTAAATCTATCATCTCAACTCTCCTGTCTCGAATCCTTCCTTCACACTGCTGCTAAGGATAATCTAGTCCCAGCTGGACTCCTTGAGACCATCTGACCTTGAGGACCCTCCATTTGCTTATCTTATCCCTTATATTACCTGTACTTACTTACTGATTCCTTGAAAGTTTTACATGTCAGTGTGTGTAAAGTACATAAAACAGGGCCTGGTATGTAACAAGGAAATAAGTAAACAAATAATGAATAGTAGTAGACATGGTTACTGTTGTTCCTATTGTTGTTGCTATTTTGTTCTCGTTGTTTTTGTGTCTTTCATTTATCTGTTTGTTTCTGGCTGAGCTGGCTTTGTCAGCCTCTCTCCGGCTGTGCGAGCTGGGGCTGCTCTTGCTCGGGGTGCTTGGGTTTCTCGCTGCAGCAGCTTCTCTTGTTGTGGAGCATGGGCTCTAGGTGCCTGGGCTTCGGGAGCTGTGACACAGGGGCTCGTTAGTTGTGGTTCGAGGGCTGTAGAGTGCAGGCTCAGCAGTTGTGGTGCACAACTTTAGATGCCCGCGGCGTGTGGGATCCTCCCAGACCGGGAATGGGACTGCGTCCCTTGTGTTGGCAGGCGGACTCCCACCCACTGTGCCACCGGGGCAGTCCTGCTGTTTCTACTTCTGAAGCCCGATTCTGGCCATATCATTACTCTGCTCAAGAATTTTCCATATTCTTTTTTGCCTGCAGCAAACTTTTTGGGGACATCAGAACCATTTTTGAAGCCTGTAAAAAAGTGCGTATCTCTGAGTCCCTGCCTCCCCCAGATAGAAATAGAGATTTCTATTCAGGAGGCCTAGGATGGGACCCAGGGAATCAGAATATGAGTGTGCTCCCCAGGGGATTCTGAAGCAGGTGGTATGGGACCTTATTTGGAGAATCATACCACGTAGGATGAAGTACAAACTCCTGAGTCTAGAGTTCAGAGCCTCAGTAAACCCTGTTTGTATATATTTTCTCCTTCTATTACTTCCTGTTAGTCTGTTGCAACCGTAGTTAGATTTCCCCTCTACTCTTGCTTCCCTGGGTACCCCAGGTGCTTTCCCAGGATGGTATGGCATAATTTTGTGATCAAATATTTCTAATAATCCACAAACCATCTATTTAATAATATGATTAAAACTTGGCTTGGAGTGAATATTAAACTGTAACATGTGAGACCAACCTTCCCTTTTTCGAAAATTAGGAAACAGTTCCTAGGTAACATCACTGGGTACCTTAGGATAATATTTTAAAATTGACCTTTCCTCTTGTTCTCTTTGCACTGCTCTTCTCTGAACTCATTTTACAGGTATTATACTGAGCAAATAGTTTTAGCCTTTAAGTTGCTCAGCTGTGCTCTGTAAATAGAGACACTCAGACAAATCTAGTCCCAACCTCAGAAGCCGTTGGCAGTACTTGAATTTCTTTTATGTTTCTTTCCTTTTGTGTTCTGTTGCTACAAAATTAAGGTATTAATGAAATTGTTTAGGGTAATTTGAGTGTTTTCTGAGATCACTGATGATCTCTTTTAGTTCTCAATACTTGCAATTTTTAGTAACATCTAAGAATGCTGTTTTGCTAAAAAGATTACTTATAATAAAATATTGTTTGGGGAAGAGAAGGCCCTATCATAGGTATTTTCTTTGCCTTGTCTCCTCTTATTTTTATTTTTTTAATTAATTTATTTTAATTGGAGGCTAATTAGTTTACAATATTGTAGTCGTTTTTGCCACACGTTGACAGGAATCAGCCATGGGTGTACATGTGTCCCCATCCTGAACCCCCCTCCCACCTCCCTCCCCATCCCATCCCTCAGGGTCATCCCAGTGCCCCAGCCCTGAGCACCCTGTCTCATGCAGCGAACCTGGACTGGCGATCTATTTTAAAACATTCTTATAAGTTAGGTATCATTATCCCAGTTTTATGAAAAGTCTTTACAAAGAGGGTATGAGATTTAATATCGCATAGTTTATAAGCAGTGATTACAATATCTGACCCAGACCCCTTCACCTCATGGCCTCGCCTCTTCCTGCTGTGGCCTGGAGCTAGATTTCAGTGTTCACGTTTGTTTGCTGTATTTGCTCTCCTCCCCCTTCTCGTTTTCCCTTAAACTCAAGGAAGCTGTGAAAATGCTGTAAATAATAAGCTCACCAAAATTCAGAGTTTGATAGAATAGTCATTCTTCCAAGCCATAGGGGCAGTATTTGGTTAATTCTTTCAGTGCATTTTGAATTTGATGGTGGCCTGAAGGAATAAAATGCACTTTTAAAAAGTAAATAATTGACTCGTATTAAATGGAAAAATTAGCTTTTTTTTTAAGCCTTGAAAAATGCAAACAAATGGAAAAATAGTGGACATGAAGAAAATGTTTTGCCTAGGTAGCAATTTAGCATATTCCATATCCATGACCTTTGACTTCTAGATCAGTACGATTCTTTTAGAGAGATACTGGAAATACTAATTAGCAGTATTCTCTTAGCTGTGAGAATGCACTTAAATAAACAGATCCCAAATACCAAATCATGAGCATGCATGTTTGCCTTTGAGCAATATATTGACTCACCAGCCCAGAGCAAGTGCAGCTCTCCAAGTCGCCAGTTGGGGATTATTTCTGAAGCTGGAGCAATTGTTTCACTCTGCCCTACTGTTTGACACTCATTTGACTTGTTACTTTCTCACACGGAAAGCAGGTTGAAGAAACCTCTAGACACACACCCAAAGCGAAAATCCATAAAAATTTATAAATTGGACTTAATTAAAATAAATTTAAGACTTTTGCTCTTTGGAATACTACTAAACAGAATGAAAACTCAGCCATTGACTGGAAGAATATCTGCCAAATCACGTTTCTGTCAAAGGACTTGTATCAAGAATATACAAAAAACTCTCAAAACTCGAAAAGCAAACAGTGTGATTTAAAAATAGGGGAAAGGTTGGGACAGACCCTTCACCAAAGAAGACGTGTGTGTGGCAAATAAACACTTGAAAAGATGTTTGCTTTTGGTGTGTGTCTAAGAGTTTCTGCCTAACCCAAGGTGAATCAGATTTTCTTGCTTTCTTCTAGAGGTATTATAGTTTTACATTTTACTTGTAGAGCTATGCTGTATTTTGACTTTTTACAAGGTGTGAGGTTAACTCAACGTTCAGTTTTTTTGCATATGAGTGTCCAGTGGTTCCAACTCCATTTGTTGAAAAAAACTATTTTTTTCTCTATTGAATTGACTCTGCACTTTGTCAGAAATTAGCTGATATTTGTGAAGGTCTGTTCCTGAACTCTGTTGTGTTCCATTGGTCTTCATGTTTTTCTTTCCCCGATAACACATTGTCTTGATTGCTGCAGCTTTAGACTGTCTTGAAATCAGTTATTGAGACTCCTCAGCTTTGTCTTTGGCTATTCATTTCTTTGTTTTATCATATTTAGAGTCAGCTTTTGAATATCAACCAAAAAATCCTGCTGAGATGTTGATCAGGTTTCATTGACTCTGTAGATCTAATTGTTACGGTATGTCTCTCTGTTTATTTAGGTCTTTTTGGTTTCCTTCATCAGTGTTTTATAGTAAAAGCACAAAGACCATACATATATTATTTTGCTTTGTACCTAAGTATTTCATATAGACAGATGGCAAGAATTATCCGTACTGTATAGATTGAGACACTGAGAAGCAGAGCAGGTAGACTTACTGAAGGTCACAGAGCTGGTTAAGTAGCAGCAGATTCTGGTTTTCAGATGTCTTGCATCTGTCTAGTGTTTTTGCTACTCATTTTCATAGCAGAAGCTTCTCATAGTGAAAAGACGTGTACTTTGGAGTTATTTAGTTTGAGTTCCAGTCTTTTCTCCGGTACTGGTTAGTTTAATGATTTGTTTCATCTGTCTCAGGCTCAATTTCCTCATTCAAAAAACCTTCCTCACGGGATTGTGAAGACTCAGGGAAGTCATATGTGTAAGTTCCTGATGTGATGTTTGATATACATGCAGCACGTGCTCAGTAACTGGCAATGTTATTATCATCTTTGTTACCATTCATAGTAGAAGGTAGTTGTTACAGCCTTTCCCAGAACTTGCTGTCTTGTCTCATTAATTAGATGAATTGTCTCTGAATTGTGGAAAACTGGCGATGAGCCAGGGACAGGCACTAACAACATGGTCCTTAAAGCGTGAGACAGAAGAATTTCCAGAAAACCCACATCATGCTGCTGCTGCTGCTAAGTCGCTTCAGTCGTGTCCAACTGTGTGACCCGATAGACGGCAGCCCACCAGGCTCCCCCGTCCCTGGGATTCATGCTAGCCTTTTATTTTTCATATGTCTACCGTAAAGTGGAAGAAATGTTTTGCAATAGTGAATTGTGATTGGGAATTTTGATGGATATATTTTTAGTTTAAAAGGTAAAGCTTTCTTTAAAAGTGGTGGCTTTAAAACTTTCCACATTTCTACAAAGCCTGGTTTAACTCAAAAAGTCATCAACTTTAATATTAAGTTTCCCAGCTTTGCAAAGATTTGTGACCCTACGCTGGCATAACATAAATGTGAAATGTAATTTGAGTATCAGTGTTATGCTAGAGTAAGACCTTTTATAAAAATAAGAGCTGTATGTTGATAATTCCTTTTCCTGAGAACTAGGCCTTTCCGAGCTTTCTTTAAACCTACAAAGATGAAATATGGGCCTAATAAAAACTACATTTTAAAATAACATAGTTATTGTATGATTTCCTATACATTTAGGAAATCAGGTCTGTGGTCAATACACTGTAATTTGTTCAGTTGTTATTTTCTATTCTTTCAATGTGCAGGTGAGGTTTGAATTAAGTATTCTTATTCTTGTTTCTGACGATTATTTTTCCTTTTCTTTTGTTTAAAAATCAGGAAAGATGTTATTTTTGTAGATGCTATCGTAGGTTTGTGAAAAAGGTGAAGTTTTTTGTTGGATAGATTCAAAGTTGTTTTCCCAGTCTTGTTTAAATAGAGTAGGGTTTTAAATGATGAATTTCAAAGCAAAATAAGCAACTGTGTATGAAAGGGGGATGGGAATCCTATATATCTTTATCTTTCCATTTTTTCCTCTTCTCCCTCATTCTACACAGAAGCAATTACAATCCAAGACTTAAGATGAAGCCAAAAGAAAAAAGACAGAAAAGGAAAATCCTACCTTCTTTTAGTTAAACAACATTTTGAATCAGAAAATGTTCCACAATCCAGTAATGTTCCTAATGTAGTAAGCAGCTGAAGCTTTAACCAGTTCTTGCTGTTTTAGTTATAACATTAGCTTTGAAAAAGACTGAACTGTTAGTTGGGTTCTGTGTTGACTTTAGCGCCACAGCTCAGCTAAAATCGCTGCTGTGGCGCACCAAAGCTTCCCCAGCAAAATGGGAGAATCTGGTCTAGAAAAGCCTCATTGCTCTTAAAAATTTTTTTTAATTTACATCCAATAAAATTTACTCATTTTGTACTTAGTTCTATTAGCTTTGACAAATGCAAAACTCAAGATATAAAACGATTTCATTACGCCCTCAAAATTCCCTCGAGCTGTTCCTTTGTATAGTCCTTCCTCTTACCTCTGATTCCTGAAAATCCTCTGGTCTTTTCTCTGCTGTTGCAGTTTTGCCTTTTCCAGGACATCTTGTAAATGGAATCATATAACAAGTAGCTTCTGAGTCTGACTTTCTTCATTTAGCGTAATGCATTGAAGTCCGTCACATCCTTGCGTGTCAAGGCTTCCTTCTTTTCAACTGCTGAGTATTCCTCACAAGGAAGTACCACAGTTTATCCAGTTAAGTCATTGAAGCACATTGGGCTGTTTTCAGATTTGGGTGATTATGAATATGTAATTGTGCTTAGTCTCAGTCGTGTCTCTTTGCGACCCCATGGACTGTAGCCCGCCAGGGTCCTCTGTCTGTGGAATTTTCCAGGCAAGAATACTGGAGTGGGTTGCCATTTCCTCCTCCAGGGGATCTTCCTGACCACAGGATCCAACCCTTGTCTCTTGTATCTCCTGCATTGGCAGGTGGATTCTTTACTACTGCACTACCTTAATCTATCCTAAAGATTTTAATACAAGTTTTTGTGTGAACATAGGTTTTCATTTTCAGATAAATACCTAGGAGTGGAATTGCTGAATCATATGATGAAGCTATATTTAATTTATAGGAAATTATCAAACTATTTTCCAAGGTCTCTGTACTATTTTTGTGTTCCCAGCAATAATTTTTGAAAGTTTCAATTGGTCTACATCCTTCGCAGCAATTGATATTGTCACTTTTAAAATTTTTGTTTACTTAACTTGAGCCATTCTAACAGGCTTGTGGCCTCTTATTGTGCAGTTTGCTCTTTGATTTCATTCAGTAGATGATGTTATGATTGCATTGTGTGTGTAGAGAATAGAAGTACTTTTAAACATTAGAGTACACTTAATAGAAAAAAGAAGGAAAAGGAGAAGATGGAGGACTAGGAGATTATTCCCTGGGAAGTTTGGAAGATGTATTTTTTCTTTGACTTTAGGGTACAAAGCAGGAAATGGTGACAATTGCTCCAGTATGATGAATGCGGAAATGACGCTTGTCATATGACCTCAGTTCATAAAGCTCCCCAAGTAGTTTATGTCCTGGAATCGGCTTATTCCCATCTGATAATAAGCCTGAGATGCTAAATTTCTCCGTAATTATAAATGACCTACAGATAGTGCCTTACAAAATAATTATATTTTCCTGAAGGAAATACTAAAGTGTATTTATTTTTTACTTAGGTATAAATTTTCAGATAATTTTAAACTTACTAAGCTTGAATTCTTGATGTTTTACATTTTCATTGTAAGATTAAGTGCTGAGTTTTAAATACTTTTAAATAGTTTTAAATACTTCTAGTTTTTGCTGCTTTGAGATTGAGTGGAAGATGCTGCCAATATTATAATATGTTTGGTATATCATCTGAATATGGGGAAGAATGAAAAGTTTTGAAATATCCCAAAGCAGTTTCCTTTCTTTCTCTCTTTGGTATTCTTAATAGATATATTTTGTATATTCTTTCAGTATCTGAAGATTTAAAAAGCAAGAGTGGAATCATTGTTTAAGGAATGAGTTAGAGATTGAGTTTGGCGAAGATATTTCCACAGTTTTACAAGAGGCTATAGAGAGAATTTCAGGTATATTTCTGAACTAGGTTCCCGTGAGTGCTGGGTGTATTTTTCGGTATCTATGCTTAAGTGCAGAACTTGTTTTATAATCATTTTAGTTCAGCAACAGTGCCGCTAGCAACATTTCTTTGTGAGATTTGCATCATGAATTGACCGAGGATGCAATATTTTCACTTTTTTGTTCAAATCTTTCACTTCTTTTATAGTTCTTTTTTAACTGCAAAAGGCTAACACACTATTATTAATGTATCAAACTGCCTTAATCTCCAGACATCCTAGTTAATAGCAGCACTCAAAAAGGGCTTCAAAAACAGGCACAGAGAAACAAAGTACACATTAATTAGGCCATATTATTACAATTAATATTTTTCTAAAAATCCCATTAAAGTAGCTGCAGATACCAAAGCATTATTAAAATTCTGTAGATGATATCATGGACTTTTTACTGAGCTGAGGACATGAGTTGGTTAAAAGTTGGATGCAAAGAGAAACTTACCAGGTGTATGAAAAGCCTGGGAAAGGTCTTTATTATGTTCAAGGAGATAATCTTTTACCAGGACAGGTGTTTGTGCACAAAGAGGGGACTTCTAAACAAAATTACTAATTTTTTATTTTTTCTTTAGTGCTAAAATTTTCATCTCTTGGCCTTGGTAACGGATGTTTGAAAAAGTGCAGTGTTTAAATGTAATGATTGCTTTGGGTACTTTTACATCAAAAGCATACCATAAGTTTAAGGTCTCAGAGAAAAGTGCCCATTTATTGTCTCTTCTCTCTTCCTATTTCTATTTTTAAACAGTTTGAAGTCCAGATTTGAGTTTCTTATTCTTCTTTCAGGTTCAAGTCACCATATTTCATTGTTATTCAGAAGTGCAACAAAAAGAAGATGTCTCCCTGCTAATACATATGTTACTCTTCTCTTATTATCTCTGTACAGTTTTCCTAAGAATTATAGGGCATTGAAAGGAAACCTGCTGTTCAAATGATGTTGAGTTATTCCTCCGTATATCTCTCAGGCAGCCCAGCGAGTCTTCTGGCATTTTACTCAGGCTTGTCTGTGACGAGCTTTTAGAGTCCTCTTCGTGTTTTACTCAGGCTTGTCTGTGATGAGCTTTTAGAGTCCCCTTCGTGTTTTTCTTTCCCCGTAACATACACACTAGTGGCTCACCATCAGTCACGCCACAGACTCCTTTGTGCTGTTCCAGTGTCTAAGAGTCTACTTCACTAAAAGAGCAGCACTTCATCTCTTGCCTTTGACTATAGGTCCTTCCCACTGCTTTTATCAATTGACATGTCTTTTTTTTTCTTTTTTCACATCGCCAGTCTCCTGTAAAGTGCATTGTTTCAGCATTAGCTCCTATCTGGTTCTGTATGAATGTCTAGAACTGTGAGGGCTCTGAGAGTTTACTCTACGTACAAGCTAACAAGTTATCCTACACAATTTGGTGAATATTTGTAGTCCTTTGTATTTGTTCCTGTTGCTCATACTATTCATTTAATTTGGGTCATTTCATTTGAGGTTAGACATTGAGAAAGGGCCTCAAATTCTGAGCTCCAAACAGAAAAGATGCATATTTTTTTGGCACGTGGTATGCCTCACTTCAGCTTCCTTCCCTTTAAATTTGGGGAGGAATGTTAATGGGATAGTGTATTTTTGTCTTGATATATCGCCTTCGTGGCAGTAGAACTTGATCCTGGCACTAGGGTGATCTCTCTTGCTGAAATATTTGCAGTTCACCATACTACTGTTGGGCTTCCCTTGCGGCTCAGCTGGTAAAGAATCCACCTGCAATGCAGGAGACCTGGGTTCCATCCCTGGGTTGGGAATATCCCCTGGAGAAGGGAAAGGCTACCCACTCCAGTATTCTGGCCTGGAGAATTCCATGGACTATATATAGTCCATGGGGTTGCAAAGAGTTGGAAATGACTGAGCGACTTTCACTTACTCACTCACTTTACTACTGTTAGGATGATCAGTACCGAGGGTTTATAATCAATGATGCTGTTTTACTTCTCCCTGAAACCATGAGCTGTGCCCTTCTGTTTTCATCATATTTGTAAACATCTTTATTGATAGTGTGCGGAGCCCAGGATATGAAGGATACCATCTTCTTCCCCATCTTGCTGACTCACAACTTGAACTCCTCAATGTCAGGACACTGATTCTGCTTCGTGGACATTGTCCAAAACTGCCATGGTAATAAACCCAAACTCGGCTTTCAGATCTCGTCACAAAGCTGTAGTCTGTGACTATGCACAGAGGATGAGACGGTTGGATGGCGTCATCGGCTCTATGGACATGAGTTTGAGCAAACTCCAGGAGGTAGTGCAGGGCAGGGGAACCTGGCGTGGTACAGTTCATGAGGTTGCAAAGAGCTGGACACGACTGATGGAGAGAACAGCAATAGTAGTCCATTTCTTCCAGCTATTATAGTTACTATTTTGGCACTCCAAACCACTTCCAGTTTGTGTGTTGGGTCTGAGTGTTATAAATACTTAATTATGCCCTGTTTACAGATGAGAAAAAGAAGGCACAAGGAGGTTAACTAAGTTCAGTTCAGTTGCTCAGTCGTGTCTGACTCTTTGCAACTCCATGGACAGCAGCATGCCAGGCTTCCCTATCCATCACCAACTCCCAGAGCTTGCTCAAATTGATGTCCATCAAGTCGGTGATGCCATGCAACCATCTCATCCTCTGTTGTCCCCTTCTCCTCCTACCTGCAATCTTTCCCAGCATCAGGGTCTTTTTCAGTGAGTCAGCTCTTTACATCAGGTGGCTGAAGTATTGGCGCTTCAGCTTCAGCATCAGTCCTTCCAGTGAATATTCAGTGTTTATATCCTTTTGGATTGACTGGTTTGATCTCCTTGCAGTCCAAGGGACTCTCAAGAGTCTTCTCCAACACCACAGTTCAAAAGCATCAATTCTTTGGCTAAATTGCCTTGGTCATAACTAACTTTGGCTAACTAACTTGCCTAAGGTCTTGAAGTTAGTAAGTGATAGAGCTGGATTTAAACCTGTAGCTGTCTGCTTCTATAGCCCATGCTCATATCTGCTTCACTTACTTTCTCTTTAAATTACTGTCATATGAGAGTTATAGGTGATAGATGTTACGGATTCAAACTGCGGGTGATAGAATTAGAGTTTATGGAGGAGTAAGTTTCAGCTGGTTTTTTAAATAAAGGATAGATTTAAATGTGTGGACAGGAGAGAGAGTTCCATGGAGCACAGAATGAGTAAAGTTTCAAAGATGGGTCTGAAGAGTCTGTTCAGGGGATTACAAAGAGATTGAATCAGCTCTATAGAAATAATAAATAACCAGTGAACTGAAGGTTTATCCATGAGACTTTATTGAAAAAATACTTAGTTTTTTTTCTCAAAGTTCTTAGATTAATTGGGTTCTTCTAGAACACCTCTTGGAGAAGGCAATGGCACCCCACTCCAGTACTCTTGCCTGGAAAATCCCATGGATGGAGGAGCCTGGTAGGCTGCAGTCCATGGGGTCGCGAAGAGTCGGACACGACTGAAGCGGCTTAGCAGCAGCAGCAGCAGCAGCAGCAGCAGAACACCTCTACTAAAAATTTTGTCTCATTTACTGGGAATTCAGTTCAGGTTTCAGTTGGAAGTACGTTAGTAAGGAAATAATAGATAAAATTCTCAGTCTTTGTTATAGAGCTTTTTAGTCCATTTATTTTTCTTGAGCTACTTCTGCCCACACCAGCATAATTTGGTTGGTTTAACTTGTGATGAAATTGGTCCAGCAGGAGGAATTAAATGTATATTGGAAATGTGCCAGATATTGGGAGAAAATGTTATTTTTAACATTCTGGTCATTTTGGTAGAGTGATCTTGCCATGAAGTTGCTATTGGAAGGTTTATAGACCACTAAACATGGCTTTCTTATTTACAAAAACCACACACACACACAGAAACTAGAAATAATGTGAAAACATGTAACTTTGTCAAAAAATGTCACGCTTACATAGCCTAGTGAAAATAAGAATCCCAATTGAGATGGAAAGCTTATTGCTGCCCTAAGCTTGGGGATGAAGAAATTTGAATTCTCCTCTGGGTTTTGTAACTGATTCCCCACTGAAGCATAAAATATACATAAAATAAACCACTTTTCTATTCATTCATTCGGTATATTTACAATTTAGAAGAGGTGTGAAGAGCAGGGAGATGAGCTGACACAAAAGGTCAGGAACTGAGGAAACATGGGCCGAGAGCGGACCAGGTGAGAATATCTCTGTGGAGCCTTTGGTTCTGATGGAGGTGGATGAGGAGCTTGGGATGACATAAAGAATTTTGAAGGTTAATTTCCTTATCTAGAACAGAGGAGTAACTTTTTTATAACTTCTAGATTTGCAGTTTATCCAGTATCTTTTTAAAAATCATAAAACCTTACATTAGTTTTTTCCAAGCTAAACTTTTGTCTATAATTATAATGTCATTTTATATAGTTCCTTACCTATTCAGAAATATAATTTGTGCCATAGATTTCTCTGGGCTTTTTAAACCCAGGTACATAGCTACTTTGGAATGGGGGCTATTCTTAAAATATGTACAAGGTTTTATTTTATCTGCAGTTGATTCTAACCACATGTTTTTGTGCATGCTTAAAAAGTCCTGTGTTGATATTTTGTCAAACTGTGTTGAAAATACTTTCTTCTTAATAAAATGAGTATTTGTTGTTGCTCAGTCGCTAAGTTGTGTCCAACTCTTTGCAACCCTATGGACTGTAGCACACCAGGCTTCCCTGTCTTTCACCATCTCCTAGAGTTTGCCCAGACTCATGTCAATTGAGTTGACAGTGCCATCCAGCCATCTCATCCTCTGTTTTCCCCTTCTCCTGCCCTCAATCTTTCCCAGCATCAGAGTCTTTTCCAGTGAGTCAGCTCTTTGCGTCAGGTGGCCAAAGTATTGGAGCTTCAGCTTCATCATTAGTCCTTCCAATGAAATTCAGTGTTTATATCCTTTTGGATCGACTGATTTGATCTCCTTGCAGTCCAAGGGACTCTAGAGTCTTCTCCAGCACCACAATTTGAAAGCATCAGTTTTTCGGCACTCAACCTTCTTTATGGTCCAATTCTCACATCCATACATGACTACTGAAAAAACCATAGCTTTGACTACATGGACCTTTGTCGGCAAAGTGATGTCTCTGCTTTTTAATACGCTCTCTAGGTTTGTCATAGCTTTCCTTCCAAGAAGCAAGTGTCTTTAATTTCATGTCTGCAATCACCGTTTACAGTGATTTTGGAGCCCAAGAAAATAGAATCTGTCACTGTTTCTGTGGATGGAGGTCCATAACACTGTACAGGAAACAGTTACAAAAACATCCCAAAGACAATGAATATAAGTAAGAGCAGAAGTCAATCCTAACTGACCTTTAAATGAATGTGCATTAAAAAGCTAAAGCCAACTAGTTCTAAATATTTTCATTCAAAAACTGTTTGAAATATACCTAAAGACAATGTTTATTTTCTAAATCTTTTAATTTGGGAAAGATTTCAAATTGTTATTTGATTTTAACCCACTGATCAGGATGCCCCTGTAGACATTCTCATCTGGGATTTATTGTTCATAATTTCCTCATATTAAAGTTTAAATTCTCCATTAATTTCTTCCTGGGAAGAATATTTTGTTCATGGTTCCAGCTGTAGCATAATCCTGTCTGACCTGTTTAAGTTACTAGTCAACCATCCGAGTCATAGGCTTCTGCTGCTGTACAATGGGACTGTTTATTATTTAGCATGTTGTCATTTCCAGTATGTGCTCTCAGTTCCATGTAGATAAGCAGAGGCCCTGCCTTTGGAGAGGTCTAATCGAGTGAAACTAATGTATATAGATCCTAACTTTGGAGTGTGAAACTAATTGAAAAGGAAATGGAGGGACTTTCATGGTGGTCCAGTGGCTAAGACTTTGCAGGGGCCTGGGGATCCTGGACAAAGAGCTAGATCCCACATGCAGCAACTAAGACCCAGTGCAGCCAAATAAAATAAATAAATGATTTAAAAAAAAAAAAAAAAAAAGGAAATGGAGAATGTTAGTTTTATTACTAGTTTATGTGCTTTGCTGTGTATGATTCCCAATTTGTGCTGTGCTCAGTCGCAAGGTTGTGTTCCTCTCTTTGCCACCCATGGACTGTAGCCTGCCAGGCTCCTCTGTCCATGGAATTCTCCAGGCAAAAATACTGGAGTGGGTTGCCATTTCCTTCTCCAGGAGATCTTTCCAATCCAGGGATCAAACCTGTGTCTCCTGCATTGGCAGGCAGTTTCTTTACCACTGAGCCACCAGGGAAGCCCATAATTCCCTATTTAAACAAACTAAATAGGATAGAAAGTGAATTTGTACTAGAATTTATTCTACCCATCCTTACAAAATTATCATGAATGTTTACCAAGAAAAGTAAAAGAGTTTATTAAGAAAGCATTAACTCTTGATTGATAATATCTTTTTCTCTCTTCTCTTTGCAGAGTATGTGTGTAACTGCTCTGCGGTTGGAAGCCTGGGTGTGAATCGCTGCAACCAGACCACAGGGCAGTGTGAGTGTCAGCCGGGTTATCAGGGTCTTCGCTGTGAAACCTGCACGGAGGGTTTTTACCTGAATGGTACTTCCGGGCGCTGTCTGCCCTGTGACTGTAATCCACGTGGAGCCCTCAGCACAGTCTGCAGCAGGTAAGCAGCAGAGATTGAAGGTAAAATTAACTTTGTTTTATCACACTCAGAAGGCGGCCCCTGCTCTCAAGGACCAGACTGGCATAGAGTCATCAAACATTTCATATTCTTTGTTATCATTTTGACTTGGGGTCCACATTATATTTAATGTCTAGATTTAAAAGGTTCTATTGACACAACATTGTAAATTAACTATACTACAATAGAATTATTTTTTTAAAAAGCTTCTGATTTACTGATTTAGTTCTTCAGATTACTTGGGTAACCAGTTTTGCTTTGTAAGGTGCGGTGCTTAACTAAGTTCAGTCGTGCCCGACTCTCTGCAACCCCACGGACTGCAGCCCCCCAGGCCCCTCTGTCCATGGGGACTCTCCAGGCCAGGATACTGGAGTGGGCTGCCGTGGCCTCCTCCAGGGGATTTTCCCAACCCAGGGATCCAGCCCAGGTCTCCCGCTCTGCCGGCGGAGTCTTTGCCTGAGCCACCAGTAGTTTTCTGACTTTCATGGAGCAAAAGTATTGAGAATGTAGCCTGCTTTCTGGAAGCAATAACTTCTAGGCCCTTCCAGTGAAAATGAGTGTTGGGTGCTCAGTCATGTCCAACTCTTTGTGACCCAATGGACTGTAGCCCGCCAGGCTCCTCTTGTCCATGGTATTCTCCAGGCAAGAATTCTGGACTGGGGTGCCATGTCCTTCTCCAACCTGGGGCTTGAACCCATGTCTCTTGCACTGGTAGGCGGTTTCTTTACCACTGAGCTACAGGGGAAGCCATATGGGTGCTTTTCTGTGTTTTAATTGCAATTTACGAAGTTGGTTGGTAGTTTTGTGTTAACATGTAATGCATTGTAAGTTTTTTCACTTAAAATATTGGAAAATGGCTTCCTTGTTAGCATTTATGCAGAATATCTGGTTTTCAGTAATGGATGATGCTAGGCAGGTAGAAGATATTATTCTTACCTCTTCTATGTGAACTGTCTTTTATGTGTACTTGACAGGTTCTGTCATCCTTAGAGGTCTTTTAGAAATGAGTAGCACATGATTTTTTATTATCTGCATAATGGCGAAGTATGTTGATTTTCCATTCCCTTTCCTTAGTCTTTTCCTTAGTCTTCTAAGGAAAGGCCTTGCTTCTCCTGCAGCCCTTACAAGTAGTGGCTGTCCTCACTCTCCTGCTTCTCTTGTCTCTAGACCTGGAGCTGGAGTGTCTTCCTTGTCTCTCGCTGCTGCTTCTAGAATGCCTTCCCTTCTGGCTCACTGACACCTCCCTGACCCTATGCCTGTCACGGTTCTGGATGATTTTTCAGTGTCTATAGATAGTCCTAATGACGCATTGGCCGAGTCATGACAATGTATGGCAAAAACCATCACAATGTTGTTAAGTATTCATCCTCCAATTAAAATAAATAAATTAATTTAAAAAATGCACGGGCCTCTCTGTTTCTTGCCCTCTCTTCCAAGAAGTTTTCCTCCATCTTCCTTCCAATCTTTATTTCTTTTACTTGCCTTATTTCTTGATTGTGTTAGTCCCCAAGAATAAGCTTATTAAAGTTTTTAGATAAATCCATAATTCTTTTCTATGAGTTAGTGCAGACTAATACTTAATTTAAAATTTTAAAACATTATTATTTCAGAATGTCAGGTAATTTGTCAGAGCAAGCACTGCATCCCAAAAGTCATTTGAAAACCTGTAAGTCATTAGAAGGAAGGCATGGGAGCTCTAAATCCAGCCCTAAGCATCTCACGTCTTCCCACCAGAAAGGAAGTTACATGGGCATGAGACTAGAGGAACAGAAACAGGAGGTTGCAGGACTGTGCACTTCAGCAAGACCACATGGGTGATCCCTGAGGAAGCACCTCTATGTTCTGTTCTGCTTTAAGGTATATGTGGGTGGCTTAAGCGGAAAAGGAATTGTAGGCAAGTAGTGTGACATTTGGCGGAAAGGAGATGGAGTCTGAAATTAGTAGACTTTGAGTCCATTCTTGATTCAGCCACTTAATAACTGTATAATCTTTTATTTCACCTCACCTCAGTGTTTTCATCTGTAAAGTAGGATTAATGCATATAACATGAAGAATTTTTGTGAGAATTAAGTTGTGTGTGTACACCCATTTACACTGTAACTGGCACGTAGATTCAGCTCAGTAACACTCCAGTCGTTGAATATGTTTTTTTTTAAGTGAGGAATAGAATTGTTGACTCACAGAAGAGGGGACTAAGTCACCAAGTTTGCGTATGAGTAGGGACTGAAGTATCTGTTTCTGTTGGTAGTCTAAAGAAGAAATTGTTCACTGCGAAAGAAAAAGAAGTTTAGCTTATTTTCTTCCATTTTCGTGGAGAAACCTATTAATGCTTTTTAAAATTTTCAGTTTAAAATAATAGTAGTAAAAATTAATTGCAGACACACTAGGTATGATCCTGGGCCCTTTGCATGTAGTAATTCATGTAATCCTTGCAGCAACCATATCAGCTAGGCACTATTATTATTATTCTCATTTGTACAGGAAAAGAGCTACAAGTTAGGTACTTTGCCTAACTTACAACATCAGTTCAGTTCAGTCGCTTAGTCGTGTCGGACTCCTTGAGACCCCATGGGCTGCAGCACACCAGGCTTCCCTGTCCTTCACCATCTCCTGGAGCTTGCTCAAACTCATGTCCATTGAGTCAGTGATGCCATCCAACCGTCTTGTCCTCCGTCATCCCCTTCTCCTGCCTTCGATCTTTCCCAGCATCAGGGTCTTTTCCATAGTAGCCAGTAAATAAGAGTTGGAAATGAAATGTATGCAATCTGAACCTAGAGTGTGTATTCCTATCTACTGTGTTGGTACAGCACTTTTCAAAATCTCAATATTGAGCAAAGTGAGTGTGTATTATGAGAAACTTTGATGCAGTCGTGCCCACTACTTGATGTTTTATAGGAATGTCTTTTTAAAACATATTTATTCATTTGGCTGCATTGGGTCTCAGTTGCGGCACGTGGGACCTTTTGTTGTGGCACACAGACTCCCTGGTTTTTGCATGTGGGCTCTAGAGCTGTAGGCTCAGTTGTGGCTCAGGCTTAGTTGCTCTGCGGTGTGTGGGATCTTAGTTCCCCAATCACAGATCAAACCCACATCTCCCACATTGCAGGGTGAATTCTTAACCCTTGGATGACCAGGGAAGTCCCTATAGGAATTTCTTCTGATTATATAATTCATGCTATATAAATAACTCTATCGGGAAAGAGTAATCCCAGTTTTAGCTTAGGAGACATTGAGAACATTAGCGAAAGTTTATAAATATATGCTAAATTTCTAAATAGAACAGGTTAGAGTAGGAAACAAGCAGAAGTAATAAGGAGAAAGGATTCCCAGATGAGCTAGGAACTGAGTTGTGCCTTACAGATTATGGTTTGGGAAGGCAAGAGACAAAATTCAGGAGGATTTCCTAAGGTTATACAGGATGAGAAATCTGATCTGCTAGAAGTGAAGTGAAGTGAAGTCGCTCAGTTGTGTCCAACTCTTTGCGACCCCATGGACTGCAGCCCGCAGGCTCCCCTGTCCATGGGATTCTCCAGGCAAGGATACTGGAACAGGTTGTCATTTCCTCCTCCAGGGGATCTTCCCAACCCAGGGATTGAACCTGGGTCTCCTGCATTATAGGCAGAGGCTTTACTGTCTGAGCCACCAGGAAAGTTTGCAATACCAATGCAAATACCAATGCAAATTCTGTCATGGCCTCCTTGTTCTCTTTTTAAAAAGAAATGAAAGGAGAAAAGTGCACTCAATTCTATCCTGATTCACGTATCTAGTGTTCATGAATCAACAGCTGGCTTTTAAAAAATTCATTCGCCTGTTCCTTATGCCCATATATTTCAGTGGGAGTTGCCCCAGTGAGGGTAGAGTTTGGCTGCAGGAACCAGATGTGGGTTGAGCAATGTCTTTGTGTGCAAACACAAGGTCCTCTATGTACTGACAGATGGCCGCCCCGCACATCACCACTGCCGCTCCACCTGTTTAATGGGAAAGAGTCAGTCAACAGGGCCTTTTCATTTCTGCTTTTGGAGTGCATTTCTAATGTTTTCCTGATTTACATTTAGATATATTGAACTTAATAAATGGAGAAATCAGAGAGCATTTTATCTCAGTAAAGGAGTATACCTAGTGAGAGCCTGACTGTTAATATAGCCTTAGAATGTTGTCAGGGTTGACTTATATGTAGACAGTCATCTACAGATTTGAGATTTTTTAATGTATCTGTAGTAGGTTAGTGTACCAGGTGCATCATTTTAAAACTGCCTCTATGAGATGATGAAGTTCTGTTGTGTAATATCCTTTCCCGTAAAACCTGTGGTGGCTGCTGTGTGGTGTGTGTTGAAATATTTACTACTTTGCATTTTTAATTATGGGAATATGCCGCAGGGCAGAAGACAAAACTTTACTCATGAAATAAACTTATGCTGAAATAAACGTCAAATAGAAAGATGACAAAATCTCCAAGACTCATATTCAATGGGGCTCTGAAAATCACCTGTTGTGTAATAACCAGGAGTAACAGTTGCTTGTGTAAACTCTTATTTATTACTTTTCCTATAATTCTGGGACATAGAAACGTTATTTCATCACCAGAAATAATTTAAAACTGAG
Organism: Bos mutus; assembly: GCF_027580195.1. NCBI lineage: Eukaryota > Metazoa > Chordata > Mammalia > Artiodactyla > Bovidae > Bos > Bos mutus. The sequence goes on from NC_091624.1 coordinate 2,938,551, forward strand.
GAAGCCTTTGTCATTTTATCCACACATTTCATTTAATAGAGATTGCATTTGCCAACTGTGTATCAAAAGATATTATCCTATGCTCATGGAGCTTGAAATGGAAAGATAGAAATATAAACAAAATAGCATTTATAAAGCACACAGGAGATTCAGGAGGTCTTGAGAGAGAAGATTACATTTAAATTAAAATTTGAATGATGAGTAGACGTTTATGTGAAAGAACAAGCCATCTTTAGTAGACTGCAAGGGGCTCACTGTTTGCTGAAGCAGGAACACTGGAGGCAGAGAGGGAGGTTTGAAGAGATGGGAGTTGTGTCTCTCTGCTTCCTGCTGTGTGTCTAACACCTAGAGTCGTGCCTGGTACAAGGTGGACACAGTGAACACGTGGTGAGTGAACAGTTGGAGAAGAAATAGGGCCAGACCACCGAGGGCCTGAAATGCCGTGTCAATTAGCTTGTCCACTGAAGACTGCTGAGTGTGTAGTAACATTGGATTTGCTCTCTAGAATACTTACTCTTTCAGAAGTCTGCTGGATGGAGAGAGTGAGCTCAGGCAGAGAGATCTGGGAGAAGGCTATTGTGTAACTGTTCAAGCAAGAAGAGTTAAAAGGCTGATCTAAGCCAGTGGCGTTGGCAGTGGTGCTGGAGAGGAGGGAACCAGTGTACGCAAGAAAAATCCACAGAACTGGGTGGTTGATTTTATTTATGGAGTGAGAGAGAGAGATGACTTCCATGTTTCTTTCTGACCTTAGGCTTTAGCGTGTTCATTTTCTATGGGATGTTCAGATAGAGATGACTGGGAGACAGTTGTGCACATATTAGGTGCCAAGCTCAAGAAACCTTATAAACTAGCATATTGTAAGGAAAACAAAGCTTCGTAGGTTTAATTTTATTTTAAAATAACTTTACTCTTTACCCCAATTATTTTTCTTGAAATTATACCAATCTTTAGTTTACATCACCTTTTTCTGGTATACTTCAGTGTTTCTTTCCTTGAAGGTAGAATTTTAAAAGGTAGCCATCGTGGTCAGAAGCAGGTAACTGATGTCAGGCTTTATCCTGTCATGGCTCGTTTGTTTCAGGAAATGTTTCTACAGTGCCAAATGGTTTATGTCTTAGAAAATAAATCATGTAAAGTTCATGGTAAAACCGATTAGACTAAAATTTGAATGTTAATAAATGGCCAGACCGGGGCTTATTCAGCAAAGGCACTGAGTGCATTGAGGTTTTAGTGTAAATAATGCATGTCTGTTACAGCTTAGAAAGCTCTGTGTTATTCAGTGTGTTTTTGTCTTAAATCCTCCTTTCAATACAGAGTATGGTCTGCCCTCCTGGTCTTCTAATTATTAACTAAATATCATCTGTGGTCAAACAAATGGGAAAAAAAACAAAAGAAAATGTTTTTTCCTCCCAGCTATTGGTGACCCTTGTGAACATTAACATAACATGTCACAGTGAATTGATGTAGTTGCTGTTGATCAAACGTGTAATTTTCCCTAAACCGTATTGCAGACTCTACTACTTGTTTCATTTTATTAAGTCACTTTTAGGTCAGTTGGAAATTTTTTAAAGAAAAAATTTAAGTTTTATTATTTATAATACTAAAATACTATTATTTTGCTTCTTCTGAGAAACTCCCCCAGATCTATAGTTATGTACATGCTAATAATATTAATATGAATAATCAAGTTCATATAAATGTATGAACCATTTGGTACCAAAGTATTTATTTGTTTAACAAGTTTATTTGTATTTGGTACCAAAGTGTTTATTTGTTTAACAAATTATGTACAGGGTACTTTCATAGACCTTGTGGGAAGTAAATAAGACAATGGGAAAACAAACGGAGCTTCTGGCCTGGTAAGGTTATAAAGACACAGGCTTCCCTGGTGGCTCAGTGAAGAATCTGCCTGCCAAGGCAGGAGACTCAAGAGACACAGGTTCAATTCCTGGGTTGGGAAGATCCCCTGGAGAAGGCAATGGCAACCTACTCTGATAATCTTGCCTGGAGAATCCCATGGACAGAGGAACCTGGCAGGTTAACAGTCCATGGGGTCTCACAGAGTCGGACATGACTGAGCAACTAAACAGCAACCACAAATATATATGTAATATATTTATATATATATGTATATATATAATTATAGTACAAAGTACAACAACCACAAGTATGTATTTATATATATATAGTTATAGTACAAAGTAAAAACTGACCCACATCATAAAATAGAAAGATAAAATGTTAAGGAGATTAAGAAACTGGGAGATGTCACTTATAGCTGGAAAAATCAGAGATGATGTCATCGAGGAGATAGCTTTTGACCTCAGTTTTGAAGGAAGGAAAGGATTTAGACATACGGAAGTGGAAAAGGTGCAAAAGAATGCCACAGAGCAGGAAGCAGCAAGATGAACATCTCAGAGATGTGCTTACACAGGATGTAAGGTGAAGGGGGAGTCGGGACAGAGGAGATACATCTGGCAAGCCCTGCCGGGGTCAGGTCCCAGATGGGACAGATGCGTTAAGGGCCAGACGCGCGATTTGGATTTTATTCACAAAGCACTTTTTAAGCAAATGAAAGACCAGCCGTGCATGCCAGCAGTGGTAGAATGGATGGCTGTAAGCAGGCGGAGAGCCAAGGCAGGGTGAAAGCCAGGGAGACCGGGGCGACGACGACGGAGAGGAAGGAGAGTAGTGAGAATGGCGATCGCCCAAGGAGAGCGCTGTTTCTGTGCATAGTTGTCTAGAAAGTTTATGGCTCTGTGCTTTAATGCATGTACACAAATCGAGAGGCAGTTTGTGTTTCCAAGTTGAATTTAGCGAATTGCTCAGTCCCAGGGTTCCTTCCTCGGTCCGTACCCGTGTGCTCACCGCTCTTCCTTTGTCGCCCGCTGCCTCTCCTCTGCTTCTGTAGCTGCCGCCACCCACTGCATCCCATGGGGTCTTTATTCCCCACAAGCCTTGCTGCTGAGTGTCAAGCAGTGTCCCCATACCCATGTTCTTTCTGTGTTGCTAGAAATAAACCCAAGGGCCTGTACCTTTGAAGATTTTTAAAAACTATTCATCTTTATAGAGAGCTCTGTGGCAGTAGCAAATATAATAGATATGGGGAAGTTGAGCGCTTATATAACTGTCAGACTTTCCACAAACAGGGTTCAAATGTAGGCATGCCTCCTTTATTTTCCAGTTAATTACTCTGACGCTCATATGCCTCAGTAGCACAAACCCAGTGTCCTCTTTTTGAGTCAGTCCATTCCCCAACAATTGCTTACTAGCTTTCCAGTAGCTCGAGGAGTTAGTCCTCCTCTAATGCTGAGTATCAGCTGGACGTGATTCTGATCAGTTCACTGATGTTGTTGTTTCTCACTCATATATTGAATTTGGGGTTGAGGCCTGGCCCTCAACCTGATGTGATCAGTGATGCTCGATCACTACTGGCGGTTGATTTTCCTGGACCAGAATAATTGGCAGCAACAGTTATCTGAGGGAAGATGAACCCACTCCCTTGGTTCCAAGTTCCTTCAATGATGCTCTAAACTGGGGCTCTAAAGTTAGAGAAATTTAGCAATTGACTCCTTTAGTGTATATGTGCAGTTCCATCTAGTGTACAAGCCAGTTCCAAGACTACTGGTTGAGGACATTTTGTAGCATCTTTTACCTAACAAATCCCAAATATCCCTCCTTCCCCAATACAAAAGGTCTTGTTAAACACCTCTCTCAGACAGTGGGACTTGTTCACTCTAAACTTACTAAGGGAACCGTAACTTAAATGATTCTTCTCCCACCAGTAGGATCTGCTCGAAAGTTATTTTCCAGCAAATAACCCCTGCCCACATGGCAAAGCAGTTGCAAACTTCTCTTGCAAAGGAGAAAAAATGCGCGTATTTAATCTCTAGTTCAACATCTCTCTGATAGGACATTTTGCTATACTTAAAAAGTTAAAAAATCTTACAAACATGAAGTATTTTTCTGGGCTGTACTTTGACTTCTTTCTGAGATGAAACTAGCACACAACACAACTTGGGAAATACTACTGACATTATCGTTGTTCAGTCGCTCAGTCGGGTCCAACTCTTTGCGACCCCATGGACTGCATGTAGCCCAACAGGTTCCTCTGTCCATGGAATTTCCCAGTTAAGAATACTGAAGTGGGATGCCATTTCCTACTCCAGGGGATCTACCCAACCCAGGGATCTCCTACATTGGTAGGCAGATCCTTCTACCACTGAGTCACATTATTACTACAACCATCAGCCCCAGAATGTACAGCATTAACATTTATTGACTGTTTACTATGTGCCAAGCTAAGTGCTTTATATGTACTATCTTGTAAAGATAAACAACAGCTGACTGAAGTGGAATTATTCTCATTTTACAGATGAAGAAACTGAGACTTGAGTAATTTGCCCCCTAACAGGCAACTGGTAAGTGTCAGAACAGGGCTGCAGCCGACACCTGTCTGACTGCACTGACACCTGTCTGACTGCACTGCCTTCAGGAGTCCCTGGGCCTTGTTTGTGTGGCTGAGCCTCTGCTGCTTTTCCAGATAAGCATAGTGACCATCCTAGTTTAGCTACTGTACAGACCGACTCCTAGCATGAAAAGTTACCATTTGAGTGGCAAAGATAATACTGTTAGTGGTAAGTCATGTGAGTATCCTGTCCTCCCTGATATGATAAAAGGAGGAGGGCATGTTACTTCTGTGATATCCTTACCCCAAATTCATAACCTCAGTCTAATCCTGACAAGACAACAGACAAATCCACGTTGAGGGACATTTTACAAAATGCCTGACTGGTGCTCTTCAAAAGCTTCAAGGTAGTAAAAGATGAGGGAAGACCAAGACACGATCAGATTGGAAGAGGCTGGGGGATGAGCAATGTAAGGTGATGTCCTGGACTGGACCCTGGAACAGGAAAAGAACCTTGGCATAAAAATTAGGAGAATCTGACAAAATCCATAGTTAGTAGCAATATAGCAAAGTTCTTTTTCAGTTTTTATGAATACACCAGGGTTACATGAGAAGTTCACAGGAGGATAAATAGGACACGGGCACCCTCTGTGCTACCTTTACAACTTTTCTTTACTATTATTGCAAAATAAAAAGCTAATAGAATAGTTATTTGGAACAGTCCATCAAGGGAATATAGGTAGTATTACTGTCTTATTATGAGGGAGGAATTGGTCCTGGTGACAGTTCTTAGCCTTTAGGTTCAGAAGAAGAATCAGGATAAGGAAAGAAACTCATTGTGAAAATCTTCCATTTTGGATGTATGGCCTTCTGGTTAGAATGTGCAGTCAAATCCATAGCCCATTTTAATGTTTTAAATGTATTTTTTTTCCTCTAAAGTTTTAAAAGAAGAGCTTCTTAAGTAGACTTGGGCTGAAATAGTAGGACCCTTGTTCCCGAAGAGAAGGCTTGTCTTCCTGTGTCCCCTGAAGAAAAATTGAATCAGCATGACTTTTTCCATCTCAGATCATTTTTTTTTCATAGCAAGAAATATGTTTCCTATAGGGTAGAAAGAAATATGGGACTACTCATCTTTTTTTCTCTTTGATTTGATTTCCACTAAAAATATCTAAATTCCTCAGTCTCAGAGAGAGAGATGTGGACTCGAAGTCTCTGTAGATCTCCTTTAAAAAGGAGTATGAGCGCTTCAGCCATGATTATTTTGACATTCCGAGTGTACGCGACTAGTTTAAAATTCGTCCCATAAAATCTCATTATTATTAAAGTCACTACCATGCTATTTTATTTATTAAGTTAATTCTCTGGTATGATATATTCCATGAATTTCAATAATTTGAGATTTTCGAGTTTGTTCCTATGTTTATAAACTTAGTAGGTTTCTGGGGAATAAAGTCATTTACAAACAATATTCTTTTCTCCTGTACATTTTCTCATTTCATTCTAACAACAACCCTGAGGGGTAGGTAACAATTATTTATCCACCAAATTATAGATGAAAAGTAGTATTTGAAAGTTCCAAGAGAAGCCCAAAGCTGGATATCTATTAATTACCAGAGTGAGAAGGAGTATTGCAGGGTCTTCCGACACCGTATCCCATGTTCTTTCTGTTGCATTAAACTTCCATGGCATGCAGTTCTGGGTTTGGTCAGGAGTTCTTAACCTAAGATGGGGAAGTACACGAAATGCAGTGGTGATCTGGGCATTTTTCTGTGGAGAAGATCTGCAGCATTCAGTAGATTCTCAAAGAGATCTGAGATACCATCGAGTTTAAGGAATTTTCTGAATACTATACAGGAAGAACATGGATGTTCTTCTCACATTGCCAAAAGCAGTGATGAAAATACGGCTTATGTTATCCGTAACAGAATCCCTGCGTCTCTTCTGCCCATTCCTGACACGTACACTACACTACAACGCCATCTCTTTAATTTTTATTTTTCTTGGTCTTGAGTTGATTTTTTTTAAAGAGTTCTACAGTTAAATAGGATGTCCAATAAAACAGATATTATAGATGTTTGAAAGACTTTTGCAGGGAAATAGTTTTAGCTTTCTGGACTAAGCTGTTCACCTAAGGAAATTACGTAATTCAGTAGGAGGACCAGAAGGAAATGAACACCTAATGAACACTGTTAAACCTCGATGCTTGATGCTTTACGCATATAATGTCTCTGATTTCTCAGAACAGTGTAGCTATCTTGCTCTTGGAGGCTAAGTTTCTCAGCCGTATGGCCTAACTAATAGATTTGAGTCTAGGTCTATCTATCTTCAAGGCTTTCCCCACTGTATAGAAATGTCCCCTAAAGTAGAATGAGCAAGATTAGATATGGCAGTGTCTCAGTAGAAGTGCAGAGCTGGGTGTGGGTTAGCATGACTCATCCGCCTAAGAACTGGCCCATAGAGACATAAAGCTATTAATAGAAGTTACATCTGGGCACTGTGAAGATAAATATTTCATGCGTGCGTGTGTGCTCCATCACGCAGTCGTGCCTGACTCTTTGAGACCCCATGGACTATAGCCCATCAGGATCCTCTGTCCATGGAATTTTCCAGGCAAGAACACCGAAGCAGGTTGCCATTTCCTACTCCAGGGGATCTTTCTGACCCAGGGATCAAACTCACATCTCCTCTGTCTCCTGCAGTGACAGGCTGATTCTTTACCACTGAGCCACCTCAGAAGCCCAGATATTGCATAGAAGGAAACAATTTGAAATAATGAGAGTATCTGTAGAGAATCCATATCTATAAAGACTCATTAGAAAGGCAGAAATTAGCACATTAATGGATATCAAAGCTGTGTCCACCTGACTTGCTGGCAGGCATTTGACATGTTGGAGATCTGAAAACAAGTGTCACGGACCTAACCACTGAGGCGAAAAGTAGGCAGACAGAGCAACTAGGACCCAGAGCCAGGCCTTGAGAAATTAGTTGTAATTCATCTATTCAGATAATAATTGTAATTCAGTCATTGAGAATAAAGGGGTCTGAGGTTAACTGAGCCAGTAAGCGAATGGAACTTAATGACAGGCAGATCACTGAGGTTGATTGCTTATGTCGGAAATGATACCAAATAACGGGTTCAGCACTAAGCCTAGAAGTAGAAATTAAGCAGCTTTACCAGTCAGGGCTAGGAGTATTAAAAGTATTAATAGGTAGTAAAATAAGAATAATCTTATTAACCTAGTGCAGGGGTTCTCTAAGTAGGGTTTCCAGACCAGTATCAGCATAACCTAGGAATTAGAAATGAAAATTCCTGGGGCCAACCCTAGACCTATTGGATCCAAAATCCTGGGATAGGGCCGAGCAGCCTTCCAGATGCATGCTTAGATTTGAGCACCATTGATCTAGTGGACAATATTGCCCCCTAAAACCTAATATCAACTTATATGTAGGAGAAAAGTGAAAGAAAATTAAGTCACTCAGTCATGTCCGACTCTTTGCGACCCTGTGGACTGTAGCCCACCAGTCTCCTGCGTCTATGGGATTGTCCAGGGAAATGGGTTGCCATTTCCTTCTCCAGGGGATCTTCCCAACCCAGGGATCAGAACCCAGGTCTCCCACATTACAGGCAGATGCTTTAACCTCTGAGCCACCAGGGAAGCAGCATGTAGGAGAAAACCAGAAGGCCTTCTAGCCTCTGTTCTTTGTTTATATGAGGACTGTGTCCATTAAAGGGGCCCTTTTAGCAGAGTCAGGATATTGAGGTTAAGCAAAATAACATTTTCGTTGAGAGCTAGTACTTATTTTTGGAAAACAGGTATTGCCTAGTAAAGTTGATCATGCACAAACTCAGTGACCTTGCAGTACCATTCCTTGGTAAGTACCCTAGAGAAATGCATGCTGTTGTGTACAGAAGGGACATATAAGAAGGCTCACAGAAGCCTTTGGTATCCAAAATAACAAATGAAAACAGCCCATGTGTTTAGAAGAGTGAATAAATAAATAGGATTATATTTATGTGATGAAATACAGTACAGCAGAGAAAAATGAATGACTATAGCTATAACAGTTTACTGTGATGAATTTCAAAGCATAATATTCTATGGATCAAGAAAAAAGTGAATTAGAGAGTACATAATTGTTTCTATTAATAAAGTTTAAGAGCAGGCAAAACTATGTGATAAATGATTTAGTAATACATATAGAGATGGTAGGGTTTCCCAGATGGCCCTAGTGGTAAAGAACCCACCTGCCAATACCGGAGACATAAGAGATGTGGGTTCGATCCCTGGGTTGGGAAGATCCCCTGGAGGAGGATACGGCAACCCACTCCAGTGTTCTTGCCTGGAGAATCCCATAGACAGAGAGCCTGGCGGGCTACAGTCCACAGGGTCACAAAGAGACGGACACGACTGAAGTGATTTAGCATGCACACACGCATAGAGATGTTAAAACTCTTAAAAAGCTCGAGAATGATCAAAACTTAATTGCTTCTGTGGTAAGAGAAGGGGATGCAGTTGAGGAGGGCTACGTAAGGGGCTTCAAGTGTCTCCCTGGTAGACATCAAAGCTTTGAATGTGTTGTTCTTTCAGTTGTATCATCTTTAAATTTGTCTACTTTTGAATGAATAAAAAATTTAATAATTTAAGAATGAAAATTGAAGTACTTTCCAAAGTTATAACAATAAACTTGCTAGGGGGTAAAAGAAAGCTTTGCAAGGAAACTGGCTGAAATCTGGCATTTGCAAACAGTGCTGGATACAAATAGGAAACTAGCGCCCCAAGTCTTGGAATCGTGCTGAGACAGATTGGAAGCAATATCTCATTTCTTGGGCAATTATTTTAAAGTCTCATTCAATTGGAGATATTTAAATGACTGATGACCGAGCCAGCAGAAGATCGACACAAAAAGCTTCTTCTAGGAGTTTTGCAAGTCTATGAAGATGAGCCATTAAATCCTTCTAAATTGCTTTCATATGTGTATAGAAGTAACCTAGAATATAGGAGAAAAGCATTTTGTTTGTAGGCGGGAAACTTAGGCTGTAATTCTGATTACCCTCTGGCTGTGTGACCTTGAGAAATAAGTCATTCATACTACTATTTTCTAACAATTGGGGGTATTGAGAATATTATTATTTTACCATTTAAGGAGCTACTAAAATTTGGAAGACACTTAAATATGTAAACTGAGACCATTTTTGAAACAAGGATTATTATTTTTCAGATGTGGAAATTTAACTTGCCCAGTAATCAAACAGCAAGAAACTGACAAAACTGAGGCTAATGAACATAATATTGTAAGAACAACAACAAAAGAACAAAATTAAGTAATGCATAGATAAATATTGCTCTATGCACTTTCTTTATAACCCTATAGTAGGAGTTAAGATTCATATTGTCCCCTGACCACTGCACTCCTTAGAGGGTTCGGAACTCAAAGGCTTAGTTAGGTATAGAGGACTTGGTCCTCAGAACGGTTAATATCAACGTTTTGAGCTAAACAGGTTTTTGTTTGCTCATCTGGAAACTAAACTACCACTTATGCTGTCATTTCTGTGAGAAAATGAGTTCTAAATTCTAAGAACTACAAGTAATTTTTAGAACACAGCATGTACACAAATTAAGTATTAATAATCGTCCTTTTACTAAGCAAACCTTTTACAATGGTTACAAAAGACTACAAATGTTAACACATGTGAGAAGCATAATCTTTTCAAGAACATGACACTGGGACTTCATGCTTTTTCTCTTTTCAAAATGGCTTTTGAGATGCAGAAATCTCCATCAAATAATGGAGTAATTGTGTGGGTTTGAGAATTCCTATGGCTGTATTTCTTCCATTTAAAAAAAATGAAGGAAATAAGAAATAACTTTCTTAGTTTAAGTTTGCTTTCCCAAGTTGTGGCTCTGGAAATATGATACTTTTATTTTTTTTGCCATTAAGTTTTACTTCTGACTTTTCAAATAAACTTTTAAATTTGATTTTGGTAAGATCAGCTATCAGAAATATTTTTACACTTAGGCAATGCCCTTTTTGAGTATTAAGAATTTCTGCCTGAATATGAATTTCCTCTAAAAATATTTTAGACTATTTGCCCTCAAAAAAATAAGGAATGTTTAGCATAATAGCCCAATGTTTTCAACAATAAAGCTATCTTTTTTCTTTCTTCCAGAAAAGAAGCTTTGGTCATTGCATAATAGTATTTTCCATGATTGTAGAAAGACAGAGGAACACTAAATGCAAATTGTCTTTTGCCAAATTATTGAGTTTCTTTCATAGAAAGGTTTTTTCATTACCTTTACAAACCGCGAGTCAAACATGAAATTAAGGATTGTTAATTAACTTTTCATTTTGTTTATTTTCCCATGTAGAAGCTTTTTCTGGTTAGAAAAACTTTCACTAGCTGCCTTTTAATACTACTTTTAATATATTGGGAGAGCTTACAGTAAGAAATTTCCTCTTAATTTCAGATTCTATTTTGACTAACAGTTTAAGTCTCTTTCTAAACTACATTGCTTTTAGTTATTGAAAGAGGCAGAAGAAGAAAATTAATACACTTAATTGTTTATCTGTTTCTGTTTCTTGTTCTTTCCATGTCAGAGTGCCGACATGTAAGCTGTTTGAAAAAGGAGGAAGGAGAAAAAGCAGGGCTTCTGAATACATTGATTTTCCCTAATTAGAGCCAGATCTCTGTAGTGACTCTATGACTGTTAATTGATAACATGGTATCTAAAGGTATGCCATCATGTAAGTTATAAATCTTAGGAAGAAAATAGATCATGTTTTTGATAATATAAAAAACATCAAGACATTTGGCAATTTAGAAAAAATTAGATCAATTTAGCTGGCTGATACAGAAGCATATCAGGCCTCTCTGGCTTTGGTCCCACCTAATATAGGATTTTGCTGATTCTCAATTTTTAAGTTTTCTTTCCAAAAACTGTTTCTACCCTGTGTTCATAATGTTCTCTCTTTTCCGAGCCACATTTTGGCTCCAAACTAGTAGTTACCCCATAAAGTCTTGTCATTTTTCTAGGTTTGTTAACAGAATTTTAAACATAAACAAACTTGTCTGTCTTTGCCTACTCGAGATTCTAACTGATTTTCTTCACAATTCACAGAAAAAAATTAAAGATTTAGGACCCATTGTCTTCATCTTCATCGTTCTTTCATTGTTTTAAGTATTGATTATGTGCCAAACACTGTGCTAAGTACCCTGTATATGTGATCTTTAATCCTCACAATAACTCTACAGAGTTTGGTCTAATTATCTTCGTTTTACAAATGAGAATACTGAATCCAAGACAGAATAAGTACTCAGTCGTAGCTAGTTACTAGCAGAGCTGGAATTTCAACCAAGCTCTCTGTGTCTCCTCAGGCTATGAGTTTTCCATAGACTCTGATACCTCCCTTCCTGTGTCCCACCCTTCCTACCCTAGTAAAATATTGGAAATTCTGAGGATTCTCCACCCACTCATCTTAAACAAAACAGAACCCTTAAAATGATAGTTTGGCTAGTACTTGTGTGACATAAATATGTACTATATCTTGAGATGATATAGTACATAGTATATAGTATATTTGAATTTTCTTTTGAAAAATGAATCACTTCATGTCAGAAAATACATTCTTTGTTTACATTTTGAGAGAGACTTTTTTCAGTGTTTATAATAGTTGTTCACACCTGTGAATGTGATAAAATCTATGCTAAGCACTGACACCATAAGAAAATCTGCTCATTCTGTCTGGGATAGTTTAAGATGCATAGTATATACTTGGTTATACTCAGTGTAGCTTAGTTCCACAGTGTTTGTGCTTCCTTTATAAATGATTCCACGTTCACCTTTCTGGTATAGCTATCCGTACTTCATTAACTCTTTGTGCCGATGGTACTAAGTTACTTTAGTTGTGTCTGACTCTCTGCATCCCTGTGGACTGTAGTTCACCAGGTGCCTCTGTCCATGGAATTCTCCAGACTAGAATAGTGGGCGATTGGGTTGCCATTTCCTCGTCCAGGGGATCTTCCTGACCCACGGTTTAAACCCATGTCTCTTACGTCTCCTACTTTGGCCTGCGGGTTCTTTAACTAGCACCACTTGAGAAACCCCAATCAGTTCTTTACTAGCAAGTAACTCATGTCTATAAAAAGTGATGCCAGATGAGGAAATTCCGTCTTAAATTCTTGGTTAGTTGATGTCAGCAGTATAGATTTCTAACTTTTCAAAATCCAGTTCTGTGCCCTTATTCTCCAGATATGAAGATGTGAGTCTGCTTCCTTCATTTTAAATCTGTGGATAAGCATAAGTGGTCTATTAACAGGACTTTTTTTTTGGCTTTTTCTTTTTTTGAAATTTCATTGCATTTATATCATTGACCTTTGCTTCAAAAAGCATTCAACAGTCTTTAACAGAGGGAGACCATGAAAGGGGGTGTTGTAAAGGCTTTCTTCTATAAAAGAAGTCATACAGGGAAAGCCTTATATTTGCTGAGTGATTTAATTCTTATATGTGCAGAAGTTGGCCGTGGGCCATGAGGAACATGGTGGGCAGGCACTGCTGGTTGCAGGCTCACGACCACATCTCCCTACTTCAGCCTGTATTTTTTTAAAAAGAGAGAGAGAAAAAAGCACCTCCTCTCTTGTTTTAAAATCTACCCGAGAAAAGTGATGCATGGTATCTAGACTAGTCAATTGCCTTATCAAGATTCATCAAGTCACTTTAAAAAGAAAAAATCAAGAACTGAGGAGCATATTCTCCAGGGAGAAAGATGCCTGCTTAAATCAGTCTTCTGAGTGCCTAGAGCAGAATTATGAAGGGAAAGTTCACTTATAGGAATAGCGACTACTTTGGGAGCATTGGCTATATTATGCTTATGAGATATTATTAGGGGATTGGGTATTCCAAGGTAATACCTTTTTCTTATAGATGGTGAATTGATCAGACACTGTCATTAAGTAGCTGTTTATCCTTCTCTTTACCAAATAATCTAATATCTATAGAGAAATGGGGAGCAAACATATTTTGATTAACATTTTTAAAGGCTTAGAAACTGGCTAATGAAGTATTATTAGCCAGTCTCCAAAAGGTACATTATATCCTTCATAATTTTCTGATAGTATAGTGAGACTTAGCAGTTGACTGGTTCCTTCTTGTTGAGTCATAAGATAATCCTGAACTTCATATTTGATGAATACAGGTTTACTTTGCTAGATCTTTAAGTACCTCAGGGTATTTTTATGTAAGACTGTGTATATGTATGTAGGTAGGGTTTTTTTTTTTCCCAGTTGTTTTCTCTTTTGCAGAGTTACTTGAGAGACATGCTTGGAAATGTAAATTTCTATTACAGTTTTAAAAATCATCTTCTCTAGTCTGATCGATGCAGACTTCAATTAAGATTAACTAAAATCACTGTGGACGCAGGCTGCAGCCATATTAAAAGATGCTTGCTCCTTGGAAGAAAAGCTATGACAAACCTAGATAGTGTATTGCAAAGCAGAGACATTACTTTTCTGACAAAGTCTGTGTAGTCAAAGCTATGGTTTTTCCAGTAGTCATGTGTGGATGTGAAAGTTGGACCATAAAGAAGGCTGAGCACCAAAAAATTGATGCTTTTCAACTGTGGTGCTGGAGAAGGCTCTTGAGAGTCCCTTGGACAGCAGGGAGATTCAAGTTAACCCTAAAGGAAGTCAACCCTGAATATTCATTGAAGGACTGATGCTGAAGCTGAAGCTCCAATACTTTGGCCACCTGATGCAAAGAGCTGACTCCTTGGGAAAGACCCTGATGCTGGGATAGACTGAGGGAAAGAGGAGAGGGGGCGACAGAGGATGGGGTGGTTGGTGGTGTCACTGATGCAATGGGCATAAGTTGGAGCAGATTTCGGGAGATAGTGAAGAGCGGGAATGATATGCTATAGTCCATGGGGTCACAAAGAGTCGGATACAACTGAGTGACTAAATAACAACAAATACATCAAAATCTGGGTTGTGTCTCTGAGAACCTTGGGACTTTGCTAGGCTGCAGTGTCTTCAAGCAGAAAAAACTCTCAGATTTAAGGGAGATCTGAAACTTACTGGCAATGAGAAGAGAGACTGGGTTTATTCTGGGCAAGGCAGAAACAGCTCACTGAGGTCAAGAACCTAAATAAATGGTGAATTGTGGTGCTTGGAATCTACAGAATAAAGCTTGATACCCAAGTGGATATCAGATTATTTGGCAGGCAAATTTATTATACAAATTTAGAGTTAAACTGAGGGAGGGTAGGTAGCATAGTGGGAAAGTCTGCCTTCGTATAAATAAACCTGCCTTTATTAGGTGTGGACAGTAACTTTAACCCTTTGAATTCCCTCAGTAGTAAAATGAGGGTTATGACTGCCACCTTGTAGAGTTCCTTTGAAGATTAGAAAGAATATGTATTTATTGACATAGGCCCCAAATAAATGATTGCTTACTGTTTTTATCATCATCACCACTTCTTTCAGATGTTTCCGTTTTACATTTTCTGTAAATTTGTTAGTCAAGAAATTGCATAACCCAATATATTAAGCAGCTTTAAGGTAGAAATACAGAGTTTGATAGGTAACTTCTCAGGATATAAGGCTTTAAGATATGTTAAGTATTTATTATTTACATAAGCATGGGTTTCTTTCCTTTCTTGACTGGCTTTGAGTAAAGCCCTAAAAATATACCATGTAGAACTATTTTTCTGCTCCTTTTTGGCACACCCTGGGATATTGCAAAGAACCATGAGTTAAGTGGGAGAGAGAAGTGAATTTCAACTATAACTGCTCAAAATAGTTTTTTTTAGGATAGAAGACAAAAGCCTCATTATTTAGCCCAGGGCATGCTGATAAACAGAGAGGCACATCTGAATTAAAAAAAAAAAGAAAATCTTAGGTTTGTATACTACAAGTAGAATCCACACAGCTGAAAGTTACTTTAGTCCCATTCTGCAAATTTTGACCCAAAGTTCCAATAATGCTCAAATTTAGAACTTCTATTTTTATTACAGAAATAGGAGTATGGGAAGCAGTAGGGGATTACTTTAACTGATACGTGTAAGAGCTGTGTAAGTATTAACAATTTTAGCTTAGGCTCCTGAAGTAGAATGAACATCCCCATGCTGCTGCTGCTGCTAAGTCGCTTCAGTCGTGTCCGACTCTGTGCGACCCCATAGACGGCAGCCCGCCAGGCTCCCCCATCCCTGGGATTCTCCAGGCAAGAACACTGGAGTGGGTTGCCATTTCCTTCTCCAATGCATGAAAGTGAAAAGTGAAAGTGAAGTCGCTCAGTCGTGTCTGCTCTTAGCGACCCCATGGACTGCAGCCCACCAGGCTCCTCCGTCCATGGGATTTTCCAGGCAAGAGTACTAGGGGCTCATTATTAGGAGCTGAGTCTCTAAAATAATTATATTGAGATGCAGTTCTACATTATATTGGCTCCCGTCCAATATGACTGGTGCCGGAACTCTACTGATTGAATTATAAAAATTTGATGTCCAGAATGAGCGTGTATAGAAGAGTCACACTGTTGGAAAAAAGGGAAAAGTACTTTAGCTGTTTTGAGAGTCCTGGTCATTAGTGCAGCCTTTCATTTTTCTTTTTCCCTCCCAGTGCTTAACTCTAAAACTCAGTTTGTGTATTGAGCATTTATTTATCAAGCATATATTAATGGTCTGCAATAAGCAAGGTACTATACTAGACTCTGAAGACAGCAAGATGGCTAGGATAGTGTCCCTGAACTCTGCAAACCTACCAAGTAACAAGTATGATGAAGACTGTTATAGCACACTATTCCTCTGCTCATGCTTGGCTTGAAAGTGTTCATTGCCCAGATATGTTCGACTCTACATCTTGAAGATAACTTGAAAAAAGGCTGCATGATATGGCCTTTGCTTTAGGCCTTTTACAGTCTAACTAGAGTTACATATATGAAAGAATGTAGCAAAATCCATAATTAGGAATAAAGTGTACAGTATAGAGAATGTTCTGTCAGGAGGCCAAAAGATCTCTGCTGACCACTCAGGGAGAAGTCATGGGAAAAGATGAACCTGAACATAGGAGAATTTTTAAGAGTTGAAGAAGAGGAAAGATATTGTAAGAGAGATGACTATAGAATAAATAACAAGAGATAATTTGGAAGAAAATCTGACCAAAACTGGTGGTATATTGAATTTGCATGAGTGACTGGAAGAGCATGGAGTCGAGAGAGAAGAGTTGAAAAGTGAAACAAAAGTTTTAGTTTCGCTGATTGGAAAGAGGTGATATCACTGATGTAATGCACATCTAAGAAAAGAAAACAGGTTAATAAGAAGAAACAGAACACTAAATAAAATAGTTTTCTTACTTTAGATTTTTAGTCCTTTTTTTGGAGTTGACAATCAAGCATTTTTATTTGGGTTTAATACAGAAATGAATAGAGGTCCTCATTACAGTCATATTCACTTAGTTGGGAATTCCGGTTAATTGCCAGAATTGTGTTAATACAGCACTGGCCTAAAGTAGAAAATCATATTGAGTTTCTAGCACATTCATTAGAGTCCTTGTTTTTATATTTTTCAACCAAAAGCTAGACTGAGTGAGACCTGGGTGGTTTTCTTCTCCTCTTCAGATCGGGCAGTTTGGGTGCCGGGCAGCTGTGGATGATCTGGGGACGAGGTGCAGCAGCAGTGCCAGCGCTGTACCCAGTGCTGTGCGTAAACAAAGATGTTGGAGGACCAGGCACTTGAACTCTCCATGGTTCCTTTATCATTTATTCTAAACTATCCAAGTACAGAGGATTAAATTGTCAGAAATGATTAGTGTTATTAGCATGCTAATTGAATTAATAGTCATGAAGTTGCTCAACTTATAATTCAAAATAAAAATCACTCAGTATGTATAGCAACTAGAATCTAGCTGACACTATTTCTGCATTAAGATCATCTATGATGAGATGTTAGGCAACAAAACCTTCAAACTGATTTATTTTGTTCATTGTCTTTGCTTTTATCTGCAGCTCTGGGAAATGTCAGTGCAAAGTGGGTGTCACCGGTTCTTCATGTGATAGATGCCAAGATGGATATTACGACTTTAATGAGAATGGCTGCTTGCCCTGCCAGTGCAATAATCGGTCTGCCAGTTGTGATGCCCTCACAGGTACACACTTTCCTTACCTTTTTATGTAATTAGTCCATTGTTCTTTTCATTTTGAAGTCCTTCTTCTCTGAGTTAATTCTTCCCAAAGAGTTTGTAAGGATCTTTCTCTTCTACGTAGGATGTAATAGGTCATAGCAAGCCAAACTTCTTCATATAAATTTCAAAAATCATATTGGTTGGCAATCCATGGAAGCAATGAAAACTATATGAACTAAAATTCCAGAAAGGGTAGAACTCTTCCTAAGTAAGTTGATGCTCACCAGCCACTTTCCTTCTAAGGGACATTTGCCGATTCTGGGCACAGACTAAGGAGTGGGCTTGGTCCAAGTAAAAGGATTCTTCTTGAGGAAAGATACAAGAAGAACTTTTGGCAGTTATTTGGGGCTTCCATTATGAATTGGAAACTGTTGCTGCTGCCGCTAAGTCGCTTCAGTCGTGTCTGACTCTGTGTGACCCCATAGACGGCAGCCCACCAGGCTCCCCTGTCCCTGGGATTCTCCAGGCAAGAACACTGGAGTGGGTTGCCATTTCCTTCTCCAATGCATGAAAGTGAAAATTGAAAGTGAAGTCGCTCAGTTGTGTCCGACTCTTCACCACCCCATGGACTGCAGCCCAACAGGCTCCTCCGTCCATGGGATTTTCCAGGCAAGAGTACTGGGGTGGGGTGCCATCGCCTTCTCCGAATTGGAAACTAGAGGAGCCCTAAACACAAGGCCAGTTTTCCCACAGGATGTTAAATGACTGTGCAGGAGATGGAAGGCTGGCCCAAAAGGTAGAAAGAAATTTCTCAGTCTTATGGTGCTTAGGAGACAAAATCTTTTTAGAAAGAAAGGGCCTGCAACAACATATGGCCATCTGTCTGAAGACATTGCCAGATTCAAAAGGTAGATTCTGTGGGATTTAGGCTCACATCCATTATTCACATTCTAGATCTATTGCAGTCTTTCATGGCTGAGGAGACACCTGCTGGGTTCTCAATCAAAAGCCTTAGAAGGCTGTGACCAAGAAGTAGTGATGAGCCATAGGTGAACTGCCTCATACTAAAATTGCCGTTTATCCTCAACCTATCTCAACTTCTGACTGAATTGGGGTGACCCTCTCACTACATCTGCCTAACAGAGGTAAATAGATGGGGAAACAGTGGAAACAGTGTCAGACTTTATTTTTGGGGGCTCCAAAATCACTGCAGATAGTGATTGCAGCCATGAAATTAAAAGACGCTTACTCCTTGGAAGGAAAGTTATTGCCAACCTAGATAGCGTATTGAAAAGCAGAGACATTACTTTGCCAACAAAGGTTCGTCTAGTCAAGGCTATGGTTTTTCCTGTGGTCATGTATGGATGTGAGAGTTGGACTGTGAAGAAGGCTGAGAGCCGAAGAATTGATGCTTTTGAACTGTGGTGTTGGAGAAGACTCTTGCGAGTCCCTTGGACTGCAAGGAGATCCAACCAGTCCATTCTGAAGGAGATCAGCCCTGGGATTTCTTTGGAGGGAATGATGCTGAAGCTGAAACTCCAGTACTTTGGCCACCTCATGCGAAGAGCTGACTCACTGGAAAAGACTCTGATGCTGGGAGGGATTGAGGGCAGGAGGAGAAGGGGACGCCAGAGGATGAGATGGCTGGATGGCATCACTGACTCGATGGACTTGAGTCTGGGTGAGCTCCGGGAGTTTGTGATGGACAGGGAGGCCTGGCGTGCTGCAATTCATGGGGTCGCAAAGAGTCGGACATGACTGAGCGACTGAACTGAACTGAACTGAACAGAGGGAAGAGGAGTAATCTGTGGTTCTTTTGTACACTGCGTCTGGCAACTAAAACAGAGGGCAGTTCTGAGGTAGGAAAAGGTGGCCAGTAATAAAGAGAAAAGCAAGGGAAGCAGATCCACAGATGACCCAGGTATTAGAGTTATCCTAAAGTGAATTTAAAATAGCTAAAGTTAATATTTTAAGAAAATAGAGGAGAAAACAGACAAAATAGGTGAAAAGAGGCAAAATCTCAAGAGATTTGGAGTCAAAAAAATAATCAAAAGAACAATCTAGAATTGAAAAATACAACATCTGAAATTAATACCTCATTGCATGGACTTAATAGCAGTCTACAGTATATACTGTGAAGACAAAGTTATATACTATTGTATACAGTGAAGACAAGGTTAGTAGATTCAAATACAGTTCAGTTTGAAATATCCAAACTGCAGCATAGAGAGAAAAAATGCAAAGGAAAGAGCAGAGCAGAAAAGACATGTGGGATACAACCAGAAGGTCTCACATAAGTGTACTTGAAGGCTCAGAAAGAAAGGAGAGAGATACTGGGACAGAAGCAAATATCTAAAAAGATAATGGCCAAGAGTTTTCCAAATTAATGAAAGAGACCAACTCACAGATTCAAACAACTCAGCAAACCCTAGGCAGTACAGGAACAAAGAAAAGCATATCTAGGCAAACTTAGTTAAACTGTTAAAAACTAGAGACAATTAACTTCTCTGGTCTTCAGTTCTTATTCTTTCCTAAATCTTATTTCCTAAACCTTTCTAAGAAATCTTTCCTAAATGTTCCTAATCTTATTCTTTCCTAAATGTAAGGATTAGAGATACTTCCTTGAAATCTCCCCCCGCCCCCGCCCCCCAACAAAAATCAGAACATACTAGTCTGATAAGTAACAAGTGTTTTTATGAGATTAAGGTAGCAGAATATTTGAACAGAAAGTACTCTGGAAGAAAATCTGTGTTGAAATCTTATTCTTCATTCTAATCCTCTAGTCTTCAGTTCAGTTCAGTTCAGTCGCTCAGCCGTGTCCGACTCTTTGCGACCCCATGAACCGCAGCACGCCAGGCCTCCCTGTCCCTAAACAACTCCTGTAGTCCACCCAAACCCATGTCCATTGAGTCGGTGATGCTGTCCAACCATCTCATCCTCTGTTGTCCCCTTCTCCTCCTGCCCTCAATCTTTCCCAGCATCAGGGTCTTTTCAAATGAGTCAGCTCTCTGCATCAGGTGGCCAAAGTATTGGAGTTTCAACTTCAACATCAGTCCCTCCAATGAACACCCAGGACTGATCTCCTTTAGAATGGACTGGTTGGATCTCCTTGCAGTCCAAGGGACTCTCAAGAGTCTTCTCCAACACCACAGTTCAAAAGCATCAATTCTTGGCGCTCAGCTTTCTTTATAGTCCAACTCTCACATCCATACATGACCACTGGAAAAACCATAGCCTTGACTGTGTTGAAATCTTATTCTTCATTCTAATCCTCTAGTCTAAGGAGAAACAAATTGATTTAGAAGAAACTGTGTTATTTTTTTCAATTACACGATCCAGTCCCTGCCTACTTGCCAGTTCTGTCTTGTGCTGTTCTTTTTCTTTACTGTTCGTGATCCAGTCACACTGGCTTCTATTTCTTTTTTTTTTATTTTTAAACTTTACATAATTGTATTAGTTTTGCCAAATATCAAAATGAATCCGCCACAGGTATGTTCCCCTGTCCCAAGTCTCTCGCACATAATTTTTCCTCTGCCTGGAATGGTCTTTCTAATATACTTGTACCCCAACTCCTGGCCCCTTTGCCTTATTAAACCATGTCCTTCCTTCAGGCCTTCAGCTAAATGTTACTTTCACTAGAAAGCAGTCTATGCACCAAGCTAAATGACAGTTTCCCCAGTTATACACTCTCATATACATGGGTTTTTTCATAGCACATATCACAGTTTGTAATAATACCTTTTATTTGTGGTTGAGTCATATATGGTTTGTTCACTACACTGTAAGTTTCATACCAGTTTTGTTCACCATTTTTCACATTTATCTTGGAAATTAGTCCACAGTAAGTATTTACTAACTTTTTGTTGGATGAATGACCAAATGAATGGGAGAACTTACAGAGGAAAATGAGTTTCAGTCCTGGATGACAGAAGCGCCTCATCATGTTGAGTAGGTTTAAGTCGCTGCCTGATTCATTTGTGGCACCAGGAAGCAGTCTACACTGTGGGTTCTCATTTCTGATCTTCCTCGTGGCAGTGGGGTAGCTCTCTTAAATGTCACGTAAATCCCAACCTGTTTTTGGTCAGGAGATAATTTAAGGCAAAAGAAATGCTTTTCGTGGTTATGATTTCTAAAGGCTAGTAATAAGAAATAAATGATTTATCTGTTTGGAAGTATGATAAAAGTGGAATCTAACATGAGAGAGTATAGATACTCCATATGACACTGTCAGCTTAATACAAAATCAGTCTTTGCTTTTGTCTCAAATTTTGAAGACTTTCCCACCAGCAGCGTCCTGGTGCACAAGATTGCCCTCTGGTGGCCACTTACTGCGTTGTCACAGGCCTTACTCCCCCCTCACCCCTCATCTCACCTACACCTTGTATGTTAGATTGAATTAGATTTTTAAAGTAACCTTTTTGTGATAAAATATATTGAGAAAAATATTTTAGAAAGCAATATGTATCAGAAGTCTTAAAAATACTTCCCTGATTAAGTAGTTCTTTTTCCCAAAATCAATTTTTAGGAAATAATTCAAAATTCCTAAAAAGCTTTATGTTCAAAGATGCTCACCACAGTGGCAGTTATAATTCTAAGAAATTAGACAACTTTACTTCTAACAACAGAAAATGAAGCAAATCAAGTTATCTAGGCAGTACACTATAAGAGCACAGAAAATGAAATCTTGACTTACCTTGGACTAATTACTTAGTCTTTTCACTTAGGAATTTGGTATTATAGCAGTAACTGCCTAATGCTATGTTATGAAGATTCAGTGCGATATGTTTATCCAGAGCCTGGCTCATTACAAGCAACAATAAATAGGCTTCCCAGGTGGCTCAGTGGTGAAGAATCTGCTTGTAATTCAGGAGTCTTGGGTTCAGTCCCTGGGTCGGAAAGATCCCCTGGAGAAGGAAATGGCAACACACTCAGTATTCTTGCCTGGAGAATCCCATGGACAGAGGAGCCTGGTGGGCCACAGTCCCTAGGGTCCCAGAGAGTTGGACACCAACATGAGAGAGAGAACGAAGCAGGACAATTACATGTGCCTGTATTTAGCCTGTCTAAGAAGCAAAGCCCAAA
Organism: Bos mutus; assembly: GCF_027580195.1. Taxonomy (NCBI): domain Eukaryota; kingdom Metazoa; phylum Chordata; class Mammalia; order Artiodactyla; family Bovidae; genus Bos; species Bos mutus. The sequence goes on from NC_091624.1 coordinate 2,961,149, forward strand.
ACTTCTCCATATAAAAGAGAGATTCAAGGAAAAGTATTCAAAATCTTAATGACAGATTTCTTCGGTGATTTTTTTTTCTTCTTTCTGTTCTCCTGTATTTTTATAGATTTTCTTTCTTCAACACATATTTCCCTTAAAATGGAGGTAGGTGGACTGTTATTTTTTGAGCTAAAATTTTATGTTCACATGGGCTTCCCTTGTGGCTCAGCTGGTAGAGAATCCTCCTGCAATATGGGAGACCTGGGTTCGATGCCTGGGTTGGGAAGATCCCCTGGAGAAGGGAAAGGCTACCCACTCCAGTATTCTGGCCTGGAGAATTCCATGGACTGCATGGGGTTGCAAAGAGTCGGACACGACTGAGCGACTTTCACTTCACCATGTTCACATAGCGTATACTTCTCTGTGAGGATTTAAGGTGCCTTCGTGTATTCATAGTGTCACATGGTGAATACTTTGACCTCAGCAGCTTGACGGGCTTGCCCACTCCTTCATCACTCAGTGACCTTCTTCACTTTAGGATATCACCCATTTCCCCCCTTTTTTTCATGATCACTTCTGCTAGATCTTCTTTTCAGCTATAAGCCCTGGAGTGTCTGAGGTTTGTCTTGACACATTTGTCTTCTGCATTTATACTTTCCCTGCATGATCTCATTCAGTCCTTTGAATTTAAGTGCCATCTGCAAATGTTCTGATAACCAGATTTACATTTCTCCCTTGGTTGCTACACTCAGAGCTCTAACAGTGCCCTTGACATCTTCACTTGAGCGCTCCGTGTGGCACTGTAGCCTGATGCATCCAAAACAGCTCTTGATTTTACTCTATACGCTAAGCCTACTTTGCCCCTCGTGTTCTTCATTTGGTGACTGGCACCACACGAGTCATATTTGCTCTTCCTTTTTGTAAATATCTGGGGCTTCCCAGGTGGCACTAGTGATAAAAACCCTATTTACCAATGCTGGAGACATAAGAGATGTGGGTTCAATCTCTTGAGTCAGGAAGATCCCCCAGAGGAGGGCATGGCAACCCACTTCAGTATTCTTGCCTGGAGAATGGACAGAGGCGCCTGGAGAGCTTCAGTCCATGGGATCGCGAAGCAGTGAACATGACTAAGCGACTCAGCACGTGTGCATGCGTTGTAAATATCCAGTCCGTCAGCGAGTTCTGCTCAGCCTGCCATTCAGCGTGACCTTCATTGCCATCCTCCTTGTCTAACCAACTGTCACCTCTCGAAACTGTTTTCACCGTCTCTCATCTGATCATTCTGCCCCTTTTCTTGTCCCGATCCTCTGAGCCCCTCTCTACCACAGTCCAGTCTCCACATAACAACCAGAATGATCTTTTAAAAATGTAAAACCGGATCATGTCATTCCCATGCTCAAACCCACCAAAGGCTTCCCATCCCTCTTCGAATAAAATTCAAACTGCCTTCCATAACTAGGTTTTCTTGGCCTCTGGCTTTCTTTCGGACCTTATGGTGATTCTGTTACCCGCTGCCTTGTTTCCTTAGGCTGTCCTTCTTTCTGTTTAACAGGATAAAGTTTGCCTTCTGTTCAGTAGAGAAGATTAGGCATTAAAAAAAAAACGAAGTAACTTGCTGCATTTCTGACAGGTTATATGTGAACTAGAGATAGTGAAATAAAGAAAGAAAAGGCTTTTTACAGGTGGTGATTTATGTTTCCAAAGCTTTGTCACTGAGTTTGGTTGGAAAGGAATCCTACATTCTTTCCTTTGACCAGTTATTTTCTTGGTCACCCCCACCAGACTTTTTTGATGCTTAGCCAAGGAGCATGAGATCATCTTCAGGAAACACTAGTTCCTTTTTTTTTTTTTGCTCCTTTGGCCATCTTTCAGCAAAGAAAATGTGAATTTTAAGACAGTATTGTTATATTTTGGAGGTTCCAGGCAAAGCATAACGAACAAAGTTACACTTCAGCTAATTCTCATAGCATATCATTTATCATGATCGAAAGATTCTCAAGTTTCCGGTTTTAAAAGGAATTTAGATCTCATCCGGTTCAACTTTCCTAATTTATAGATGAGGAATTTGAAGCTTAAAGAGAAAACACTATATCCTATGGAGCAGTTTTTCACCCTCCGAAATATTTACATATATTAAATCATTGGGCAGGGAGTTATGATTCCATTTTACAGATTAAAAAAGTGAAACTCAGAGAAGCTATTTGCTGAAGGTCACTCAGAGAAGCTTCCCTGGTAGCTCAGCTGGTAAAGAATCCACCTGCACTGCAGGAGACCCTGGTTCAATACCTGGGTCGAGAAGACCCCCTGGAGAAGGCTACCCACTCCAATATTCTTGAGCTTCCCTGGTGGCTCAGCTGGTAAAGATTCCGCCTGCAATGCAGAAGACCTGGGTTCGATCCCTGGGTTTGGAAGATCCCCTGGAGAAGGAAACAGCTACCCACTCTAGGATTCTGGCCTGGAGAATTCCATGGACTGTATAGTCCATTGTGTCACAGAGTTGGACACGACAGAGCAACTTTCAGTTTCACTCAGGGAAGCTATTTGTTGAAGAGGTTCAGCTGAGAATAGAACTCATATCTGACATTAAATACATGATAATGATAAACACACATCATTTTTCTTATGCTATGTTGCCTCCCAAAGAGGATTTGTAAGCTGGTAGAAAAGCAGATTCATATTATTAGTTCCTACTGTAAATGGATTTTAAAGTTATTTTTATTTTTATTATAAAAAATCAGTCTTTAATTTTGTACATGAAATGCTTTTTAAGTTGCATGCTAAAGTCTTTGACTGTGTGGATCACAACAAACATCTTCAAGAGATGGGAATACCAGACCACCTTACCTGTCTCCTGAGAAATCTGTATGCAGGTCAAGAAGCAACAGTTAGAACCGGACATGGAACAACAGACTGGTTCCAAATTGGGAAAGGCTGTACATCAAGGCTGCTTATTTAACATATGCAGAGCACATCATGAAAATGCCAGGCTGGATGAAGCACAAGCTGGAATCAAAATTGCCAGGAGAAATACCAGTAACCTCAGATATGCAGATGACACCACCCTTATGACAGAAAGTGAAGAGGAACTAAAGAGCTTTGATGAAAGTGAAAGAGGAGAGTGAAAAAGCTGGCCTAAAACTCAGCATTCAAAAAACCTAGATCACGGCATCTGGTCCCATTGCTTCATGGCAAATAGAGGGGGAAACAGTGGAAACAGTGAGACACTTTATTTTCTTGGGCTCCAGAATCACTGCAGATGGTGATTGCAGCCATGAAATTAAAAGATGCTTGCTCCTTGGAAGAAAAGCTATGACCAACCTAGATAGCGTACTAAAAAGCAGAGACATTACTTTGCCAACAAAGGTCCGTCTAGTCAAGGCTATGGTTTTCCCAGTGGTCGTGTATGGATGTGAGAGTTGGACCATAAAGAAAGCTGAGCGCCGAAGAATGGATGCTTTTGAACTGTGGTGTTGGAGAAGACTCTTGAGAGTCCCTTGGACTGCAAGGAGATCCAACCAGTCCATCCTAAAGGAAATCAATCCTGAATATTCACTGGAAGGACTGATGGGGAAGCTGAAACTCCAATACTTTGGACACCTGATGTGAAGAACTGACTCACTGGAAAAGACCCTGATTTGGGGAAAGATTGAAGTCAGGAGGAAAAGGGGGCGACAGAGGATGAGATGGTTGGATAGCATCACCGACTTGATGTACTTGAGTTTGAGCAAGCTCTGGGAGTTGCTGATGGACAGGGAGGCCTGGCGTCCTGTAGTCCATGGGGTTGCAAAGAGTCGGACACAACTGAGTGACTGAATTGAACTCAGTTCTTGAAATGTTTTACAGTATGCATGTGATATACTTTACAATGTATTAATTTTATAATCAGAAGAATTTAAGACAGTAAAAATAATAGTGATAAGTGCATAGTAGAAACACTTTGAAAGTTAAAGGGGAAAACACTTACCTGACAGTTGTCCCCACTCCTGTAGTGAGCATTCTGGTGTATTCATGTCTGGTCTGTCCGTATTAATCTTGCTTATTCTCTAGCTGTGTTCCAGGTGTGTGTGATTTTTAAATAACATAGAGTGATGAGTTTTCAAAAACCTGTGAATTCTGTTGTTATACTTGTTTTTATCCTTACTTTTAAGATAACATACTCACCACGTAGAGTTATTTTTTTCTTATTGACTTCTCATTGCAGCTTATGGCATAAAACAAATCAAAATTAAAAATTTTTCTGGAGAAAATGTAAAATGCTCTAAAATAAATGGTTTAGGAGAGTGGAACTGTATTGTGATAAGCAGAGAGACAGATGTTTGTGGTCTTTTCTAGAATAGTAGAAAGTCCCAAAATAATAAGCATGTAGGTCCATAACATTATAGGAGCAAAATATTATATATATGTAATTATTTCCATTGAACATTTTTAATATGGGGAGAGCAGGTAGACAGATTTTATACATAAAGCAAGTTTTGTATTTTCCAGCCTGCAGAACACTTTGACTTTTAACATTATTTTATTTTTACAACAAGAATGTACAGTTTCCTAGTATGTATTTTTCAGCTATTTTTATCGTCACGAAGATACATAGCTAAAGAGGGATCAGGATATAATAGGATCTGGGAAGAAATCAGTACCTGAAGTGTTCGTCACTATATGAGGATATACTACTTGTTGTATATATGAAATATATCATTCGCAGTATCAGACCTTAAAAGTTATATGATTAAAAGTGATATTTACATGCAAATGTGATTTAAGGGTTAAGTGTTCATATAAAAAATTTTTAAATGTCTTTCTAGATAAGTTCATGAAGTTTCAAAGAACTTTGCTGTAATTGCTTAAGAGTTGAGAGTTGACATGTATGTTAATAATTGTATGTATATTAATCATTCTTTTAGTTTTTCAAATCTTATTCCAGTTGTCAGATCATTTTATTACACAATCTCATTCTGTCTCTTCTTTTTTGTAAATATTTCACTAGTAAGGAAGAGGAATCAAATAAAATTATTTATGATGGTTTTAGCATTGAACTGTAGTTAGCTTAGCATGTAAACTTTTTATTGTCTTCCTAGATTTCTACATAGACTTCACTCATTTCTGCGATAGTAGTTCTGAGTGTCTCTTTGAATGTAAATTATACAGTTTTGTTCCGTTTGTAGACATTATGCTCCTTCAGTGCCCATCGAATGTCCTTCCTAATAGGGGACCAAAGGGTATTATTAAGACACACACAACTTTGCTTGGCTCCTTCCTTTTCATTTCATTATTGTTTTCATTTTTATTTTAAATTTTAAAATATAAAGCCATGTGGAGCATAATATGACAAATACTCATGTACCCACACCTAGAGAACTATTAACATTTTGGTATTTTGCTTAATAGAAAATTTCCAAATAGAGTTGGAGTCCTTCTCTTTGTTTTCTTCCCTACTTTCATTTTCTTCCCTCCCTCTACAGAGATAAACAAAGCATAAAACTTGCCTATACCCTCTCAGTCTATGGTTAGTTTTTATTGCATTTGAATGTATCCCTCTGCCTAGGGTATTATGTATCCATTTGCTTAGTATTGTTTAGTATGGCTTTTAAATTTTTACTTCAGTCAGTCGATCAGGGGCCTTCCCTGGCAGTGCAGTGGTTGAGACTCCAGACTCGGTGCTCCCAGTGTGGGAGATGCAGATCTGACCCCGGGTTGGGGAGCGAAGATCCCATGTTCCTTGCAATTTGCCAAAAAAATTTTTATTTTTTAGTTTTTTTTGCAGAGGAATAAATGTTTATTGAGTTGAGAGGAAAAATCTCTGAACATAGAATTAATTACAAAGCATAAATCACTCTTTTAAATGAGGGTAATATGGATATTTTAGATAAATGCAACTAAGAAAACTCAAGGCATAAGAAGGAATTGTGAGAAATAAAGATAGAATTAATATATACTATTTTCATATATTTAGGTCAAGGGAGGAGTGATTATACTTCATATGCTCTGAGGTTCTTCCTGTGGGGGGTAACGTTATTGGTTAATTTTGGACTTAGGTTATTTTATACATTTTTATTTTATTATTTGTTTAAATTTATTTTAATTGGAGGCTAATTACTTTACAGTATTGTAGTGGTTTTGCCATACATTGACATGAATCCGCCACGGGTGTACATGTGTTCCCCATCCTGACCCTCCCTCCCCATCCCATCCCTCAGGGTCATCCCAGTGCACCGGCCCTGAGCACCCTGTTTCATGCATAGAACCTGGATTGACGATCTATTTCACATATGATAATTTTTTAAATCAATTAATTTGTACAAAATTTCCCCCCCAAATTTTAAAAATCAATTAATTTGTACAAAATAATTAAGCACTCCTTTTTTATGTATTATTCTGCAGTTTGCTTTTTTCCATGCAATATTTGTAGGATTTATGTGTATTCATACATATAGGCCTAGTTTCCTTATTTAGCTACAGAATCCCAACCAAGGAAATAACACAGTTTATCTATTCTTCTTTTAATAGATCTTTAGGTTGTTTTTTTTTTTCTTTGCAAATTGTTGGCCTGCTTTCGGTATGTAGTCAATCAATCAACAAGGGCTTATTACAACTCTAGTCATGTACCCAGCCCCTTCCTAAAGCGTTTACAGGCTAGTAGGGACCGGAGCTGTAGGCCTGTTCAGTGTAGGAGTAAGATGGGAGAGAAACTGAACTCTGCGACCTGTGTTGGGTGACTTTTTCTGGTTTCCGCTTAAGGTTTTTTTGGTTTGTAGGTACATATAATTTATTTAAAGTTACCGTGCTTTTGCAGTAAATCTTTAACTTCTTAAAATGATTTGCTTCTTTTAGGTGCTTGTTTCAATTGCCAGGATAACAGCGAAGGGGATCACTGTGAAGAATGCACAGAAGGATTTTATCAGAGTCCTGATGGCTCGAAAGAATGTCTTCGCTGCCCTTGTTCAGCAGTGACATCTACAGGCAGTTGTATCATAAGTAAGGCCTTTCTCTAAATACTCATTTTTAGAGGAAAAATCAGTGAGTCAGTGATCAGCAGGTAGAAAGTTCTAGATGCTGTAGGTGAAAGGGAGTTATGAAAACAGTAAAGCTTTGCAGTAAATGCATTTGTGAAATGAGACACAAAGGAGGGATGAGAGTGTTGTTGTTAAAGCTGTATTTTATCCTGTCTTACGCGATTAAAGAGGAAGAAATAAAAGAATTACGAGTGCCTCTCCATCTCAATTACTCAGATTCTTTAGATGAGCGTACTTCTTTTGTTCTCTTTAGGTTTTCTGGACAATTAATAAATAAAGTGTAAATTGTTACTTTGGATTCCATGTGTTTCTTAAGTTTGAGAGGAGATAATAGGCGGAGGCTGTAAAATGTTTTTTTGTATGTGTGGGGGGGGCGGGGGCGGGGTTAGTAGTAGTTTTGCATCTTGAAACAACTTGAAATTGTACTAAACCATGTTGGTGTTCTTGCTCTTTAGAGTTGGGTGAATCGGAACCTGAATGTGTCCAGTGTAAAGACGGTTACACAGGCCAGAACTGCAATGACTGTAACCACGGCTACTATAATTCTGACAGCATCTGTGTGGAGTGCCAGTGCCACGGCCACGTGGACCCAGTTAAGACTCCAAGGGTTTGTGAGCCCGAGAGCGGGGAGTGCATCAGCTGCCTCCACAACACCACCGGCTTTTGGTGTGAAAACTGCCTGGACGGTTACGATCGAGACCTCGAGGGAAACTGCATCACGAAAGGTAAAACTTCTCCTAAGGGTGTACAGTTAATATCTTAACCTAGCAAGGAAAATGTCAGGACAACTACTTTTAGCTTCGTAAAACCTTCCAGTCCCACCAGGGAAGTTTTTTTGGGAAATAGATTTCGATAGAGATTTGCCCAAAGAGATTCCCTTCTATTCCTGCTGCTCTGCTGAGACTCCAGAGTCAACTCCAGAAGTTTGAGGACCATGATGAAGTCATTGCGGTGTTCTCACATCTTCTCTTCATCTGTTTTTATTTTAATAATTTAAAGTCCTGTCGTTTCTTTTATCTTTTGCTTCCTGTATTCTCATCACTTCCAGGGATCATCAAAGATCTTTTTAAGTAGAAACCTACAACTTGACTAGAAGTTAGCTGAGAAATAAGAATTTATTCCAGCTTCTGTCCTAACTTTGAGCCTAAGTTTTCCCACCTGATGGAGGAAATAGTAAAAATATTCCTTCATTTTTGAAAGAAAAAAGTTACTCATGTGGCAAAATGTTTCTTACAGGGAAGTTCAGTAAGGATTCAGATAAAAATTAATGATTAGAAATTCGGGATGAGTTGGGGATATTCAGACTTACTTAGGTCATAGAGATCAGACCATGCTCTTCTATAAACTGTTCTTTGATATTCTGACAGAAGCCGAATCCTGGGCTGATACAGTTGCCCTTTGGCAAGAGTTAGTCTTGTACCATTTTCTTGATATCCTTATTCTGCTGTGATCAAGGCTCAAACACTCAGATTGAACCCTATCCCTAGTCCAGAGAACCTGCCACTCAATTTTCTTTCCCACTGGAGGCGTACGCCTTGTCCGTATTTAGCTGACCAGGCTGTGATGACTTTCCTTATTAGCTATTAGGGAATGTAAGACACGCCTCTTTTTAGGGTGGATTGGTGTGCCGGCTGTGGTGATGAATTGTGATGATAACAGGGATCATTTCATCGAGTGCCTAGTATGTGCCACGCACTATGGGCATTAAATGTAACGATGTTCTATACTTTATTTAATCCTTCCCAAGGACTCTGTAAAATAGATACCGTTATTCCCATTTCATAGGTGAGGAATCTCAGTTTTAAGAAGATTGGCTCACTTATTTATTGCTACACAGTTCTACTTGATCCCAAAGCTTTTGGTATTTCTACTGAGCTATGCTGCATTAGAAGTACACAGTATAGTACCTTAGTTGTAAAATAACTATATCTATTTAAAGGAAAAATCACTATGCTGGCAATGGCTGTTTTCTCTCTCAGCTGATGTCAACTATGGCCATTTAAATTGTGTTTTTCAGAAGCAACTAGAAATGCAATTTTCCCTATTTTGTTTTTGCCCCCATTAAAGAGAATTTTACCTTTATGAAGTGCCATCAGACATGCTGAACTTATTTTAGTTCAAACGAGTATTAGCTATCCCTTTCACTTTTAACAAAGTGATTTAGAAGTCACTAGTGACATACTTACTACCTTTTCAGGAATTTGTGTGAATCTATTCAAGAGTACAGGAGGATGGAAAACTCCAACATTAGAATTTTCCCAAAGATTGTAGTATGGATATTATATACGTTTTGGATAACAGCCATGGGTGTAATAATCTAGTTTTCTAGACCCTGATTCTTTCCACTATATTTCTTGAGAAATTATTTTTTAACTTACTTTAACATTACTTGAAAGCAGAGTATCATGTCAACATCCCATATCAACTTCCACTCCCATGTGTATTTCTTTTATTGTTTCTTAAAACCAGATATTTTGTCCTTTACATTTCATCCTCTGTTTTTATTTTCAGAAGTTATCGTTCCAACACCTGAAGGTTCTACCACTCTGGTCTCCAGGGCCCCTTTGACCACGTCAGTGCCCACCCCTGTTAGAAATAGCACCTTTGCCCCTGCCACCCCGCAGACTGTCTTTGCAGTCAGCTCTGCAGAGAACAGCACGTCGGCCTTAGCGGACGTGTCATGGACCCAATTTAACATCATCATTTTGACAGTCATCATCATTGTGGTGGTGCTGCTGATGGGGTTTGTGGGGGCTGTGTATATGTACCGGGAGTACCAAAACCGGAAACTCAACGCCCCCTTTTGGACCATCGAGCTGAAAGAAGACAATATCAGTTTCAGCAGCTACCACGACAGCATTCCCAACGCAGATGTGTCAGGATTGTTGGAAGATGATGGCAATGAAGTGGCTCCCAACGGGCAGCTGACCCTGACGACCCCAATGCATAACTATAAAGCCTGAGGAGGAGCCAGAGCTGTTCTCCTGGACTTTAAGGCCACAGTGCTTACTAAGACAGCATCATTCTCTGCGCCACAGCCTGGGTAGAGTCGCTGAGATGAGAAAGCAAAGGCATGTAGTGCATCGGAAATTTTCAGGTACAAACGTGTAATGTACTTAGCCTGTTACTCTTAGTTTTCCTATGAAGATCTGAAGCAGTCACCGACGATGAGGACTTGAAGTAAAGTGTATTTTTGTACCGAACCACGTGGGAGGGTAGAAGGCTGGGCCTCTCAGTGCAGCCCCAGTCCGCTTTGACCTCCAAACAGATTCCTGGGGGAATGTTCACCATCAGTGGAAACAGGATGATGGATGTGGAGGAGAAAGGACTGCCAGAAGACTTTATCTCCATTCTTGATAAAGGAAGGCCAGGAAGGATATTCATTTTACTGGACTAAAAGACATCCTTGAGGAAAAGCTGATATTTGGGCTGTGTCATAATACACAATCTTGATTGTTTCTATAATAGGGGCAGTGAAGTCCCAAGAAGATCTTTAGAAGGGTTTGATTTTTCTTTCCAGAGTTTTTGCTCAATAATAAGATTAAAGCACAGGATAAGCTTCTAATGGTAGAGAGAGGAAGGCAATGTCTGGGAAAGCATAAAGCTGATGATTCTCCTTAAGGCCTCAGTGTAAATGATAAATTGTTTAAAAAGAAGGACTATTCCTGCCTCTAGAGAAATAAGGTGTATATAGTTAATGTAGAATATCTGGTCAGCATTGTATTTGTATCTATTTGTAAAAAAAAAAATCATGTCTTATTTTATCATCTAGAATTTATTTGTATAGCAGTTAATGGCATTGTAAAAAGAAAACGTGGGTTAAAATGCTGTGAAATAGATGGCAATATTGCTGGAGCTGGGACTCTGGTGAGCATCGGTGACTTTTAGTCCCTCTTTTGACACTGTTGAAATTTATAACAGGTTGGATGTTTCTAATTTTTCCCTTTTTCAGTCTAAAAGTAGAGTTCTATCGTCTTTGACTTCCTATAGATTCAAGCAATAGATTTTGAAGACAATGATTGTTAAGCTGGGACACAAGGCTGCATTCTCCAAACTACTCACCTGTTTAGACATTAGCTTCTCTATATTTTACATAGATTAAAGTAGAACAAACACATGCTTATTAAAAAAATTTTTTAAGTAACAATAGTCTTCCAAAGGAAGAAATGTTTTAGCTCCAAAAGAAAAGCCATCATATCACTTGGGATCCGCTGTGAAATATCATACCTGTGAACTATTTATATTCTCTCCCACCCCCAAATACTCCTGCATTTGAATGTAGCCGGTCACTCAGATGCCACGGGGTGTGGACCACGTCCTGCATACTGCAGTTCTTGTATCTTCCTGTCTGGCTGGAAGGTGGCTCCGTGGTTGAGAGGGTATAGTCAGGCATTGCATTTACACGCAGTTTTTTCTTTGAGGCCATCTCTGCCTTTGCTCTCCTCTAATTATGATGTTGACAGATTGTAGATTAAGGAAAGCCAGGAAAAACAACCAGAAGTCAAATGCAGATATTTATTAGGAGGAAGAACAAACTGTCAAGTAGTTAGAAAAAAAAAAAGCAAAAATTAAACCTACGAACCCCTGCCAAGCTGATCACCCTACCTGACTTCTCCAGAGAAAAACCTGGAATTTGGTCATCCCTCTGCAGTTGGAGATGATGCTCTGGAGGATGTACAGGCAGATAATCTACTTCTAGTAACTGGAGAGGCTCTGGATATCTGGCCATTGCTCATGAAAGAGAGATCACATTAAAATCAGATAATGTTTCTATAGCCCTCTGCAGTTTGCAAGGCGGCTTTCTGTACCTGTGTCCTTCGTTCCTCACCACAGGCCTTTGAGGAAGTAATTGTTGTTCCCAGTTATCGGTGAGGTTAAATGTCGTGTTCAAGGCTACACCGTATGTTATTAGGCTTGGAATCAGGACTCCTAACTCAGAAGCACATGTTTTTTTCAGCTGTATGCTTGTGCAGAAATGACCCAGCTGCAGACATTGGAAGGCTGGGAGGAAGAATCCCATCTGTGAACGTTTCTGATTTTTGTAAATACAAGGTACAATCCAGGGCTATATAGCCACGAAGGACTTTGCAGAAAGAACATGGAGGATTACTCTCTGAAGCCAGTGTTGGTGATAAAATAAAAATACCAGTCAGTGCTTCATAAAAGGAAACTGATCTTTCCAAGCAGGGAAAGAAAACCCGATTTCCCCAGCAGCTGCCACATATGCGTATAGAGACTGTTCCAAGGAATTGTGTCACGCCCTCAAAGCCAGGGATTGAGGATAGTGGGACATGAACGTTTGTTCACAGAAGTTAACACAATAAAGAAAGAAAGAGTTTGTTGGGGTCTAAGAGCCAAAGCTGAACGAACAGTCCAGATTCTGGCTATGTAGACATTCCTTGAAACAGACGTTAAAAGGAGTTGCAAAAATCGAATCACAAAGAACGTTTACATATTTATGAACAGAGCCTAGGTCATGTTCTTAATTTATCCTGGTGGAAAAAATTAAGCTCTTAAAATCTATTTTAAATAATATTCTTTAGTGTTCTGTGTTTCTGCTGGTGGAGGTAATTTTGCTCTAAAGTAGAAATCCATCATGAAGTGATCTACCACCAAAATCACTCTAGGAAATTGGCCTGAGAAAAATGCCTTGCACAGCAGTCATTCCGCTAGAAGTGTGATCCCCACGCACCAGGGTCCCATACGTCCTTTAGAAAGACTAAAGAGTGTCTCAGAAGTAGGGATGTGTTTATTTTCAAATGCGGTGAGACTAGTGTGAATCTGATTGACGAATGACAGATACTGCTGTGGGATGACATTTTCATCTTCATTAATTCATTGCAGTGAGCCCTGTGCATTTCTGACAGTCATGTGTCCTGGGTAGTGTTGAGAAGTGTGTCTGTCCTCCTTTACTTTCCCCTCCCTACTGCTGTCCTCTAGCTCCCAGAGGTGTCTTACTAATAGAATTTCTCTAGTTACAGAGAAAAATGATGATAAAACTAAACCTCATGTATACTAAGGTCCTGTGGACTTAATGTGTTACTTTTAGGGAACCTGAATTTTAAGAGCGAACAGAGCTGACACGGAATGGGAGGAGAGAGGTTTGTGGGGGAGAGGATTTGTGGAAGCGTCGCGTTGTATGTCTGCACTCTCGCCCCAGGATTCCTGGAGACTTTGACCGTTAAGCAGCACTCAGTGACCTGCGGCTCGCTGTGGCCAGCTGAGTGCCTGGAGGACACGTAGCCCTTCTTGTGCTGCTCTGGAGCCAGAGCTGAAACGACAGCCCTTCCTACTGACAGCCCTAGTTTGGACCGCATTATTAAATCATTCACTTTGGTCCTGTCTTTCTTTGTAGGACATACGGTCAACATAGCACCTCTGATTATGAACATTCCCTGGTTCTTATATTTTGAGGTATGTGGGAAGGAGTTCAATTTATATATCACAAGGAAAGAAAGCTCCCACAAAAATTTCGGAAAACTAAAAAGCAACCCCAGGTAACCCGTTAGGGCAAAGGAAGCGTCTCTGGCCTCGTCGACGAAGAGCCTGCGGTCCGCTACGATCGTCTCGGTAGGAGTTTGGGAGCTGAAACGAGTTTGGTGCGCAGGGGAGTGACGGGAGGTTAGTGTAAGTTTTCCCTTCAACCTTGAGCCAGTGACTACGCCAAGGGAAGAAGCAGGAAGAGCACACTGGTTCACCTGAAGACATCAAACGATACCACGTGAACCAAAAAGGCTACGGATCCCCAGAGTGTCAGAGGTCCAATGATGCTTTTTCAAAGGCCACTGGGAACCATCTGCAGTAACTGTACCAGCAGCTCTAGAACGCGAGACCAGGCCTGAGGCCTGCACTAGCCTGAGAGCTGACCAATTGAAAGCGACTTCATGCTAGGCACAAGCACTCTGTAATACGTTAAATTTCCGCCCAAGCAATTGGGAGTGTTTCTGAAACATTAAAATCATATTTATGTCACTAAAATTCTAACGCACATCTTAAAAACATGTCTCATACATATGCTGGACTAGGCTTCATGATGCATTTCTAAATTTGTGTATGATTTGAATATAAGAAAGAATTTATACAAGAGTGTTATTTAAAATTATTAAAAAAATAAATGTATATAATTTGTACCTGTTGTAGATTTGCTGTTTTACTTTTTTATGTGGTCACAGTTGTTGGAAGTCTTTTAATATGTGTCACAGATCACTTATTTTCAAACTGCTTCTTGAAAATCTTTGTGTCCTGCGTTTATTGATCATGCTTTCTGTTTCAAGAAGTTCCTTTAAAGAATGTTTTCCACTTAGGGGAAAAAAATGCCACACGAAGAATATTCCCCCTCTCAAAACACCCTGAAGCAAAAAGCATATATTAACATATAATCTTGTTTAATAACTGTCCCCTATGAGATCCATTGGACTTCCCTGGTAGCTCAGACATTAAAGCGTCTGCCTACAATGAGGGAGACTGAGTTCAATTCCTGGGTCCAGAAGATCCTCTGGAGAAGGAAATGGCAAAGCACTCCAGTACTCTTGCCTGGAAAATTCCATGGACGGAGGAGCATGGTAGGCTTCAGTCCATGGGGACACGACTGAGTGATGTCACTTTCTTTCTGTCTTTCTATGATATCCATTGGGCATCCCTGAAAGCTCAGTTGGTAAAGAATCTGCCTGCAATGCAGGAGACCCCAGTTCAATTCCTGGGTCAAGAAGAACCACTGGAGAAAGGATAGGCTACCCACTCTACTATTCTTGGGTTTCCCTTGTGGCTCAGCTGCTAAAGAATCCTCCTGCCATGTGGGGGACCTGGGTTCAATCCCTGGGTTGGGAAGATCCCCTGGAGAAGGGAAAGGCTATGCAGTCTATTCTTGCCTGGAGAATTCCATGGACTGTATAGTCCACGGGATCACAAAGAGTCAGATACGACTGAGCAACTTTAACTTCACTTTAATCTCTGCTCCAGATAAGGAAGAGTCTTAACCTTTCCTTATGCTCACTACCAACCGTATTAAAATAATGTATACTTTCCTGTATTTGCCAGGTTATATGATGTCTTTTTCCATTTGTTGGTACTGTCTCTTCTATCTATAATGTCCTGGAAAATGTTTATTCATTCTTTGCAACCGCTTGATAAAAGAGGGTTGATAAGTCCTTAACATATACCCCCGTTGGCCTAAAGAAGAATTCTCCTATTGCACATATTTTATTAAAAATACTTGTTCTGTTATGTCTTCCTTGGTAAACTGCAATCCTTGAAGCCAGGAGCACATGCTCTTTCGTCTCTAGTATCTGGCACAGTGCTGGCATACTGTGGGTACTCAGTAAATGGTGGTTTAAAACAAAAAGTACTTGACAGGTGCAATAGTTGATCTGAACTTATTTGGTGAAGCAGTATAAGAAATTTTGTATTCAGTGGGTAAGACAGTAAGTCTTATTTAATAGAAATGTCAGCATACACGATTCAGAGGGTCTGAGAAACTTGAAATTGTGAACACAAGTGTGCAATGCTTACTTGTGAACATAAACAGTTTGTATGTCTTTTTTTTTTTTCCTGGAGAAAAGGTCCATACTCTTAATCATAGTCTCTAGAGGATCTATGGTCCCCAAAAGATTGATGGCTCCTAGGATGCAGATTCCTTTCTATATTTCAGCCATAATCCTCTCGCTCATTGAATGTAAATCAGTTCAGTCTTGATTCAAGGGATCCACTTCCAGAAATCCCTCATAATAAAACGACCTAAAAAGCAGAAATTTTTGTGTGGAAAAAAAAATCTTCCCCCGAGTTGTATATAAAGTTTAAAAAGTGGAGACGAACTTTAGATGTTCAACCATAGACATGGCTTAGTGCATACACTGTTAAATTAACATTTGGTCATTAAGAATAAGGAAGAATGATTAGAAACAGAATGAAAAATAGAATATTTTGAAAATGTGCGTGCAATTCCACTCCTGGTGTATAGTTTAGAGAAACTTATGAATGTGTACCAGGACCCACATTTCAAACTCTTCATTGCAGCATCATTTGTCATAGCAAAATAACTGGAAACATCCCAATTGCCTATCAGTAGAAGAACGGATTAATTGTGGCCTATCCATATACTTTGGAGAAGGCAATGGCACCCCACTCCAGTACTCTTGCCTGGAGAGTCCCATGGATGGAGGAGCCCGGTGGGCTGCAGTCCATGGGTTGCTAAGAGTCGGACACGACTGAGCGACTTCACTTTCACTTTCCACTTTCACGCATTGGAGAAGGAAATGGCGACCCACTCCAGTGTTCTTGCTTGGAGAATCCCAGGGACAGGGGAGCCTGGTGGGCTGCAGTCCATGGGGTCGCACAGAGTCGGACACGACTGAAGCGACTTAGCAGCAGCAGCAGCAGCAGCATCCATATACTTTGAATAGAATTTTATACAGTGGTCAGAAATGAATGAAAGAGTCGGACACGACTGAGTGACTGAACTGAACTGAACTGATCCATATACTTTGAATAGAATTTTATACAGTGGTCAAAAATGAATGAATTACAGCTATCTACATCAGTATGGATGAGTCTCAAGACATAATGTCAAGCAAAAAAAGCTAGGCATAGAATACATACAATATGATTTCTTATATATAATGACCAAAAATGGGAAATGTAATATGTTGTTTAAAAAGACATTATACAGGAAAACTATAAAGAAAAAGGAATGATGAATACATGAGTATAAAGATAATGATGATGGATATCATCACATTATCTGTTCAGTTTGAGGGCTGGGACTGTCTTCATTTTTTAATGCCATTGCCAAGCACAGTCCTGGCACCAGAAAGTGCTCAACAAACGTGAGTGAATGATGGACTCTGCTACACTGCAGTGCTTACACTGGTAAGTACGGTAAAGGCATGTAAGAACTGCAAAGAAGGCTTTAAAGTAAAGCAAGTCTAAACCAGAAATCAAATGGACTGCGATTTGGGGCGGCACCAAGTCACTTGTAAACAGGGATGTTTCTGAGTGACGCTGGGAATAAACAGCGCAGAATCCCCTCCAGTGGAGCGGGGCTGATGAAGCTCACTCCTGCACTGCACGGAGGTCTTGTCCACAGACAGGACTGTGTACCCTCACACGTGCGCTGCCTGGGCAGGAAGCAAACTTAGTCTGCTATGTGGATGCTTTTGGTGTCCTCCCCTTTCTGCCTTTGTTTCCAGAAGCTTGCAGAACCGAGAGGCTATATCTCAGCTTTTTAATTCCCCCCAAATATTTCCCAAATGAGCCATTGTTATCTCTAATCACCATGGCCAGGGGATCATCCAGTTTCATCTGAAGAGGCTACTTCTGGCAAGAGATGAGATTCTTCCAGACAAGGATAGGGACATTAATGATCGTCTGTGTAGATCCTGTTTTAGTTGAGGTAATAATTTGGGGGCAGTTAAGCAACTTGTGTAGACTCCAATGGGCCATGAATCCCCAAAGGAATTGTCTGAAGTGGAGAGGGCTTTGTATTCCAGAGCAAAGATCAGAGTTTGGTTAACAGTTGTGTTTTGAATTTGCTCCAGTTAAAATGGAAAGGAAGCAGATATATTAACAGGTATTGGTCCCGGGTAAAGGATGAGCTTCATTTACTTATAATTTGTACCTCACCTTTTTGTATTAAAAGACAGAGATCATTAAGCCACCAATTAAGGATGAAAGGACCAGTTTAGTATATCAAAGAGGAGGAGGAGGTACACTAGCCAAGTTAGGCTAAGACTACATTAGCAACTGTGCCAAAGCCTCTGACTGTGTGGATCACAACAAACTGTGGACAATTCTGAAAGAGATGGGAATACCAGACCACCTGACCTGCCTCTCGAGGAATCTGTATGCAGGTCAGGAAGCAACAGTTAGAACTGGACGTGGAATAACAGACTGGTTCCAAATAGGGAAAGGAGTACGTCAAGGCTGTATATTGTCACCCTGCTTATTTAACTTATATGCAGAGTACATCATGAGAAATGCTGGGCTGGAAGAAGCACAAGCTGGAATCAAGATTGCCAGGAGAAATATCAATAACCTCAGATATGCAGACGACACCACCCTTATGGCAGAAAGTGAAGAACTAAAGCGCCTCGTGATGAATGAAAGAGGAGAGTGAAAAAGCTGGCTTAAAGCTCAACATTCAGAAAACAAAGATCATGGCATCCGGTCCCATCACTTCATGGGAAATAGATGGGGAAACTGTCAGACTTTATTTTTCTGGGCTCCAAAGTCACTGCAGATGGTGATTGCAGCCATGAAATTAAAAGATGCTTACTCCTTGGAAGGAAAGTTATGACTAACCTAGACAGCATATTAAAAATCAGAGACATTACTTTGTCAACAAAGGTCCGTCTAGTCAAGGCTATGGTTTTTCCAATAGTCATGTATGGATGTGAGAGTTGGACTATAAAGAAAGCCGAGAGCAGAAGAATTGATGCTTTTGAACTGTGGTGTTGGAGAAGACTCTTGAGAGTCCCTTGGACTGAAAGGAGATCCAACCAGTCCATCCTAAAGGAGATCAGTCCTGGGTGTTCATTGGAAGGACTGATGTTGAAGCTGAAGCTCCAGTACTTTGGCCACCTGATGCGAAGAGCTGACTCATTTGAAAAGACCCTGATGCCAAGAAAGATCGAAGGCAGGAGGAGAAGGGGACCACAGAGGATGAGATGGCTGGATGGCATCACCGACTCAATGGACATGAGTTTGGGTGGACTCCGGGAGTTGGTGATGGACAGGGAGGCCTGGCGTGCTGCAGTCCATGGGGTCTCAAAGAGTCAGACATGACTGAGCGACTGAACTGAACTGAACTGAACATTAGCAGCTGACACCTAATTTAGCTTACTTTCCCAGCAACCAACGACATAGATTACTTGTTGTTCAGTATTCAGGATTGATTTCCTTCTCCATGTACCAACTCTAACATCTGTACATGACTACATAGCTTTGACTATACAGACAGATTACTTAGCTATTACTAATGAATGGATACATCTTGGAACATCAACAGAAAAGCTCTTTAACAATACAAAGAGCAAATGAAAGCTCTTTAACGATACAAAGAGCATCAGCTTTGGAAGAAGGAGGATTCCAGTGCGGGCTCCAGTGTAGTGCCTTGGGCAGGTTAACAGAGGGCCCCTGGTCCTTCTCTCCTCCCTGTAGAAGAGTAATGATGCTGACCCCTTAGGGCGCACTGAGGACGCATGGGAAGCACCCCAGCGCGTGCCACGTCTGTAGTGAATGCTGGGTCCTGTCCTCTCTCCCTTTATTTAGGAGGCCTTCAATTCAGGCATTACCCACCCCCCAAAACGCAGTGTTCTTCTTTCACCGTTGGGTAGTACCAGGTGGCTTGTTCTCTGAACAGAAAACCAACCCATAGCCCAGTATTGGAGGAAGGCCACTCCTAGGTTTTAGGTATCTTTGGAATGAAAGGAGATACTTCTCTGAGCTGAATCGCTGCTGTTCCTGTGCTGTGGTGGGTGACCCCGGGACCAGGGGGGCGTCCACAGGGGGCTGGAGCAGGCAGCGTGGCATCTTGCAGCATTCCTGTGCTTCTACGGGGATTCATGGAGTCGGTATGTTTGCCTGCGGGAAAGGGATGGGACGTGAGTGCTGGGGAGTGGGGAGAGTTCAGGCCTTGGAGTCTGCTCTGAACAGGCTGTAATCCGTGCTCTGATTTTACACAGTGAACCAGGGCAGGCCATGGATCCCACCAGTTCTCAATATTTCCATCGATACATCCAAGAGATTGAGTTAAATGGTTTCTGTGAGAGCCTTTTTTCATTCCTGTATTCTGTTAGGCAGAGAAAAAAGTGTTTAGGACAAGATCACTAATTCTGATAAAGATTTATAATTCATTCTTTTACCAACATTTATTAAACACCTATTATTTGCCACGCACTATAAGAGATCTTTAAAATCCCCCTTCTCCGGAGGGTCTTCCCAGCCCAGATATTGAGCCCAGGTTTCCTGCACTGCAGAGTAGTCGGACAAAAAAAGAAGAAGAATCTAAATTGGAAAGGAAGAAGTAAAATTGTCACCATCTGCAGATGACATGATGTTTTACATAGAAAATTCTAAAGACACTACCAAAAACCTGCTGGAGCTCATCAGTGAGTTCAGTAAAGTTGCAAGATACAAAATAAATACGCAGAAATCCCTTGCACTTTCTGTACAGTAACAGTGAGCTGTCAGAGAAATTAAGAAAACAAGCCCATTTACAGTCACACCAAAAAGAGTAAAGTACGCCGGAATGAGTCTAAATATGGAGGAAAATACCCGTATTCAGAAAACTATAAGACCCCCTGGAGTAGGGAATGGCAGCCCACTCCAGTATTCTTGCCTGGAGAATCCCAGGGATGGAGGAGCCTGGTGGCTACAGTCCATGGGATCTCAGGAGCCAGACACGACTGAGCGACTAAGCGCACGTATAGACCTTAGGGTGTAGAATTAAAAGTTCCCATTTTCAGAGGAAGCCAGGCACAAAAAGTGTACATACTATAATGCCTGGTACACGAAGCTCTAGAAAAGGCAAATCTTTAATGCTAGAAAGCAGACCATGGTTTCCTACATGAAAAAACAAACTTATGGTCTTAGGGGAGAGAGGGGGGGAGGGCCAAATGAGGAGTATGGGATTAACACATTCAGACTGAAATATAGAAAATAGATAAGCCGCAAGGACCTACTGAATGGCACAGGGACTTACACCCAGTATATTGTAACAACCTATAAAGGGATATAATCTGAGAAACAAAACAAAAGTGAATCACTCTGTTGTACACCTGAAACTGTAAGTTGACTGTACTTCAAAAAAAAAGATAAAAAATTTAAAGATTAAGTTCTTCATTCCCGTAACCACATTACCAGGGTTCAATAGCCACACATGGCCAGTGGCTGCTCCGTCGGACAGTGCTAATTCAGAACATTTCCATCATCTGGGTTCTTTCGCAGAGCACTGTTCTGTGTCTTGGCTGTGGTGGTGGTTACCTGGGCATATACATTTGCCAAAGCAGGTCAGAATGTATACTTAAATCGTCTCTGTGTTACTGTATGTAGATTATATCTCAGTGAAATTGATGGACAGGGAGGTCTGGTGTGCTGCGGTTCATGGGGTCGCAAAGAGTCGGACACGACTGAGCGACTGAACTGAACTGACAACTGATGTAAAATAAAATCCTGTTCTCAAGGAGCTCAGTCTAATTGAGGAGACAGGCAAGTTAGTGGATGATTATAGAGCTGTGTTAGTGCCATAAGTAAGACCCGGGTACCCTGGAAGTTCAGAGGTGCAAGTTAGTGGATGATTATAGAGCTGTGTTAGTGCCGTAAGTAAGACCCGGGTACCCTGGAAGTTCAGAGGTGCAGCAACTATAGAGATGGTGGCCCAGAACATTCTCTTAAACTATGGGTGGGGAAACTCCGGGAATTAGGCCGAGAAGGGGAAGGAGAGGGATTCTAGATTCTTCAGAAGCACTAGCACACAGAGTTCCTTTGGGAGTTAGGAAAAGGTGCTCCTTCTTTGGAGTGGACTCAGCGTGGGAAGTGGAGCCCCCAGCCTGGCAAGCAGAGCGTGGGCTGGACTTCAAGCCTCTGCCCATCCTTGGCTGGGCGTCCTCAACAGGGCGCCGGCTGTGCAGTCAGGGGGAGAGGCATATGCGGGGACACAGGTCCTTCACATTCATCCCTTTGAGGAATCGGGTCCTACAGCCGTTCCTTGTGGTCCTCCTTCATAGGTCCTGGCCTGTTCTCTTATTAGGAATTCACCACATTTAAGGGAGAAGTGACGTGTACCACCCCATCCTGCAAATCATGATCAAGACATTGAGATTCTTTTAATCTGCAAAATGTCCAGAAGATTGATTAGCTCAGTTTCCCGAGTTTGCCTACAGCTGTTGCTGTTTTACATATTCAAGTGTGCAGCTGGGAAGAATGCTTGTAAGCTCTCCCTGGTACCTTAGGACAGTCTTCCCAGAAGTCTTTGACTCTCTTATAGTCAGACTCTGGCTTTGGCTGCATGGGGATCTGGCCATGGTACTGAGCGTGATCAATTTAGGCAGGGAGATCTTGATTTGAGATGCCTTCTGTAAGTTTCACACACACACACACACACACACACACACACACACACCAGGAGCACCAGCTTTTGGCAACTAGAAAACTTGAGGTCCAAGTTTCTTCCTCTGTGACTAGCTTACCGTGTGACTTCGGAAAAAATCAGTTCTTGTCTCTTGGGACTCAGTTTCCTTATTCATAAAGGACAGCAAACTTGTTAGAATTATGAGACAGCTTCAAGGAAACTGACATGGGCTTGGTAAATGGGGCTGCACCAAACAGCGGTCTTCTTTTATTTCTGGCAAGTGCCGGTTTCTCCTCTGCCTTTGCAGGGCACACATCTTGCTTATAAAACACCGTTACCCCTACCTCTCAGTCCGAATGACTCATCTGTTCTCTCTGTGCCCCTAGAATCTTACTCTTATTATTCTTATACCAACGAAGTATTCAGATGTTTTATTTTGGTTTATAATACTTATCTGCACTTTAACCAGCTTAGTGACTGCAGACATAACAGCAATTCAGTGAAAGGCACAGTGGCATGGTTTTCAAAAGCCTGGGCTGTAGGATAAAGTCTGGGTTCGGCTCCCAGCCCCACCACTTGGCTGCCGAGCGACCAGACAAAGCCTCTCCTGCTCAGCCTCAGTCGTGCCAACCGTGAGCTGGGCCATAGTCAGTCTCTGCTTCACGCTTACCATAGTGCCCAGCAAAGAGCTCAGTGTGCGGCGACTAGCATCATCATTTATGGAAGGGAGAGCTGAGGGGAGCCTCAACGTTTAAATCTAATGGGCTGAATCTACAGATGAGAAAAGAAGCCCAGAGAGGTGCATTGGCAGATCTAAGGCCATAGGTGCTGGTATGTGTTACCCTCTGGAGCCCAATAATCTACATGCTATCCCCTCGATACTGAGTGTTTCTCACCCCCCTCCCCACCTGGAGAAGAAAATCAGCTGGAGTTAATCTGACAGCCGGGCACTGAGCACAGCGCAGTGTGGGGCCAGGCGTCGTCCTGGAGGACAGCATCCTGTGGGGAGACGGGGGCACTGATGGGAACTGCTCAAGGGCTGCCGCTGCTGAGGGCTGGCTGGGAAGAGAGCTGTGAGCAAGGGGCAGGTCACGGGCCAGAAGTACTGCGGACCTGGGACCAGGCAGACCTGGGTTCGAATCTTGGCACACCTCTGTGTTCAAAGGGCGACCTGGTCAAATCTAGGACAATTTGTGTAACAGAAGAAATAACGATGGTAATATGTTCTAACCCTCAAGGTAAAACAAAGATCCACGAGTCCATCCTGATTTAAATAAACAAACTGGATAAATGAAGGAGGAGAGAAAGCTCTCCCTCACAGTGGAACTCCAACGAGTAAAGAGAGAAGGGATGATGAAAACGCGACGGCATCGATGGGCGAAGCACGCTGTGAGAATCTGGGTAAGAATTATCAATGGGCGCTGAAATAAGCGGGTGAAAATCTGATGAAAAATGGGGTATTTATGTAGTTTCAAATATCACCATGATTTTTATTAATTTTAAAAAATAGCAATTTTATCATGGAGAATCCTCGCAGACATCACCTTACTCAAGAACACAGAGTTAACAGCACCAACTGAAGGGACGTGTTAACATCGTCTACCTCCTGGGCTTCCCAGGTGGCGCAGTGAAGAATCCATCTTTACTGGTGCAGATGATAAAGATCCATCTGCCAATGCAGAAGATGCAGGAAATGCTAGCTCAACCCTGGGTTGGGAAGACCCCCTGGAGAAGGAAATGGCAACCCACTCCAGTATTTTTGCCGGGAAAATCCCATGGACAGAGGAGCCTGATGGGCTACAGTCCATGGAGTTGTAAAGAGTCGGACACAGCTGAGCGACTGAGCACGCACACGCCTCCTGGTGGCCGAGGGAGGCACAGCATCACTTGTGCGGCACTTTTGCCAAACGTGCACGGCCTCAATGAGCCCAGATCACTGGCAGGGACTTGCCTCAAGTGTCAACATCATGAAAGACATGGACAGAGCACCATGGAGTCCTGGATGGCTCCTGGGCCAAAAAAAGGCATTAATGGGAAAATTGATTAAATGTAAATAAAGTCTGTAGTGAATCATATCATATCAATGTAATTTCTTATTTTTGACAATTGTGCTATGGTTAGGTAAAATATTAGTGTTTTAGGAAGCTGGGTGAAGGTTATATAAGTAAATCTCTGTACTCGTTTTGCAACTTTTTCTAAGATTGAAATTATTTCTAAATGAAAAGCTAAGAAAGAGAGAGAGAAAGGAAGAAAGTGTGGCTGTTGGCAAACCTCTTCCCTTCCCTGAGCCTTACTTTCCTAAACTGAAGAGCAAGACAGCCATCCTAATCTTCTTCACAGTGTTGTAAGGATAAAATGAAACAGTGCAAAGTAGCCGTGTGCGTGAACTGATGCTGTAAAAACTTATTTTTGCTGCTAGTAATGGCAGCGCCTGTGTCTTGAGGGTTCTACCCTAATGAGAAACATCTGGCTGCAAGCGACTTCCTCCCAGCCATTCGATATGACCTTGCCCAAGGAAATAATAATGCCAGCTTTGTGGCTGGGTGGCTGTCGTCAAGGAGATGGCGCCAGATAGCCCAAACAGCTGGTGGTAGTGACGTCACCTCCAGGCTTGACAGAAAGAAAGGCCATGGTGAGACAGAGACGGGGCAAAGGGCTTCGTCCCTGACCATGAAAACAGGAAAAACAACTTCCCAAATAGCCCATCTTTTGTGCAATTGATTCTATTTTCAGTTTCAAGGTTCACTATCTCTTTAGCACACAAGCCAGGAATATGGCCATTTGCTGAACAGGCAGTAGACTCATCATAAGGAGAACCCCTCCGGCTCTTTCGTCTTTAGCATTTCCAAAGTATCGAACTTAACCGTGTCAGCTCAGCATGGTCTCTCCCATTTTACACAAAGGAAAATCAAGGAGGAGCCAGAGAAAGAGACCCAGGTCCCAGGATAAGTTGGACGACCTCCCAGAGTCAGGATCCCGGCACCTAGACTTCAGGTCCTGAGTTGCCCACATCTAGATTCATCTCGGGGCTGCCTGGAAGCAGGTGTCTAGGTTGTAGAGTCTGGTGGACATATCTCTGAAATACTACTGTCTAAATGTAGACCTCACCTCTCAATCCCAAATTCTAAAGTGGAGAGAAGCAAATCGAGAGGACAGGCTTCCTGAAACCATTAGAGCTTTCAGGAAGGGTCAGAGGGACCTGGGCTCAAGTCCCAGCTTTACCACTTACCAGCAGGGAGACCTCAAGAAGGTTACTTTTATCTCTTTCAGCCTCAGTCTGCCCATCTGTAAGTGAAATGGGGATAACGGTAGCACCTTATCCGGAGGGTGGTTGTGTTAGATGCAGTAGCATTTGTGATGTCCTTAGCACAAGTGTCGCGTAAGAAATGTCAAAATGTACACAACCCCTTCCTTCTTTCCCTTCTCAAGAGCTTTCATCTGCTGGACGGAAGTTAGTCCCTTCATTCGGGAAGTAATGATTTGTAACTCAGCCCTCCACACCGGAACAGAGCTGGTTGTGCATTAGAAGCTTTGAAATCAACACAAAGAAATCTCCTCTAGATCTGTGAGGTCTTGAGACAGCCATCCAGTCCAATCCTCCCATTTAACAGCTGTAGGAACTGAGGCCCAGAAGAGGAGCGGTCTGCCAAAGATCACAGGGAGTCAGTGGTGGAATCACGGCAGGAATCCCGACACCCCAGCCTCCCTGCTTTTGGGCACGCTCATCTTACTGAACTGTTGGTTCCAGGGGATCGAGGACTGCCCCTTCCCTGCGTGCCCGCTGGTTCCTGCCCACTCTCTTTCAGGCTGTTATTTTATTGCTGATTCTGGAGGTGGGTGAAGATCTGGGGATGGGAGAGGGACAGGGGCAGTGATTTGTCACCTTCACTAAGGGGTGTGTGTGTGTGTGAGAGAGAGAGAGAGTTGGTGGGGGATGTGGGAGGGAGAGAGATGGGATTACCATTGACTAGGTAATAAAGGAATCTGAGGTCATCTCCACATTGTCACAAATACCTTGCAGAATAAGATGCAAACTATTGTATATAGAACGGATAAACAACAAGGTCCTACCGTATAACACTGGGAACTATTCAATATCCTGTGATAAACCATATGGAAAAGAATCTGAGAAAGAATATTATACACGTGTGCACACACACACACACACAAACACGCATGCTCAGCTGTGTCCGACTCTTTGTGACTGCAGGCTCCTCTGTCCTTGGAATTTTCCAGGCAAGAATACTGGAGTGGGTTGCCATGTCCTCCTCCAGGGGATCTTCCCGACCCCGGGATTGAAGCGTGTCTCTTGTGTCTCCTGCATTCGCAGGTGGATTCTTGACCACTGGACCACCAGGGAAGCCCATATACATACATACATATATATATATTTATATATCGTGTCCGACTCTGTGTGACCCCAGAGACGGCAGCCCACCCGGCTCTCCCATCCCTGAGATTCTCCAGGCAAGAACACTGGAGTGGGTTGCCATTTCCTTCTCCAATGCATGAAAGTGAAAAGTCAAAGTGAAGTCTCTCATTCGTGTCCGACTCCTAGCGATCCCATGGACTGCAGCCTACCAGGCTCCTCCATCCATGGGACCTTCCAGGCAGGAGTACTGGAGTGGGGTGCCATTGCCTTCTCCTCCATATATATATATATATATATATATATATATATGCTTCCTGGTAGCTCAGATGGTAAAGAATCCACCTGCTTCCCTGGTAGCTCAGATGGTAAAGAATCCACCTGTAATGCAGGAGACCTGGGTTTGATCCCTGGGTTGGGAAGATCCCTTGGAGAAGGAGACATATACACACATATATACATATATTCAACTGAATCACTTTGCTGTACAACAGAAACTAACACAACATTCTAAGTCAATGATACTTCAATAAAATAACTTGAAGAAACCTTGCAGGATAATATTAGCCCCATTTTCCATATTGAGTGAACCGTTCATCAACATATATATTTAAACCCCTGCTGGGTGGCAGGCAAAGTGCTGGGTGTTGGAGATACAGCCTGAACAATTCTGAACAGTCTCTGCTCTCACAGAACTTCCAGTCTAGTGCCGAAGACATAAAAAAAAATTATATACAGAAGTATGGAATTGCAAAATGTGGTAAGTGCCACAAACGGGAAAAAAATAGATTGCTAAGAATACATAAAGGGTTTGATGTAGATCAGAGTATTAAAGAGGCCTCTTTTGGAAAGAATGAGGAAACTGAGGCTGAAGGAGGCTGGGTACATCTACCCAGTTATTCATCTTTTCAAGTTATTTTTATCCGGCTCTCTGAACTCTCCTGACAGTGTGCAGAGAAAGGTAGGAACACCGAGATGAGGAGAAGGTTGCTTTCACAGGTCAACCTCTGCCAAAATGATCTAGTGATTGCTGTGTGCTTTAAGAAAGGCGGCCAGGGCTCGCAGAGAGCTCGGATATACTCATAGTCCGCAGGAGCCACGGATCTGTCCTGTCCAGACTTCCGGTGCATGGGGTTAGGCGAGTCTTTCCCCTCATTTGGCCTCAGTATACTGATCCAGGTGCATTATTCGAGCCCTACAGGTAATAACAGTTCAGTAGGTGAGAGGCTGGAGAGGGAGTGTCCCTGACCACTAGGCTCATAGGGATGCGCTTATCTATTTCAAACCAAGTGTGCAAATTACTCGAGTTGGGAATATGTAGGTAGGATTTTTCTAAAGCGAGTCCCGCAACCGATTAACGGAGTTTCAGTTCAAGACGGAGGCCTTTGGAATGCTCAGACCCTAAGGTTCGGAGTATACACTTGATTAGGAGTTATGCGGATCCCAAGAAGTAGGTGCTGAATTCCCATCTCCCGCTTAAATTAACGGCCCAAATCTGGTTCAGCCCTCAACAAAGATGGCACCTGCGCTAGGCTCGGCCCGCGTGCCCTCACTAAAAATGGCGGTCCACCTCTCTTTCCTTTGGTCTTTCTGGTACAAGTGCAGGCGCTCTGCCCTTAGTTAAGATGGCGTCCCGCCAGCGCTTCCCTGCCCGGTCTCCTGGCCAGTCCGGTTGGCTTCACCGCGCGCGCTTCGGCGACCCCGCCTCGTTTCCGTAGGAAGAGGCTCCGGGAAAGATGGCGGCCGCTGCGGTTTGAATTCCAGCGGCGCCGCCGGAGTCCGAACAAGAGCTGGGTTGGAGGGGGCGGGGACCTGGGGAGCCGGGCGGGTCGCGATCCCGTGGGGGAAGCAGTGGCGCCGTCGCTAGACACCAGCGCCACCACCTCCTTTGTGTCCACGATGGACTCGGTGTTGGAAGAAGACGTCACCCTCCCCGGGACGCGTAGCGGCTGCAGGTGCGGCCCGGGCTTTGTGGGTTCGCGGTAACCGGGCCGGGGTTCCCACGGATGGGGGTTCGCTCCATCCGAGACTCGAGGTTTGCTCCTGATGGGGTTTGAGGGTTCCTGACGTGGGGAGTGTGTGAGATGGATTTCTTCGGGGGCGATCTCTTTGGGGACCCGCCCACTGATAACTGAGTGTAGGTGGTTGAGGGTCCCTACCTGCATCGCCCCCATGTCTCATTTTGGGACATACTTTGAAAAGGAGATGAGGGACAAGTAAGGGGTTCTCTGAAAGAGAGGGAGATGGAACCTCTTGGAGCGTGCAGTTAGTGAGGGCTGGTTGAGGGACGGGGACCTTGAGGGTACTTGATGCCTCTTTGTGGTTTGGGGGTTTGCTTTCCTTGTCGGGAGTGTAGTTGGTCTGTCCAGACTTTGCTTATGGTTCACATAGTGTCCACCAAGACTCAGGCCATGGGGTGCAGTGGTTAAGAACCTCGGCTGGAGTTGAACAGAACTGATTCAAGTCCAGTTCTTTAACTAGCTGTGTGACTTTGATGAAATGACTTAATCTACTTTCCCATCTGTTAAATGGGGCTGGTAGTAATATCCACCCAACAGAGTTGGGGTGAGGATTAGACGAGAAGATGCTTGCCCAGCAATTTGCTTGGCAGGTGTAGTGCCTGGCATATTGTTGCTGCTGCTAAGTCGCTTCAGTTGTGTCTGGCTCTGTGTGACCCCATAGACGGCAGCCCACCAGGCTCCCTGTCCCTGGGATTCTCCAGGCAAGAATACTGGAGTGGGTTGCCATTTCCTTCTCTGATGCATGAAAGTGAAAAGTGAAAGTGAAGTCGCTCAGTCATGTCCGACTCTTAGTGACCCCATGGACTGCAGCCCTCCAGGCTCCTCTGTCCATGGGATTTTCCAGGCAAGAGTACTGGAGTGGGGTGCCATTGCCTTCTCTGGCCTGGCATATTATCAGTGCTTTAAAAATGATTTGGTCCCACCATTATCACCACCACCATCGTCGTGGTCATCAACAACAGTAGTACAAATTGGGGGATAATGGCCGAATGAACCTGTCCCAAGAGGCAGTTGGAGACCACTGCTGGTGGGTTGGGGTCTCTCTTGGGAGGAAGGCCTGAAAAGGCCCCGCACGGCTATGGAGTTGGGCCCCTTTGCTTGTCTGGGGCTCCCGGATGGGGAGAGGGTAGAAGGACTCAGAGGACAGCCCAGAGAATCTGTGGCATTTGTCTAGTTCTGCCAGGAAAAGGCTGCCTCTTTTGGTCAACAGATCCTAACTGAAAGGGTGACATGTTATTTGTTGTGTGCATATCTGGATGCTTTTAAGAGTCAAATGGACACAATTAATTCCTGAAGAGCAGACATTAACAGGTACTATCTTGGCCAAACCTGGACAAATGGTTGCTCTGTTTATTGAGAGCCTAACACAGAAACCATTTATATGGATGACAGAGGATGAGATGGTTGGATGGCATCATCGACTCAATGAACGTGAGTGTGAGCAAACTCTGGGAGATGGCGAAGGAGTGGGAAGCCTGGTGCGCTGCAGCCACGGGGCCCCGAAGAGCCGGACCTGACTTGGCGACGGAACAGTTTTATCAGACACAGAGTCAGGCCCTTTGAAGCTCCTGCTGGTAGAATCCTGAGGCGATTTGTCATGTTCCTTTCTCATCGTCTTTCTGCCACTGCCTGGGTGTATTGTGGGTTTCCCTGGGAGCTCAGTCGGTAAGTGGTATATCACCCCTCACCTGGATTGTCCTGGTTGCCTTCACACCTCTGATAGCCTTTTATACTACAGCTCAAAAGCGCATTTTAAAAGTACAAATCTGATCATCACAGTCTGCCGCTTTATATGTTTAATGCCTTTCACTGCCATTAAGTTTAGTAAAGTCTGCTATTACTCAGGGCTTCCCAGGTGGCTCAGTAGCAAAGAATCTGCCGGCCAGTGCAGGAGACTCAAGAGTCTCCCTGGGTGGGGAAGATCTCCTGGAGTAGGAAATGGTTAACGCACTCTAGTATTCTTGCCTATGAAAATTCCATGGACAGAGGAGCCTGGAGGCCTGCAGTCCACGGGGTTGCAGAGAGTCAGGCACATCACTCTCTCAGGCAGCTTTTCACATCTCAGTACCAGTTTTGGAACCTTGTTCAGTCGCTCAGTTGTGTCCTACTCTTTGAGACCCCGTGGACTGCAGCACACCAAGCTTCCCTGTCCATCACCACCTCCCGGAGCTTGCTCAAACTCACGTCCGGTGAGTCGGTGATGAAATCCAACCATTTCGTCCTCTGTCGTCCCCTTCTCCTCCTGCCCTCAGTCTTTCCCAGCATCAGGGTCTTTTCCGATGAGTTGGCTCTTTGCATCAGGTGGCCAAAGTATTGGAGCTTCAGCCTAGACCTAGCTGGGTTTCCATCCCAATTCTGACACTTAACAATCATGTGACCTTGGGCTCACCCTCTGTGAGCCTCAGTTTTCATCATCTGTAAAATGGATGAGTCTAAAAGAGTTTAGCCCAATGTCTGACCCAGAGTAGCAACTCAACAAAACATCAAATATTTTCCTTGCCCTCCTTTCCCTCCTTTGCTGGTAACCCTGGTGCTGCATAGATTCCTGAGCTAATCTCTTACCTGCTTAAGACTCTCCCTGGCTCCCTTCTGCCCTCAGGATCAAGTTCTTTAATGTGGCTTTTGAGCTCCTTTGTACTGTGGCCCCATCCACCTCACTAGGCTCCTGTCTTCCCTCTCCCTTCCCTGTCTCCTCTCCAAGCCTGTCACCCCGCTGGCTGCCAAACTGTTATGAATGATCTGCCTTGTTCTTTCTGCTGCTGGGCCTGGGTGCCTGCTGTGCCTGCCACCTGAATTGCCCTCTCTCCTCTGCTTTGCCGCCTTATTTTTCACGTCTCGGTTGAGATGTCACTGCCAGGAAGCCTTCACTGACGTCCCCTCTCCCCACCTGGGCCCTCTATTCTCCTTTAGCCCCCCATCACTGATGTGTTCACAGCCCTTATTGACATCACTGAATTTTCTCTCTTTTTGACCACATCATGCCAGATCTTAGTCACTGGCCAAAGATCAACCCACGTCCCCTGCAGTGGAAGCTTGGAGTCTTAACCACTGGACTGCCAGGGAAGTCCCATGACTTCACTGAGGTTTATCGACTAATGCAGTCCAATCAGTATATAATTTGAGCCATGTATGTAATTTAAAGTTTTCTAATAGCCACATTAAAAGCAGAAAAAGAAACTGCCGAAATTAATGTTAATAATGTTTATTTAACCTAATATTTCCATATATTATCATTCTAACTTGTAAACAAATAAATAGCAATGAGCTATTTTGCTTCCTATCTGATCTTACTGAGTCTCTGAAGCCCGGGATGTGTTTTACAGTTACCACCCTTCTCGATTTAGAGGAGCCACACCTCAGGCCTCAGTTGCTCCATGAACTGGCCGCCGCAGGCACAGCTGTCAACTTGTCTTTCCCCCAGACTCGACTCTTACTTCGTGAGAACAGGGCCTGCATTGTGACCATCTTTGTAATGCGACCTCCTAACCTGGTATCTGGCTCATGGTAGGGGCTCAGTACCTGTCTGTTAATTCCCTGAATGAACAATGGTCCGGAGAGGTGACGATTTTATTTACTTTTTCCAGGTGAGGACACTGAGGTTCAGAGGTGAAGTGAGCACCCTGAGATCCCACCAAAAAGTATGTGATCAAGCCAGGATTTAAAATCCAGCTACATATTCCAAAGCCTGGCTCTCGGTGCCCTATCCTGCCTTCCAGCTAGTTCTCTGAACCGATTCTGAGAGGATTCTGGGAGGATTTTGTGGAACTGCTGTGGGCTGGAACTGGCCCTCAAAGAGTCAGCTTCTCCATCAGGTGGTCCTAGTGGAGGAGAGAAACCCCTGGAACGTGAGGAATCTTTTTATGCTGATATGGATACTCTCCTGCTTGGTAATTTCCAGGCCCCGGTTGTAGAGACTGAACTGAAGTCTGATTGTCCTCGGCCTTTTGTTGCGTCAGGGCAGTGTGCCCTCTTGAGGCTTGATCACCGGTGGGTGCCCCAGGAGCTCCGGCTCTGTGAGGTTTAGGCCTGGATCCCGGTCCCTGAGGCCCCTTCATTAGGTCCTGCCCGATGGTGTCGAAAGGACTGGCTTTGTACGGCGCAGGACGCCTGCGTCAGAATCCTGCTTCAGCGGGGTACTAGCCATGTTGCTGGAGTTTTTCACGTAACTGTCCTAATCCTCAATTTCTCTTCAGTGACAGTTTTCTGTTTTGTTGGGTGACTTTGTGGACGAAGCAAAGTTGTATGTTTTAAGCACCTAGAACCGATGGGGGAGTACGTTCAGTGTCGGATGGTTTTTGTTGAGCTGTTACCGTGTTGTAGCGTTTTCTGGACAAAGTCCTCTGTGCCCACTCCCCTGGGTTCACCCCTTCGGTTTCATGCCCAGGATTCTGCCTCTGCCTGTGAGTTTCCGAAGGCCTGGCCAGGCCTGTTCATCTGTGGGTTCCTTAAGCACATGGCCATTAAGTGCCTCCTGCCTGGTTAGGGGCAGACCGAAAAAAAAAAAAACGTCTCCTATAGGTTTGTACACAGTTCTTTCTTAGGCGAAGAATACCTTCGTGGATTTTGTAGAAGGAGATTGAGAAAGAGGATGGCGGGATGAAATTTCTGGTGAAGGCTTGAAAGCCTGATCCAAGGCCGACCTCGGACTAGAGGTACCCCTGGGCTGTGAGGTTTGGGGAGACGCTCCCGGTCGCCAGGGTTAGCTCAGCAAGGGCAGGGAGCTGTGTGTGGCTTCTTCCCAACTGGATCTTTAGGAAGAACGATGTCTGGTACATAGTATAGGCTCAACAGTTATTTGTTGAATGAATCAGTTTTGTTCAGCCTCTATTTGAAAAGATAAATACCGTGAACACAGGCTCCCCATTTTGTAGTGAAATGCTGCTTTATAATCTGCGTGAAAAAGTGCACAGCAGAGTGTAAATGGTGCAACTTGTTGGAAGACAGTTTGGCATTAAAAATGTGCCTTGTGTTTTTTTAACAGCTTTACTGAAATGTGATTTATATGCCATAAAGTTTACCCATTTGAAATACACTATTCAGTGTTTTTTTTTCCAGTATATCTACAGAGTTGTGCAATCATCACCATAATCTTAATTTTAGAACATTTTCATCATCCAAAAAAAACCCTGTGCCCATTAGCATTTACTTCCAGTCTTAGCTTGGGCTGCTGTAACAAAAAACTGTAGACTAGGTAACTTACTGACTACCTGCGTGCATGCTCAGTGGTGTCCAACTCTTCACACCCCCATGGACTGCAGCCCTCCAGGCTTCTCTGTCCTTGGAGTTTTCCAGGCAAGAGTACTGGAGTAGGTTGCCATTTTCTACGCCAGGGGATCTTCCTGACCCAGGAATTGAAGCCATGTCTCCTGTGCCTCCTGCATCGGCAGACGGATTCTTTACCACTAGCACCGCCTGGGAAGCCCATTATTGACAACAGAAATTGGTTTCTCACAGTTCCTGCATCTGGAAGTCTGAGGTCAGGGTGCCAGTGTGGTCAGGTTCTGGTGAGGACCTCCTTCTTACTGTATCCTCACATGGTGGAGAGCAAAGAGAGGAGGTAGGAGCTCTGGAAATGCTTATAGACACCAGTGCCATTCCTGAGGGCTCCACCGTCTCCAGCTCATCTGGTCTTAATCACCTCCCCAAGGCTCACCTCCTGATACATCCCGCAGGTGGGGGCTGGGTTTTATCACATGAATTCCAGGGGACACGTTCAGTCACCACACTCCCCGTTTCCACTCCCTGCCCGCTTCCTGCACCCTGCTGCTGCTGCCGCCGCCAAGTCGCTTCAGTCGTGTCCGACTCTGTGCGACCCCACAGACGGCAGCCCACCAGGCTCCCCCGTCCCTGGGATTCTCCAGGCAAGAACACCTAGGCAACCACAATCTGCTCTGTCTATTGGTTTGCCTGCTCTGGGCATTTCATAAAAACGAGACGCTACAATGTGTGGACTCTTGTGAGATCCCTCGGTGTTGTAGCCTGTGTTAGTACCTCACTCCTTTCTGTGACTGAGGGCTGTTATAAACATGTACCCGTTTTTGTTTGTTCATTGGTTGCTGATATTTAGGTTGTTTCTGCTTTTCTGGCTCTTTTGCTATATCAACATTTATGTGTGTACAAGTTTTTGTGTGGACATAAATTTTCATTTCTCTGGGAGTAGGGTTGCTGAGTCGTGTGGTAACTCTGTGTATTTAGCATTTGGAGGAACTGCTCAGCTCTTTTCCAAAGCGGCGGCACCATCTCACACTCAGCATCCTACACTCTGTGTGAGGATCCTTATTTCTCCATGGCCTTGCCGGCACTTGTCATTGTCTGTCTTTTATTGTGGCCATCCTGTGGGATGTGGCATGGCATCTCACTGGGGTACTGATTTGCATTTCCCTACCAGCTGACCACGTGGGACATTTTTTCATGTGCTTATTAGCCACTTGTATATTTTCAAATCCTTTGCCCATTGAAAAAATATAACTGTATTTAGACATGGCAATTCCACTTCTTGTTATCTGTCGAAAAATCCTCCTGCTTGTGGACAATGAGACCCGTATAAGGAGATACAGCATTGTTTGTGAAAGGAACAACTTGGAAAAAAATTGAGTTTCCTACACAGTACCTGGTAAATAGACATCCTTTTTAGAGGTCTCTTTCAGACTGTGACCCGTGTCAACTTGTGAAATTCGATTTAGTAGGTTGGAACCAGAATTAAGCAAAAAAGAAGAAAGGAACAGAACAGCAGGCACTTGAAGAATGAAGGCTAACGTGTTTCCTTCTGTTGGTTGGGGTCAGTGAGGTTTGAAAAACGCTGCTGTAGAATGCTCTGCAGGAGTTAAGGACGCTGCTGTGGATCTGTTTGTACTGTCGTGAAAACATCTCGACACGTTCAGTGAAGACTCTGCAGAATAGTGTGCGCTTACACACGCGGAGAAAGGTCGGGAATGTCTTACTGACGAGAGTGGTTCCTTCTTCCGGGAGACCAAGATGCGAGTATAGTCAAGAAGAACTCGTCCGTCTCTTGCATTTATGTGTAGTTTTCTCTCATTAAGAACAGATGACCCAGAGTGAAAAGCACGCTGTTGAGAGACAGACCGGAGTGTACTTGGTGTGCGATTTCTGAATGGGACGTGCAGTCTGATCCAGGCCGCTCACAGCCCTTCGTTGGTGAAACGCTTCGGGGCCCTCGCCTGGACGGCCGCTGGTTGGGTGCCGCCAGGGCAGGCCCCGTTGGCAGCGGCTGAGCGAGGCGGGCGGCGGCGAGGCGCAGGGGTGTCGGTTCACTTGCCCGCGGGGCTGAAGGCCCTGCCTCGGGGCGCTGGGCCCTCACCGCGGCCCTTGAGGGCGTGTGGGGCCGGGGTGGTACGCAGGCGAAGAGCATGGGCTCTGCAACCAGGCCGGCTGCGGTCTTTCAGCGTAGT